>NC_136522.1:64232339-64289839 GCF_053919585.1 Euprymna scolopes
TCAGTAATAAGATGAAGAATTTCATGAATAAGCTTATCACCCCCATGTAAGAGGATTTCTACAGGAATACCATCAAGCCTTGAGGCCTTCCCAATATTCACTTCCTTGATTGCATCTCTAATTTTGTTCTCAGATGGGAACTCAGACATTTCATGGATAAGCATTTGTTGTGGTAAAAATCCATTGATGACGCCGTCATCAACATCAGAGGGATTATCAAAGAGATCAGAATAATTCTCAGTCCATCGAAGGGGAATCGTGTTGAGGTCCTTTATAAAAACAGTTCCATCACTCGAGAGTCGGTAGGAAGTTTATAATGTTTGAGGACCAAAGGCTTTTTTTAAGCAAATGGTACATGCATTTGGAGTCTTTATGATCGAAGGATATTTGGATATTGTTGACGAGTTTAGCCCACCGCTGATTTTTAATTTGGCAGAGTCGCCTTTGGAGAAGACGTTTCTTTGATTTCAGTGACTGGTGGAGGGATTCCCGATTTTCATGAGAAACAGATAACATTTTATGATGCAACTCACTTTTAGCAATTAAGAGGTGAGCTATTTCAGAATCGTTATGATCAAATTAATCCTGATGTTTAAGTTTGGCAGAAGCCAAGAACATCTATATCGTAGTGTATTTTTAAAATGCGCCCATGATCCATCAAAGAGAGTAGAATTAACTACGGATCGAAGTTTTTCGCGTAGACTTGGATCATCCAGTTTGGATACATCAACCCGTCTGGGAATCTTAACATCACCTGATCTACACTTCCTCCTTATGCAGATTATGGACTCCTTTGTGGCTGAGGAAAGTGTTACAGATAGCAAGGTCAAACTGAATGTAAAAATGGAGAAGATACAGACTATTACTGTTGACCTTGCCCACACCAAACTGACCCAGAGAGTCCCGGGTGTAATGATCCTTGCCCACTCTTGCATGCAAATCACCCATGAGTAAGATCTTTTCAGATAAATGAATGAAAGAAATGGTACGGCTAGGATCTTGGTAAAACGTTGTAATGGTGTCTTTATCATGACCCATGGAAGGGGCATACACTAATAAAATCGTCATATACTTACTGTGTGTAAGAGGGTGGCCCACTGTGTGCAAGAGGGAGGTCTACTGTGTGTAAGAAAGATGCCTACTGTGTGCAAGAGGGGGGCCTACTGTGTGCAAGAGAGAGGCCTACTGTGTGCAAGAGGGAGGCCTACTGTGTGCAAGAGAGAGGTCTACTGTGTGCAAGAGGGAGGCCTACTGTGTGCAAGAGGGAAGCCTACTGTGTGCAAGAGGGAGGTCTACTGTGTGCAAGAGAGAGGTCTACTATGTGTAAGAGACAGGCCTACTATGTGCAAAAGGGGGGCCTACTTTGTGCAAGAGAGATGTCTACTGTGTGCAAAAGAGAAGCCTACTGTGTGCAAGAGGGGGGCCTACTGGATGCAAGAGAGAGGCGTACTGTGTGCAAGAGAGAGGCCTACTGTGTGCAAGAGAGAGGTCTACTGTGTGCAAGAGAGAGGTCTACTGTGGGCAAGAGAGAGGTTTACTGTGTGCAAGAGAGAGGCCTACTGTGTGCAAGAGGGGGGCTCACTGTGTGCAAGAGAGAGGGCTACTGCACGCAAGAGGGGGGCCTACTGTGTGCAAGAGGGAGGCCTACTGTACGCAAGAGGGGGGCCTACTGTGTGCAAGAGGGAGGCCTACTGTACGCAAGAGGGGGGCCTACTGTGTGCAAGAGAGAGGCCTACTGTGTGCAAGAGGGAAGCCTTCTTTGTGCAAAAGGGAGGCCTACTGTGTGCAAAAGGGAGATATACTGTGTGCAAGAGGGAGGCCTACTGTGTGCAAGAGAAAGGCCTACTGTGTGCAAAAGGGAGATATACTGTGTGCAAGAGGGAGGTCTACTGTGTGCAAGAGAGAGGCCTACTGTGTGCAAGAGAGAGGCCTACTGTACGCAAGAGGGGGCCTACTGTGTGCAAGAGAGAGGTCTACTATGTGCAAGAGGGAAGCCTTCTTTGTGCAAGAGGGAGGCCTACTGTGTGCAAGAGGGGGGCCTACTGTGTGCAAGAGGGAGGCCTACTGTGTGCAAGAGAGAGGCCTACTGTGTGCAAGAGAGAGGTCTACTGTGTTCAAGAGGGAGGCCTACTGTGTGCAAGAGGGAGGCCTACTGTGTGCAAGAGAGAGGCCTACTGTGTGCAAGAGAGAGGCCTACTGTGTTCAAGAGAGAGGCCTACTCTGTGCAAGAGGGAGGTCTACTGTGTGCAAGAGAGAGACTTATTGTGTGCAAGAGAGAGGCCTAATGTGTGCAAGGGAGAGGACTACTGTGTGCAAGAGGGAGGCCTACTGTTTGCAAGAGGGAGGCCTACTGTGTGCAAGAGGATGGGGGGCTACCGTGTGCAAGAGAGAGGCCTACTGTGTGCAAGAGAGAGGTCTACTGTGTGCAACAGGGAAGCCTTCTTTGTGCAAGAGGGAGGCCTACTGTGTGCAAGAGGGGGGCCTACTGTGTGCAAGAGGGAGGTCTACTGTGTGCAAGAGAGAGGCCTACTGTGTGCAAGAGAGAGGCCTACTGTACGCAAGAGGGGGGCCTACTGTATGCAAGAGGGAGGCCTACTGTGTGCAAGAGAGAGGTCTACTGTGTGCAAGAGGGAAGCCTTCTTTGTGCAAGAGGGAGGCCTACTGTGTGCAAGAGGGGGGCCTACTGTGTGCAAGAGGGAGGTCTACTGTGTGCAAGAGAGTGGCCTACTGTGTGCAAGAGAGAGGCCTACTGTACGCAAGAGGGGGGGCCTACTGTACGCAAGAGGGGGCCTACTGTGTGCAAGAGAGAGGTCTACTGTGTGCAAGAGGGAAGCCTTCTTTGTGCAAGAGGGAGGCCTACTGTGTGCAAGAGGGGGGCCTACTGTGTGCAAGAGGGAGGCCTACTGTGTGCAAGAGAGAGGCCTACTGTGTGCAAGAGAGAGGCCTACTGTACGCAAGAGGGGGGCCTACTGTACGCAAGAGGGGGCCTACTGTGTGCAAGAGAGAGGTCTACTGTGTGCAAGAGGGAAGCCTTCTTTGTGCAAGAGGGAGGCCTACTGTGTACAAGAGGGGGGGCCTACTGTGTGCAAGAGGGGGGTCTACTGTGTGCAAGAGGGAGGCCTACTATGTGCAAGAGGGAGGCCTACTATGTGTAAGAGGGAGGCCTACTGTGTTCAAGAGGGAGGTCTACTGTGTGCAAGAGAGAGGCCTTCTGTGTGCAAGAGGGAGGCTTACTGTACACAAGAGGGGCCTACTGTGTGCAAGAGAGAGGTCTACTGTGTGCAAGAGGGAAGCCTTCTTTGTGCAAGAGGGAGGCCTTCTGTGTGCAAGAGGGGGGCCTACTGTGTGCAAGAGGGAGGCCTACTGTGTGCAAGAGGGAGGCCTACTGTGTGCAAGAGAGAGGTCTACTGTGTGCAAGAGGGAGGCCTACTGTGTGCAAGAGAGAGGTCTACTGTGTGCAAGAGGGAAGCCTTCTTTGTGCAAGAGGGAGGCCTACTGTGTGCAAGAGGGGGGCCTACTGTGTGCAAGAGGGAGGTCTACTGTGTGCAAGAGAGTGGCCTACTGTGTGCAAGAGAGAGGCCTACTGTACGCAAGAGGGGGGGCCTACTGTACGCAAGAGGGGGCCTACTGTGTGCAAGAGAGAGGTCTACTGTGTGCAAGAGGGAAGCCTTCTTTGTGCAAGAGGGAGGCCTACTGTGTGCAAGAGGGGGGCCTACTGTGTGCAAGAGGGAGGCCTACTGTGTGCAAGAGAGAGGCCTACTGTGTGCAAAAGAGAGGCCTACTGTACGCAAGAGGGGGGCCTACTGTACGCAAGAGGGGGCCTACTGTGTGCAAGAGAGAGGTCTACTGTGTGCAAGAGGGAAGCCTTCTTTGTGCAAGAGGGAGGCCTACTGTGTACAAGAGGGGGGGCCTACTGTGTGCAAGAGGGGGGTCTACTGTGTGCAAGAGGGAGGCCTACTATGTGCAAGAGGGAGGCCTACTATGTGTAAGAGGGAGGCCTACTGTGTTCAAGAGGGAGGTCTACTGTGTGCAAGAGAGAGGCCTTCTGTGTGCAAGAGGGAGGCTTACTGTACACAAGAGGGGCCTACTGTGTGCAAGAGAGAGGTCTACTGTGTGCAAGAGGGAAGCCTTCTTTGTGCAAGAGGGAGGCCTTCTGTGTGCAAGAGGGGGGCCTACTGTGTGCAAGAGGGAGGCCTACTGTGTGCAAGAGGGAGGCCTACTGTGTGCAAGAGAGAGGTCTACTGTGTGCAAGAGGGAGGCCTACTGTGTGCAAGAGGGAGGCCTACTGTGTGCAAGAGAGAGGCCTACTCTGTGCAAGAGGGAGGTCTACTGTGTGCAAGAGAGAGACTTATTGTGTGCAAGAGGGAGGCCTAATGTGTGCAAGGGAGAGGCCTACTGTGTGCAAGAGGGAGGCCTACTGTTTGCAAGAGGGAGGCCTACTGTGTGTAAGAGGGAGGCCTACTATGTGCAAGAGGGAGGCTCATCATTTAATTTTGTAGCTTACACAGATTGGCTGTTCAATTCTATTTACCTATATCAGATCGCCAACCCCACCTTCTTGCTTTAGCCCCGATGGCTTTCCTTTCCAGAAAAAGTTGTATCTCGAACCCACTTCTACCAACTGATCTTCATCACTGCTGTGCATAGCGAGCTCTCTTGCAACTATAGCTGTTCTGCGCTAAGGTCTTTCACTATCTAGGACATCTAGCAAAGTTCTCACATTCCACGTAGCAACAGTTAGGGTATTCCTGTCTTGATGAAATTTTGATTTTCTTTGTTTTCTCCTGCAAATATAGAACCACCGCCGACCGCGGGAAGCCGACCAGCTAATAAAAGGGTAAGCAATTTTTAGGTCACCTTCTCTAGACCCTTACCAAGTTAATGGGTGAACAGTGTATCCTTAGAGAAGGTTGCTCAGACACCAGATCATCCACTGAAGTTGCTTTCACCCTGTAAACGATTTAGTCGACGCTGTTAGATTAATCACTGGCCGCTTATGTGCAGATTTGCAGATATGGACTTCCAGCCCACCAAGCTAGTGCACGTCACCACTCACCTATCGGCACATGATGATCGCAACACAACATGCTTGTGTTACACATATTGTAACCTATAGAACTTACCTGATTGCACCGTGACAAACCAAAATAGTGAGATGATTGAGCAGCGGCAAGGTGTACATGTTTTATTGTCAGTTGGACATACACACACACACACACACACACACACACACAGCACATAAGCAAGCAAATATGCATATGTATATAAAGATATAGCCAGTTCTCACAGTATAATAACCCTCCTGAACTTGAGACTGAGGCTAACAGATACTACATCTTGCCCAAGGGTGACTTGGAGCTATGCAAGGCAGCAGTGTTTATCTTTCTGAGGGAGTTTGTATACCCGTATACCAGGAACACATATATCTATACAAATGCATACACATTTGCATAATTATAAAACTCCGTGGACCTTGCTTGCTTGCATCTTGTCATCACATCTATTAAAAAACGGATGATAGGTGAAAATTATATATATATACATAAAATATATGATGATTGCAACGTCTTGTCAGACGAGTGCCACTCCCTCAGACACTTAAAGTCCATGAGCCCAAATGCCTGAGGGAGTATCTATACAAAGATGATGTTACAGAGTCTTAGCTTTGTACGACAGCTAAGTCTCTCTCTCGGTTCAAAATGTTGAGATCCAGCAACAAGCAAGAACAAGATAGTCAGCAACAAATTAAACTGCAGACCAGCTTAATGCGGGTACTGGTCTTCCGCTTTATGGTTTTTTAAATAAGAGATTTGCTTCTCCTAGAAAGGTTGCCTTCACCACGGCTTACGGGAGCCCTCTCTACCCCAATACACGTATACACACACACAAATATACACGGTGCTAGTTGGCCGTTGACCCAGAAAAAGAGTTCATTCGCCCTTTGGAAGGTCTTGTTTTTAATCCTTCAGGGAGACTAGCCGCCCTCCTCACCAAACAAATCTGGTGGGGGAACTAGTTTAGTCGCCGGTGAACCGACCATGAGGCAGGTAGTACTGGGTTACATGGTACCAGTAGCATATGACATGACCTGACCACAATACATATATATATATATATATATATATACATAAAACATTGTCAAATATTGTACAGTATAACCCCGGGATACGGCATCAAAATTAGTAACAAAATATACAGTACAGTATATAATACATATGTATATAATCAAATAACATTATAAATAACACCCTAAGGCGGGGTAAACAGAAACCGAAAAAAAACATCGTGTTCCACATTGTAATCTACAAAATCGTATCCTAGAACCACCGTATCCTGGGGTTCCATTGCATTTGTATTTCATTTCTTCAAATCACTGAATCCAAGGAAGTCTTGAAATAAAAACGAAATGTTGATGAACATATAAATCTATATTTTCTTTTTTCATTAATCTATAATTGTATGTGTTTACGTTTCTTAGTAATTCGGGGGGGGGCGCTTATCGCGTTAAAATGGCTAAAATTGACACTTTTGGGCTTATTTAAAAAATATTGATGGCTTGGATTTTTATAAAAACTTTCTGAAAAGTTGTAACTAACTTATTTCTATATAATTTTGTTTGTCTATACTTCGCGATAACTCTTGCGTTTGCCCCAGGAGCTCTTTTAGGGCTAATAAAAACACTCCATTTTCGAGACTATTTTACCATATTTGTCCAAAATTTTCTGTGTATGTCTATTTAGCAGTTTTGCATGGTGCTGAACTCAAATTTAAATATGTTAAGGCCTTGGGGACTTTAGAGGCTAAATGGAGGGGGGGGGCAAATGATGGACTTAGACATTTTTTTTTTTTTTTGCATGGTGCAGAACTCAAATTTACATAAGTTCAGGCTTAAAATTGCACCGTTTGTTCATTTTCACCAGGATTTGACGTCCCCTGGGGACCTTTGGGGCTAAATGGGAGTGGGGCAAATGCTGAACTTGGTCATTTTTTATGCCTTGTTCACTGTGTACTCACGGGGGACCATGCATGCTTTACTTGTTTTTCTAGTTTTAATGAAAAATGCTTCTAATATTTCAAGTTTATGGTTATTAGTAGTGTGTTCGAGAATAGACGTGCTGTCTACTAAAATTTTTTCTAAATTGCAGCCGAGGCAAATTCAAACCTAATCACAAGGTCACCATTTTATCTCCAGGCTAGATGGATTAATGCAGGATTTAAGGGAACTCAAGTATCTATAAATCTTAAGTCATCGGACATAACCAATAAATAGTCAGAGAGTATTCACCAACAGGAAGTGGAAACAATGCATTTTTCCGTTTATAAAGTATTCGATCGTAAGAATTGTAAGGAAAAAACGCCATTTTATTTCAATTTTTTTCTTATTAATGAGTTCAATTTGCGATAAATGTAGAAGAGGTACCATTTAAAATCGCCGCAAATCATTTCATTGTTTGCATATTTTAAAATAAAACGACCATAAGAAGTGACTTTTCCAGGACATTCATCGTCGAGCCCAAATATCAGCTGACGCGATATTGTAAACAAACACAGACGGAATTCGATGAATGACATTATTATTAGTAGCATTTTTTTTTTAGATTGTTATTTATTTATGTATTTATTTATTCATCCTTTATTTATCTTTTATTTATTTATTAATTTTTTATTTATTATTTTTTTTTTTTTTTACGAATTAGTCCACCGGGCAAATTATTCCTCGTAATATATAATAATCAACAGAGGATTGATTCGATAACAATACATACGCAATCGGCATGAATTAAAATACAATGTTTAAGCGTATTGTACGACCGGGCAACGCCGGATTGTTTATATATATATATATATATATATATATATATATATATATATATATATATATATATATATCGAGACCGTACGATATATGTACATATAGATATGAGTTGATACCTATGAAAAAAAAAAAAAAAAAGTCCAATGTGAACAAGTTCTAATTGAATCGTCCCCCTAAGTAATCCAAGTTTCAAAATTCCCACTGTTTACTATGCTATAATCACAATGACTAATGTATACCTATTAACCCTTATCCTCGAGTGGCCTCTGGGCCTTGATAAGTGGTGACACCCTTGTAAAAAAAAAAAAATAGATATCGAGAGCGTTCGATATATAAATATATATATAATATATATATATATATATATATATATATATATATATATATATCGAATGCGCTTGATATATATATATCGAACGTATATCGAATGCGCTTGATATATATATATATCGAACGTATATCGAACGCTCTCATATATATATATATATATATATATATATGAGAGCGTTCGATATTTTCTAATCAGTCCATTCTTTTGTCATTGTCTTGGTATAGTTAGAGATTTTTTTAACGTTAATCCGCTTTTTGTGCTATTTTGAAGATAATGCCATTAACTGGCCAAACAAAGAAACACAAGAACGAACCCTTGTGTCTCCAACAAAACGTATTTGGTGGTGCTTTGGGATAATTAATTATTCGTCTTTAAGAGCATTAATAGAAAATAGCAGTTCTCCATTTGGATTCGACATCTGGACAAAGGATATGCGTGCACGTAGATCAATTCATTAGAAATAGCAAACAAATTAAAGATAGACATGTCCGAAGATTATTGGTCACACAGGCCATCATCAATGATTTCTCTCTGAGAACAACTTGTGGAGTTCCCTGGAGTCTGGGCGACAACAAGTCTCCTCAGATTTCGAGTACTCTCTACCTTTTTTGATGGTCTTAGCAAATGAAATTGCGTTATTGCAACAGCTGCTTACCATTGATTCATCATTGGCAGCGACAGGTGATGTGGTAATGGGGGATGGGGTTTTGTTAGAGAACTTATAGGTATTTAACATCGATGTTCTTGGTTCCATGTAGCGCTTCATGTTTTACCGCAGTAGTTTGTCTGGCCTGTGTTTGTAGTTCATGTGTGTTAGTTTCCACATTCAAGGGTTTTCCTTAATATTTCAGCAGTTTCCATTTTTCTTGTTCGTTGTATTTTTCCAGTTATTCCTCTGATTCCAATTTCTCCCATTCTTTTCTCAATGTTTTTCGGGATTGTTCCTAGTGCTCCTATTATTATAGGTATTATTTTGATTTTCTTCATCTTCCATATCCCTTTCAGCTCTCTGGCTAGTTTTGTGTATTTGCTCCGTTTCCTATTTTGCTTTGATATTCGCTCTGTGGTCAGCTGGAACAGCAAAGTCTACAATTTGACAAGACTTTTCTTTCTTGTTAATTATTACGACAAGATCGATAAGACACAAGAAAACACCAAAATGCAGATTCTGTCGACAAAGAGACGAAACGCTAAACCACATAATAAACAAGTTCGGCAAAATAGCTCAAAAAGAATATAATAATAGAAACGACGAAGGAGGCAGTACACTGAATAGTTTCCAGTCTACTGCCTCCGTCATCATTTCTGTTAAACGGTAACAACTAAGACTGGCGCGCTGAGGGTTTTGGTTTCGATTCAAGCTGATGGCACCCAAGTGAACTTTTGAAATCATCTCTATATATAGGGTACAATATAATAATCAATAGAAAAATTATTCTGGAGTAATAAATACGAAATCTGCATAAATTGAAATATCATATTTAAGCATATTTTACGACAGGGCAACACCGGGTGACCATGACTATAAATTGGGTACAGTATAATAATTGATTATGAATTGGCTCTATAATCGATACCTCCGTCCAGTTTTGAAAGACAATGGATGCCCCCTGCTGCGTGTGTAATTATGAGGCAAGAGTTGCGCAATCAGCAACCACACCTCTCCTGAATCGGCATTGTTTGAGTCCAGTGGCAAGGAGAAGTTCAGGACGACTGGAAACAATGCCGAGATAAGCGGAGAGCACATACAGCACCTGAAAGTCCCAAATAATCACCCATTTAGTACTGACCAGGTTCAACGTTTAACTTCGGTGATCTAATGTGTTGACGTGATTATGTCGCATATTTATGTGGCTCTATAATAATAAATACGAAATCTGCATAAATTAAAATATCATATTTAGGGCGGCCATAATTGTATTTTGGTTACAATATGGTAATCAATAATATATTGGCTCTATAATAATTAATACAAAATCGGCATCAGTTGAAATATATTTAAGTGCATTTTACGACCGGGCAATGCCGGGTAACGCCGGGTAACGCCGGATAACGCCGGATAACGCCGGGTAACGCCAGGCGGCCACATTTATATATTAGGTACAGTATAATAATCAATAAAGAATGAGCTCTATAATAATAAATACAAGATCTGCATAAATTAAAATATCATATTTAAGCGTAGTTTACGGCCGGACAACGGCAGGTGGTCTGCTAATATTTTATAACTATTCCGTTTTATGATTTGTTTTCTTTTTATCGAGAAACTGATTTAACTTGCTGTTGGATTGGAAAATTAATTAATCGAAAATAAACAGACGTTAATTATGAAATGAAAATCCCATGTGATTGAGAGAAGTTATTGGAAATAGTGGAAGAAGCAAAGGTAGATGAGGAGGAGAGAGAAGAGGGGAGAAAGAGGTGGAGGAGGAGGAGTGAGGGAGAAAAAAGTGTTAGTAGAAATAGAAGGCGAAAATAATGATGCTAAGAAGGATAAAAAGAAAAAAAGAAAGAAAGAAAGAAGAGGGGAACAACAACAAGAAAGAAAGAAAGAAAGAAAGAAGGGCAGAGCAAAGACATGAAAAGGAAGTGAGAAAAATATAAATAAAACAAGAACACGTAAGAAGAAAAAATGAGATTAAGAAGAAGAAGAAGAAGAAGAAGAAGAAGAAGAAGAAGAAGAAGAAGAAGAAGAAGAAGAAAGAAAGAAAGAAAGAGAGAAAGAAAGAAAGGACAGGAGTGGGAAATAGAGAGAAACGAGAAAAAGGAAGAGAAAGAAACAAATAAATAAAAAGAAGAAAAAGAAGAAGAAGAAAGAAAGAAAGACTGGGAAATGGAAATAAAAGAGAAAAAGAAGAGAAAGAAAAAAAAATGAAAAGAAGAAAGAAAGAAAGAAAGGGTGGGAAATAGAAACAAAAGAAAAAAAAGAAGAAAAAGAAAAAGCAGTTTGAAAAGAGAAGTAAGATGGAAGAAAAAAGAAGGCAGCTTATTTATTTGTTTTTTTTTTGTTGTTTGTTTTTTTTACGGCATGTCAACCCTTTTTCGGATTGTTTAATGCTGAATCCAGTAATTTTGCAAAAAGTTGTTATTTCAAGGTCCTTATATTTCCAAATATTTATACCTTGTGTTGGTTGGTTGGTTGGTTGGTTGGTTGGTTGGTTGTTTTGTTTTACGGCATATCAACCTTTTTCAGGTTATTTAATGCCGAATTTAGTGATTTTGAGGAACGATTTTTTAATGGAGTATATTTGTTCTTTAAATCGGATTCTATCTAACCCATAGTTGGGACCCTAACAGGTACTACCACTCCGGGTCCGAGTGGGCCTGGGAGCAATGGCAATTAAAGAGTGGCTCCACACTCCCCAAGGCCCGCAAGCTGGGGCCTCACCATCGGATATAGTTTTAGGTCATATCCAGGACCTATTCCTTGTGTGATTTTTTGTTTTGTAGAAGAAAATTGTTTTTGTTTTTGACTGCAGAACACGATTGGGTTTTGCAAAGGAAAAAAATAAATAAATAAAATCAATGTTTCCTTAACAAAAATACATTTGAATTTGTAGCATCAGATAAAATAAAGGGAGAAAAAAACGTAGGATAAGAAGAAAAAATTTTTTTTAAATAGCCAGAAATAAGGAAAATAAAAAAAAGCAAACGGTAAAATGGAAACAAAAGATAAAAAAAGAAAGAGAGGAGGAAGAAAAACTGAAGAAGAAAACGAAAGGAAAAAGAAAGTTGGAAACAGAAATGAAAAGGAAGACAAAAGGAAAACATAACAAATCAAAGAATAAAATAAGAGTAAAAAAATATTGTAAAAAAATATTGAAAAAAAATTTAAAAAAAAAGAGGAGGATGAGGACAGAAGTAAGAAAGAAAAATAAGAAAAAAAACGAAAGAAAAAAATAGGTGTTTAAATGAATAAAGAAAAAGAAGGTAAAGAAATCAAGAAGGGGTGAACGAAAAGAAAGAAGAAAATAAAAAGTAAATGATTGAAAGAAACTAATAATAAATCTAAAAAAAAAAACGAAGGAAAGAAAGATGGAAGATCTACAAGCTGCCTTAAATAAATTTCCAGATTTTTTTGTACAGACATTTCAAATTATCATAGACTCTTGCAAATTCAGTATGTTATTGCTACACATCTTATGAGATGACTGAGCAATTTTTATGATTTCAAGTTCAAATGAACAGTTACAGCAGGAATCGAAATACACTCTACTAAAGTCTGATTGTCACAGCTGGTGAATTTCAAAAGTGCAATCTGAACGTGAGTGCACTTCAGAAGAACGATATGCAATTCAATTCTGTTTTAAGATTAGAAAAGATACCACAGAACGCTTCAGACTGCTTTTGGGTCACCTTTCTTGAATTAAGCATCAGTTTTTGAATGGCATAAGAGATTCAAGGAAGGCAGGGAGTCTGTGAGAGATGATGAGAGATATAGGAAGAGTAAGTCAGAACACCAGAGTTGATTGGCCAAATAAAGAATTTCATGGATAAGTACCGTCGTGTGTCTATGGAGAGAATAAGTGCACAGTTTGATGTCAGTGTGGGAACTGTACACACAATTATTTGCGAGGAACTGAAGATGCAGAAGATTTGCACGAATGCACCACAACTTCATCCTTGTCGCAGACTATTTGACAAAGATGACCATCAAGACACTTCCTCGCCCTCTTGCATTCTGTGACTTTTAGTTATTCCCTAAGCTCAAGGAAAACCTTAGAGGCTTCTGTTATGAAACAATTGAAAAGATGAAAGATACTGTGACGAAGACTTCTACGGGGGCCTTCCAGAAGTTGTTAAAACGGTACAAGTGCATTGTAGCCCGAGGAGATTACTTCGAAGGGGACTAGAGTGTTATGTACGTATTCCCAACAAAAGTGCCCGTACGAAAAAAAAATATATCTGGAAACTTATTGAAGGCACCTCCTAAACGAGAGGCACGATAAGCCAATAGAAGAAACGCAAAGGAAAACAATAAAACAAGAAAAAAAAAACAAATAAAGAAGAAAAAAGAAATGGAAGGAAGAAAAAAAAACGAAAGAAGGGAATGAAGAAAAAAAGGAATGAAAGTAAAAGAGAAAAAAAACACAAAGATGATGAACTTAAAAAAAAACATAACACAATAAAATACACAAAACAAGAAAGAAGGAGAAAAAATCTCGAAAGTTTTTTATAATTCAAAAAACAAAATGGCCGTTCAACAGAATTCCACTTCAACTGCGCGAAGCATTCAAACGACGTCATTTGAAACGAAATTAACTGAAAATACAATTTTCTCAAACATTAATTTCGTGCAAAATTCAAATCGCGAAAATCTATTATCACACCGAAATTGAGCTCGAAATTTTATTTCACAAACTTATTTTTCTTTGTCCAATAATTAAAAAAAAAAATTTAATATGCACACCAAAAGTTAAAATAGTCTCATTAATATATTTACTCACTAGGAATTCTCGCAGAAATCATTATCAAGCGACAGTTTAATGGCAACAACACTGGGATCTGAGTGAGAACGATTTCCCCCCCCCCCCCAGATTTCGAGTACTCTCTATTTCTTTGTGTTCTCGAAACAGCCGTTTTCCTTTGATTTTTATTTTATTTTTATTTATTTATTTATTTATTTTATTTATTTTATTTTATTTTTATTTATTAATTTATATTAATTTATTTATTTATTTTATTTATTTATTTATTTATTTATTTTATTTATTTATTTATTTTATTTTATTTTTTTATTTATTTATATTAATTTATTTATTTATTTTGTTTTATTTTTATTTATTTATTTATTTATTTTATTTATTTATATGAATTTATTTATTTATTTTATATTGATTTATTTATTTATTTTATTTTTATTTATTTTTTTTTATTTATATTAATTTATTTATTTATTTTATTTTATTTATTTATTTTATTTTATTTCATTTATTTATTTATTTGTTTATTTATTTTTATTTAATTAATTATTTTATTTTATTTTATTTATTTATTTTATTTTATTTTATTTATTTATATTAATTTATTTATTTTATTTTATTTATTTATTTATTTCACTTTGTTTATTTATATTTATTTATTCATTTTGTTTTTATTTATTTATATTTATTTATTTATTTATTTATTTATTTACTTTTTTCTGGCAATGACTATTGATTTTCACTTAGGTTTGAGATTCCAGCACTCTCCATGTGAACACCTGATCAGTGTTTTATCTCCTTGGTTTTTCTAACCTCCTTTACCCTTCATGAATATTTCGTGCGTTATCAGTAGAATAGGACAACAGCATATTCTTTTCATTGTTTTGACTCTCGAGAGTGTATCGGTTGATATCTTATATGCTTTTATATAAAATGATATGGTTCTTGGTTGATTAACTGTGTCTAACTGTGTCGGATATATACTCGAACCATAGTAATTATACAGCTTAATGGCAACAACACGCGATATTCATTGGGATCTGAGTGACAGTCGTTTTCCATTGATTTTTTTTTTTTTTTTTTTTTTTTTGCTGGCAACGACTATTGATTTTCACTTGGGTTTGGGTGGTAATACACCTTCCCGGGATTTCAGTACCCTCCACATCTTTCGAGTGAACGTCTTTACCTCCTTGGTCTTTCTATCCTCCTTGGTACTTCATGAATATGTCGTACGTTATCAGCCAAGGTTAGTGTCACCACATTATGTGTAATTACGCATAAAAGCCCAGCATAAATGAAGTTAATTATGTAAAACTGATTGGTTAAGCGTGTAAAAGGAGTTTGTTAACCATTTTTTCCGCTTCTTTCAGTTTTTGTTTTTTTCTTTTAGACATGGCTATTTTTTGTTATCTTTTTTCATAATTTCTTTGGTGGGTTCAACATCTGCTGCTTTTTGAGTTTGTTAGCCCTTTTTCCTGTTTCTTTTAGAAATGGTCATTTCGTTTTAGCCTATTTTTCCATAATTTCTTTAATTAGGGATATGCCCAGTGGATGTATTTGTCTAACCCATAAGCGGCCGAGTTAAGGTAAAATTTTAGATGTAAATGTAGATACTTTTCAGCGTCCTGCTAATAGCACGCTCGCCGGTAATGGGTTAAAGTAACTGAGTGATCTTAACTATAGTATCCGAGTAATACAATATAGAAAATCGCCTTACTGAACGATGTTCGCCGTCGAAGCTGGCATATCCTTAAGCGTGGGCCTTTTGGTATACCTTTTGACGTCTCTCAAAGCTGGTGTACCAGCCAATCATTATCTTGCGAAGAGGAACCCGGATGTACTCATAATTATTACATTAATGGGGTGTTTTTTTTTCTATTTATGTATTTATTTTACATTTCCGCCCCAAACAAGGCACATTTGTCACTTTGAGGGGGCTACTGCCAAGGACACAAGTTGCAGGGATTACTATGTAGGAATTTAAACAACAAGCAATCCGTAGAGATAGTTATTTTGTTTTGTCTTTAATTTAAAAAAAAAAATAGATTTCATGCAAGATGGCCGAAAAACAGTGTGTAGCATTCCATACATTTCAGTGGCATTTTTTCCAAGTTTAAAACAGAATTTTATTGCATAGCGTTCTACTAGGGTGTCCTCACGTCCAGATTGCAATTTTTTAAATTCACCTTCTGTGACAACCAGGTTTTAGTAGGGTGCATTCCAATTTCTGCTGTAGCTGTTCATTTGAACCTGAAATCATCAAAAACTGATTAGTCATCTCATAAGAGATGTAATGATCGGTTAATTAGTTTAGGAGTAAATCCAATATGTAAACATATATAAAGATATGCATATACCTTATTTTATCTATTATTAGATTAGTTAACTAAAAACCAACAAGATATCAAAATAAAAATGATTGCTAATATCTTTTTTGTTATAGGACACTTTTACTATAAGCCAAAAAAACGAAACGTGGTCAAAAATAAATACATAGCAAATAAATAAAATGAACTCGTTTTCCCCCTCCGACTTTGACCTTAATAGGATTAAAAATCATGACATTACATGCAAATGTAATGCGTACAGACTGTAGAACATTATCCGAGGTTTGCTATACGCCTATTAACTCTACAGTTCCTCGACAGTGGTACATTCCTATATTTTTTCCGGTGAGAGTCCACTGCCAAAATCGCTTAGATTCAATGGAAGTTGCAACATCTTTTCTCTCTATTAGATTCCTCCTTTCCCCTCGCCCCATTTACACCGCAGCGGATGCGTTCACAAGGAACAGTACGAGGAAACACACCGGTTTGGAATCGTACAAGGTTACTTAGGCCGTTTTTTTTTTGTTTGTCTTTGTTTTTTAATTTTTTTTTTCCTGATTTATGCTTTCTGTTTTTTCCATAATAAAATAGAAAAAAAAAATTTTTAACGCGAAAACGCGATTACTATTATTGTTTTCTTTTTGCTTTGTTTTCGTTAGTGTAAGACGCAATCTGCGAGACTAACCTGATTTTACTTCCGGTTTTAACGACTCTAACCGTGAAATCTAACTATGACCTTTATTTATTAGTACTTTCAACTCAACATTTATTTTTACACAAAGATTACAACGCAACGATATCGTGATTTCACTTGCATTACACTTAAATTAAAATTAAAACAAATAAATTCATTTAGAATTCGAGAAAACAAAAACATTCATTTACAATTCAAGTGTGATGTGACTACTGAAACTAAACCAAAACAAGCTTCACTGCGGAATTGATATTTGACCTAATTCACTTTTTAGTTAATTCGTAACAAATAAATGTCACCAAAGGAAATGTAAATTACTTTTCTACCTAGCTGGATAAGTTGTTGTTTTCTTTTTTTTTGTTAACATATTTTAAAGCGTTTGAAAAACAAGTAGTGTCACGTGTTAGGTGAAAACAAGATAAAATGATAAACATGAAAGGGTAAGATCTTTGGAGTCTCGATAATCGCTGAAAAGTAGAAAATGAAATCAAATATTGGTAGAAACTCAATCGTAACAGTTTGGGGGTGTTTTTTCTGCCGGTGTTTTTCGAACTGTTTCACCGCTTTTAAAGCAATAAAAACACTAAAGGCTCATCTAGCTACGTTTAAATGCAGCCTTTGGTAACATTTATCTTTTATTGTTTCGAACACTTTTTCGTTTTGTTTTCTATAATAACACGTGCCAAATATCTTTTTCTATCAACAAGATGGCGATACAAAGGTTATTTATATTATATCTATGTAAATGCCATGTTTCTGAATCGACAGAAAGATTCCCGAGTTCTACAGAAAGCTTTCTGAGTTCGACAGAAAGATACCCGAGTCCGTGATAAGGATGTCCGATAGAAAGATTCTCGAGTTCGAGTTCGAGTTCGATAGAAAGATTCTCAAGTTAGATACAAAGATTCCCGAGTTTGAGTAAATTATTCCCGAGTTCTACAGAAAGATTCTCAAATTCTACAGAAAGATTCCTTCAGTTCGACAAAAAGATTCCCGAGTTCTACAGAAAGATTCTCGAATTCTACAGAAAGATTCCTTCAGTTCGGCAAAAAGATTCCCGAGTTCTACAGAAAGATTCTCGAATTCTACAGAAAGATTCCTTGTTCGACAAAAAGATTCCCCGAGTTCGACAAAAAGATTCTCGAGTTCGACTGAAAAGTTCCCGATTTCGATAGAAAGATCCTCGTGTTCGATAGAAAGATAACCCTAGTTCGACAGAAAGATTCCCTAGTTCGACAAAAAGATTCCCGAGTTCAATAGAAAGATTCCCGAGTTCGATAGAAAGATTCCCGAGTTTGATAGAAAGATTCCCGAGTTCGATAGAAAGATTCCTGAGTTCGACAGAAAGATCCAGAATTCGACAAGATAAACTTGAAGGTCTGAGATTATTTCGATCGAAACTTTATGAAAAAAGAAAAAAGAAAAAGATGGGAACAGTATTTCGAATGAAACAAACACTATGGATATATATAAACGTTATATATGTTATTTCCATTTTAGTTACGCATCGAAACGTTAGTTTACCGGAGGTTTCTGAGCGGATGGATCGGAAATTAAAATCATAATGAAGGATTATCCCTTGGTGAGATCTCCACGGGTTTCTTCTGCATCATTTCCGTTTAAGCCTCATTTGTTCCCTGTCGCCATCTTGTGCAAAACGTAATCACATAAAAATCAATTGTAAAAATGTTTACTTTTCAAATATGATGCACATCATTTCAATGTTTGGCATCTTTATTATTGCGAGTAATTTTCCATGTTTTATTCAAGACAAACAGTTTTCATGATTTCAAAATTTCGAAACCAATTTTTCATATATAAACAACTTTGTGGACCTTGCTTGCTTGCATCTTGTCTTTGACGATCAGGCGATTTCATTTTTTATAAAAAGGGATAAGAGGTTAAATTTTATATGCCTGCTTGATTGTTGGGATCTTATCTTCGACGAACGGACGATTCCATCTTTCAGAAATAAATTTATATATATATATATATATATATATATATATATATATATATATACATACATACATATATATACATATATATACATATATATATATACATATATAACTACTTAATTCACTCATATAAAATTAATATACGAAAGTATAGATTTATGCGTAAACTTTAAGTATTTACTTCAAAAGTGCTACATACGTATGGAGAGCTAGTTAGTAATTTATAAAATATATATGGCGATTAAGCTACACTGAATATTCCGCGTTTCATCCACTCTTGTTAGTTTTAAAGCTATTTTGTATCGCTATCCTAGAGTAAGTTTTATTTTGTGAACACAGTTGTTTGTTATTTCTCGTCTACAGTTTAATAGATTTTGAGGTTCTTTAAAGTACAGGATAGCAAATTTTTCATGGAGGCATAATTTACATGAGTCGTCTAAATGTCTGCACGTGGTAGCTTGTCTCATTATTTTCCATTCGACTACCGGCGAATGTCCGCTTTCTTTGAGTTCCCAGTATTTATTCGCTAGTGTTGTTTTTATACGGTGTTTTTTTTATTTTTGAATGTACTTTTGTGGTCATAGTATCGGGTTTTGAAATCTAAGGAAGTCATGCCTATGTAATATTTCTTGTTATTCGGGTTTTCTTTCGCAAATATTGTTGCTTGATAAACTACACTTTTTGTTAGACATTTATTTTGGACTGGGCAGAGTGTGCGGTGTCTACAATTGCATTTATCATGTTCGTTATTAGTATTTTTATTTATGGTCTGGTTGTTCTTGTCCGGGGTTGATTTGTTGTTATTATTATTATTATTATTATTATTATTATTATTATTATTATTATTATTATTTCTGCTAGTGTTGGTTTTATTTCTGTTATGGTGTCTACTTTTTATTTTGTTGTTGTTTACATTGTTTTCATTTAGTATTTTGTTATTATGTGCTTTAATTATCATCTCTAAATTTTCACAACAACTGTAAGATAACTTCAAGGTATTTTTATTGAAGATTTTGTGTAAGGGGTTGGTTGCGGGAAAGTGTTTTTCAATAAGATCTAGAAATTTCTTGCCAAGTTTTGTTTTTAACATTTTATTGTATGGGGCCGTATACCAAATTATAGTTCTTTTTCTTCTATTTTTAATTTTATTATAGTTGTTGGTGTTTTGTTGCTTATATTTGATATCGATATTTTTGTATCCACTATTTTTAGGGCTGTTTCGTAGATATTGGTTGACCTGTTAACATAATTCGCGCATAAGCCTGACGAATCCTATAGTGGATGAAACGCAGAATATTCAGTGTAGCTTAATCGTCATATATATTTTATAAATTACTAACTAGCTCTACCTACGTATTGAGCACTTTTGAAGTAAATACTTAAAGTTTACACATAAATCTATACTTTCGTATATTAAATTTATGTGAGTAAATGAAGTAGTTATATATATATATATATATATATATATATATATATATATGTATATATATATATATATATATATATATATATATATAGTTCAATTCTTAATACCTACTCATACTGGAACGTAATTCTAGGTCTAAACTAACATAAATAAAATTTAAAAAATATAAAGGGAAAGCCTCAAACCACATTATCTCCTTTCTAACAAGCCTTCTTGCAATCATATTTGCTTACCCCCTTTATGCAGTAACAATGAAATAGCAATGTCCCTAAATCACTTTGAGGAGTGTAACTATTCAGCAGATATATAACCTCTACAAACTAACCCAGTAACATTAACTAACTACGCGGGGTCGCATAAATACCTGGATTAGAACCCAGGCGCGGAACAAACCCTTTCAGTGCTGACGGACCCAGTAGATCTTCCCAGATCATCCCTCTAGGAGAAAGAAAACTCTGAAACTAAACCAAAGAGGTGGCCTCTTCAGTCTTGGATGACAACCTTCCTAGAGCTGGTGACTCAAACAAATTACGGGTTTGCAAACCTACACTGCTTAAGGAGTAGATAGGCTCTTTCTATCGCTCGGCTTCTATACTCCTTCTTTGCCTATTAGTCAGGCGCAGAGACACTATCACAGTGATTCGACAGAAACAACCAGTGGTACATCTTGTTTCTTGTCTAGGGCAACGAGCGCCGTTTTCCCCACTCCCGACACACCCCACCCCTAAAACTGGGCACTTGAGAGTGCTCGAGTACCATATATGCCTGAGCAATTAGATTGGGTTGACCTTCCTCTGATGGGTTGAGGGTACCGGACTGACAGTTCCTGGTTGCTGTTTCCGACTGGTAGTATAGGAGCCCTAACTCCTTGGTAGCGCTTAGAGCGGCTGCTCTATTAACAGTTATAAAATATCGGGATGTATGTAGTGCCATGTCGCGCATGGAAAGGGACCCTGCACTCATCCCCGGTGGGCTTTCCTGTGGCCACAATCCTAATTGAAGAAAGGTCAGCTGATGGTCTACTTGTGATGCATGTCTGATGCTCTGCATAACCTCTTGTTCAGCTCCCCCTTACCTAAACTGAAGCTCTTTAAAAAATATGATGACGGTACAATCTAAAAATAAGCTTAAACCAGGCTTAGGGTCAAACAAATCCAACTTGCCTCCTCCCTTGAGGTTGGCATTCACAAATATCCGTGAGCTTAGAACTAATTTAGCTGATGTTGAAGTACCCCGGATATCTTAGCACTAAGTGAGACTAACCTACACTCCTCCATCCCCTCTAACTACTTTAACATGCCTGGATATCTCCCACTCTGCCGTAAGGACTCTGGCAGACATATGCACAGACTTGGGGTTTACATTCGTAATACCCTTCCCTTGACTAGAGAAACAAACCTAGAATCGAATGATCAAGCCTTTATGTGCTTTAGACTAAACATGCAACACAACATTAGCTACTTTTACTTTCTCTACCGCTCTTCCTCGACCCAGGACTGCACCATAATAAACAAAGTCTCTGACAGCATAGACACAGCACTCTCCCTCGACACTAACGCACAAGTACATGTATTTGGTGACTTTAATGTCTACCACAAAAACTGGCTTGGATTCTCTACTTACACAGATGCAGTGGGCAACACAACTCATAGCTTCTCTATATCTAACTCCCTATCGCAAATTGTTACGTTTCTAACCCGTTTCCCTGACCAGGAAGAACAACACGCATCACTTCTAGATCTGTTTTTGACCACAGTTCCCGATGATTGTATAACGAATGCCGACAGCCCACTTGGGAACGCTGATCATGCAGTGATAATGGTTGAAATCGCCCTAAACTCAAAACAACGAGATATTATAAAAAGGCTGACTGGGAAGCTATCAGATATCTTATCAGAGATGCCCCATGGGGAAATATTTTTTCTCTTCCTGCTGAACAGTGCGCAAACGAGACCACTGAATGGTTCAAAACTGCAATCGAAGCGCATGTTCCTATGCGGAAATTTTATAGCAAGTCCCACTCTCCCCAATGGTTTACTTCGACTTGCGCATCTGCCATTGCTCAAACATGCATACCGCAGATTTAACCGACATAAGTCCAGTTCAAACAGACAAAAGTGCGTAGAAGCAAGAAGTAACGTTAAGAAATGAATAGCAACAGCTAAGAGAGAATTTACTGAAACCACTAAAAAACGCATCGAAACAAAAAACTTCTGGAAAATCTACAACAGTGTAGTAAATAATAGGCAACCAACAATTCCCCCACTAAGCAATAATCAGGAGGTTGTCTCCTCAGCAACCGACAAGGCTAACATGCTTGCCAGTCGGTTTGCCTCAAACTCCACACTGGACTCTTCCAACCACCCCTACTTGAATTTCCTATGCGGACAGACGCCACGCTAGACGATCTGAACATCACCCCTTCTCAGGTGTATGTTATCATAAAAACCTTGACACTTCAAAAGCATGTGGACCCGATCTCATCACACCTGTGCTATTAAAAAGGTGCTCAGCCGAAGTAGCCCCAGTTCTCTCCAAACTCTACAACAAATGTCTTAATGAATCTTGCTTTCCGGGCTGTTGGAAAACTGCTTCTGTGGTACCAGTATTCAAGAATTCTGGCGAAAGAACTGACCAATTAAATTATCGCCCAATTAGCCTCCTCCCACTTTTTGCCAAAATATTTGAGACCTTAATTAACCATGCTCTAGTCCATCACCTTACAGATGCTAAACTTCTGATTTACTGAACGAATACTTAACATAATTAAATCCTTAAATAAGAGAAGAATCCAGGTTGTTCTCGACGGTCTTATGTTTTTGTCTCATCTAACTACTTTCTGTACACAAAACACAATATATATATATATATATATATATATATATATATATATATATATATATATATATATATATAATGTTTTTGTCTGTTTGTTTTTTGTTTTTGTTTTTTGTTGTTGTTTTTTTACAAATTAATCCACCGGGCAACATATTCCTCGTAATATATAATATTCAATAAAGGATTAATTTTATAATAATTCATACACAATCTGCATAAATTAAAATATCAAGTTTATGCGATTGTACGACCGGGCAACGCCTGGCTGCCAGCAGCTAGTATACATTTATATATATATATATATATATATATATATATATATATATATATATATATATATATATATATATATATGTATAAACAAAACAATTCGTTCCTGTTCACATTTTAATCACAGACTTTTGTGAACTATTCTGATTCCTTTTTTTTTTTTTAATTTCTTTGTTCATTAGGATCAAGTGGTTTGATTCGAAAAGCAATTAATTATGCTATACATTAAGAATCAAATGAAACGATTAATTATGTCCAGTTTTTAGCTCCGGGATAATTTTTAATCCATATTTCGGGATAACAATAAGGCCTTGATCTGGATTGGAAACTAAATAAAAGAAACTGTAATGTTCAGTTTCATATATATATATATATATATATATATATATATATATATATATATATATATATATATATATATATATATATATATATAATTTAAAGGAGATTAGAACAATAGTCTAAAGAGCAGAGTGTATTTTAATGTAATAGTGACATTACTAGTTTAATTAAAATACAGGAAAGAAAAAGTGCTCATTGTAATTTAGATATTTAATAAGCTCGATAGGTAAATATCCTAGAGCTAATTTAATATTTAGTAATGTGATAAATAATTTAAAATTTAAAAATCAAATTATAATTAAATTAAAAATCCGTTTCATAAGAAGGAACAACAACAAAATCAATTATTTGTACGATCGTTTCGGAAAACAGTGTTTTTATTGTGGTAGACATCAAGTTACGGACAATAATTATTACATATAGTTTTTTAATAAACAAGGTTTCCTCGTCAGCAAATTGTGAAGGGTTTTATTATTATTTTATTATTTTATATTATTTATATATATATATATATATATGTGTGTGTGTGTGTGTGTGTGTGTGTGTGTGTGTGTGTGCGTGCGCGCGTGCACGCGCGTGTGTGTCAGTCTCCCCAAGACATACTTTCAACGGCCATCCCTCTCCCTCTCCTTATCTCTTTCTCTCTCTCTCTCTCTCTTTCTCTCTCTCTCTCTCTCTCCATAACTGCCTAATCATAATTCAACGCCGCTCTCCTAATTAACTGCTTGCACCTTCCTTTCTATTTATTTTTATTTATTTATTCTTTCTTTCTTTTTTCTTCTATTTCATGCATTGATATTTAACCTCGCTCCCATCCACTTCGACCCTTGTCATTTCTCAATCACTTTACAATTGACTGCTGCTGCTGTTTTTTTTTTTTATTCGAGTTTGTATATTTCCTAATTTACCTTTTTCTCGCTATAATAAATATTTGTTTCTGTGCAGTCTGATGAAATTATCGGATGTATAACTTACGATTCGATAATCGAAACATGTGTAAGCAAGCAGGTTAAAAAACGGTAATAAAAACATATTTTGCTTGATAGCAATATTGAGTAATTTTTAGGGTTTTTTTTACCGTTTTCCACTTGCTCATGACAGCCCCTTTAAGAAATACGTTTCTTATCGTTGAGCACTTTCTGTTGAATTAAAAAGTCGGTCAATTTAGCTCTTATGCGTAGATCATCGTATAACGATTTGATCACTGTCTGTCTGACGTAATGAACATTTAAATTAAAATGTTTAAAATTCAACGCTATTTCACATGATTAATGGTAGCCGAATGGATACGGCCTCCGCTAATCGAGCCAGAGATGTCTCGTGTCGCGGGGTTCGAATCGTTCGACTGGTAGTAATCGTGACACCCTGCACTGAAGAATCCCGAAAGGATGAAACACTAGTGTCTGTAGGTATTTATTTATTATAGTAAAAAAATAATTATGACAGCCCCTTTAAGAAATACGTTTCTTATCGTTGAGCACTTTCTGTTGAATTAAAAAGTCGGTCAATTTAGCTCTTATGCGTAGATCATCGTATAACGATTTGATCACTGTCTGTCTGACGTAATGAACATTTAAATTAAAATGTTTAAAATTCAACGCTATTTCACATGATTAATGGTAGCCGAATGGATACGGCCTCCGCTAATCGAGCCAGAGATGTCGCGGGGTTCGAATCGTTCGACTGGTAGTAATCGTGACACCCTTCACTGAAGAATCCCGAAAGGATGAAACACTAGTGTCTGTAGGTATTTATTTATTATAGTAAAAAAATAATTATGACAGCCCCTTTAAGAAATACGTTTCTTATCGTTGAGCACTTTCTGTTGAATTAAAAAGTCGGTCAATTTAGCTCTTATGCGTAGATCATCGTATAACGATTTGATCACTGTCTGTCTGACGTAATGAACATTTAAATTAAAATGTTTAAAATTCAACGCTATTTCACATGATTAATGGTAGCCGAATGGATACGGCCTCCGCTAATCGAGCCAGAGATGTCTCGTGTCGCGGGGTTCGAATCGTTCGACTGGTAGTAATCGTGACACCCTGCACTGAAGAATCCCGAAAGGATGAAACACTAGTGTCTGTAGGTATTTATTTATTATAGTAAAAAAATAATTATATATATATATACGTGTGTGTGTGTGTGTGTGTGTGTGAAGAGAGAGAGAGAATGTGTGTTAGAACAATTCTTAACCTATGTACTCAACGATTTTTTATCCACAGATTTGATATATAAGGTATTCAGGCACGTAGACAACTTTTTAATACGCACTCAAGAATTTTTTCAAATTCAATTTGTAACATTATCTAATCAATAATTATGCAATATTTTAAGTTATACATTTATTATATTTTTTACTAGAATATCTTGTCCTTTTCTTTTCCAGTTTTAACAACTAGTTCTTTACTTTTCCATGTTTAAGCTTAACCATATTACTTTTCATGCTCACATTTTTCTATTGTAATATACATATATACTTATCTATACGATAAATATAAATAAATATTACGTTCTTATTTTGATATTTTCTTTGTAATCGAGCAATTCCTGGTGTTCTCTTCAACGAAGTTTACACACACATATATATATGTGTGTGTATGTGTTTGTGTGTGTGTGTGTGTTTGTGTGTGTGTTTGCGTGTCTGTCTTTTTAATTATCTTCTATTATGCGAAGATGATGGCATTTATTTGGATTGATATTATTATTTTTTAATACGCAATAAAAAAAAAAATAGAATAGATCGAAGGGAACCGGAGACAGATAGTTTCAGATTTCAACGAGTTGATATCGATACGCCTTGTTTTTTTTTTGTGTGTTGATTTTTGTTTTTGTTTTTTGTTTTTTTGTTTTTTATTTTTGTTTTTTTTCCGTTATTTATTTATTTTTATTTATTTATTTATTTTTATTTATTTATTTTTTTTTTTTTGTTGATTAAAAGTCTTGTACCGCAGGTTTGGTCTTCGTGTGAAAATCTTCGATATCTTCAGTTGTTAGAAACAGGAAAACAATAAAAAGGGGGAAGGATTTTATTGAATTTTTTTATTTAATTCATCGTCTGTCACTCAAGTATCAAACTCATCTAGTCTGATATATTTTTCTCTTACACACAGACACACACAGACACACACACAGACACACACACACACACACACACACACACACACAGACAAATCTGTTGCCAAGGCCGCTGGAAAAATGGTGGGATCTTTCTATCGATCTGGTAAATATCTCACTGCTGATGCTATTCTCTATCTATATAAGAGCCAGGTACGTCCAATGATGGAATACTGTTGCCACATCTGGGCAGGAGCTTCTAGAAAGGACTTGTCCTGCCTTGATAGAGTTCAAAATAGACTTCGTAGCCTCGTAGGAGATGTCCTTTTCTCTTCCTTGCAACCTCTATCTCACAGAAGAGATGTTGCGAGTTTGTCTCTGATGTATCGTTATTTTCGTGGAAAGTATTCGACTGAGCTTCAATCTATGGTCCCTCCTCGCCAAACTTTCACAAGAAACACTCGTCTAGCTGTACACACTATCAATAATTCCCCCCACTCTTTATCTGTGCCTAAACCTAAACGTAGATTCCATGAATAAAGCTTCTTTCTTAGAACTGCACGCCTGTGGAATTGTCTCCCGTTTTCCTGCTTTCCGGCTGACTACAATATGGTTGTGTTCAAGTCTAACGTAAATAAGTTCTTGATGAGCCGTTCTATATAAGTTATCAAATTTACCAAATTTTCATTACTAATGATTACTATGTTGTCCAATTTCTACTGTACACTCTTTAACCCTTATCCTTGAGTGGACTCTTGGCCTTGATAAGTGGTGATGCCTATGTAAAAAAAGACACGCACACACACACACACACACACACACATATATATATATATATATATATATATATATATATATATATATATATATATATATATATATATATATATATATCGCGTATCCGGTAGCCGAATGGTTCGGGTCCTTGCTAATAAAGCGAGACGTGACTTCTGTTGGCGGGGTTCGAATCTCTCGACTGGCGTTAATCGTGACACCCTGCACTGATGATTCCCGAAAAGAATGAAACACTAGTGTCTATAGGTATTTAATCATTATAGTAAACAATTAAGTCAACCCCTTTAAGAAACTTGTTTCTTAAAATTGAGCACTTTCAGTTGTAATAAGTCGGTCAACTTAGCTCATATACGTAGATCGTCATATAATGATTAGATCACTCTGACTGACGTTAAAAGCATTTAAAAAGGATAAATGTTTAATTTCAGCTGCATCTCTCGTGGTTGTCGGTAGCCGAATAGTTCGTTGCTAATAAAGCCAGACGTGATTTCTGTTGCTGGGTTCGAATCTCTCGACTGGCGTTAATCGTGACAACCTGCACTGATGATTCCCGAAAGGATGAAACACTAGTGTCTCTGGGTATTTCATTATTATAGTAAATAATTATATATATATATATATATATATATATATATATATATGACAGCCCCTTTAAGAAATTCGTTTCTTATCGTTGAGTTGAATTCAAGTCGGTCAATTTATGCATAGATCATCGTATAACGATTAGATCACTGTCTGACTGACGTAAAGAACATTTAAAATTAAAATGTTTAAATTCGAGTTATTTCATGCGGTTAATGGTAGCCGAATGGATACGGTCTTTGCTAATCGAGCCAGAGATGTCCCGTGTTGCTGAGTTCGAATCGTTCGACTGGTGTTAATCGTGACACACTGCACTGAAGATTCCCGAAAGGGTGAAACACTAGTGTCCGTAGGTATTTAATTATTTTAGCAAAAGGAAAATAATTATATATATATATATATATATTAAAAGAAAAATAATAATAATTATATATATGTGTGTGTGTGTGTGTGTGTGTGTGTTATTAACACTCACACACGCACAAATGTATGTATAATTGGAATTCATTATTGAAATGAGTATTGTTTATTAATTTTATTTATTGCGGACTATTATCCTCATCTTTATTAGTTATTGTTTCACAACGTTTCTTCTGGCCTTCGTCAGGTGGTAACCGTGACGAGATAGGAACTCCGAATTTCCTAACTGCATCCTCAGCAATTACTGCCATCCATAGTTGTTGTTGTCTCTATCCACTGGCGCAGTGGATAGAAACGTTGAATCTCCACGGTTCCAAGTGAGAATTGTCTGAAGATAGCGGTTTCAATCCTACCCAAAGCTGGCCAGAGGCTTACTTGGCCAAAAACGTGGTTAGACGAAAACTATTCGGAGTTCTTATCCTATCGTAGTAATCGTTAGTTAGTAGTAAAATTTTGGTAAATTGGATTACTTAACGGAACGGTTCATCAATAATTTCTTTACCTTGGACTTGAAGACTGCCAAATTGTAGTCAGCTGGAAAATAGGCAAACGGAAGAGTTCCACAGGCGCGAAGTTCTAATAAAAAGGCTTTGTTCATAGAATCTACGTTTAAGATAAATATTGGGGAAAATTATTGATAGTGGTTTTAGCTGGACGAGTGTTTTTCGTGAACGTTTGGCAAGCGGAGACCATAGATTGGAGCTCAGCCGAGCACCTGCACTGAAAATAACGATAAAGCAGAGAGAGACTCGCAACGTCTCTTCTGTGGAAAAGAGATTGCAGGGAAGAGAAAAGGACATCCCCTTCTCGGCTACGAACTTTATTTTGAACTCTGTCAAAGCAGGATAAGTATCTCTAGCAGTTCCTGCCCAGAAAGAGAATTCCATCAGCAGTGAGATATTTAATATAGCAGTAGAGTGATCCCGCCATTTTTCCAGCAACCTTGGAAACAGATTTCATGTACGTGTTCCATTTCAGATCAGGAGTAAAGGTCAAGCCCAGAAGCTTATCAGAATATGAAGCGTCGCCAAAACGAGAGCTATTCATTACCACTGAAGCCAGATGGGGATCAGAACGTTGATGATGTAACCAAACTGTTTTATACATTAAAATTGGGTAATGCTCATATACCAATAAAATCAAAGTCAATTTTAATTGACTCAATTAATTAAGTTTCATGATTATCGGTTTTCATAATCTAGCAGGCGTATAATATAATATCCTTGAATGGCGGACACTGGCAGCCGTGGATGAAATGAAATAATCTGGCTCTCATTGGCGATTAGTGATGGTTTGGAACGTTAACATGCAAGTACTGTTTGAATTTTAAAAAAGCAATTAAGGAAATGCGTGAATCAGTATGAATTAATAAAATTACGAAAAATGGTCCATTAATGAAAAAAAAAATGGAAAGTAAAAACAAAAGTTTTAAAAGTTAGGGATTCTCACTGTATATGAACTGTTTAATCAGTGGTAGCAGTCCTAGTTGTTTCCCGTTGTTGTTCAAGACTTCCTCTTCTTTTCAACCCTTCCATCAATAGTATTAAATTAAATTCCAGTTTTATGTCGCATTGTTATGATGACGGAACTCATGAATTTATGACCAGAACGTTTCATCCCTCCGTTGCAGATATTGACGGCGGTGTGAAACTCTAAAAACGTCACAAACGTGTGTCAGAAGCAGAGATGCGTCATTGAATTTCTGGCGAAAGTGCATTGAGAATGGTGGTGACTATGTAGAAAAATAAATTCCGAAACACAAAGATCGCTCGTTTAAATTGTACCACTCCCGTCTTCGTAGCTCCTCGACTTTTTGAGTTAAGAATAGGTCTACTTTTGGAACGACCATCATATATAAGAAGTGGTGAATGGCTTCACTTATTTAATTAATCTTTCTAATATATATTCATGAACCCACTTTTTATTGAGTAATAGCAACATAGATATTAGAAAATACTCTGATCCCATAAAAAAAAAACATTTTAACCCTACCAGACCTGAGCAACTGAACTTAATTTGCCCCTGTGCCTGACCTCCGGGGTAAAATTGTGAAAAAAAAATTAAACGTGTCAGTAATATTCTGCCGCCTGAATTCAGCCTTCGTGTGCCAGTCCGCTCAACAGGTGGAGCCCTCTTTGATGCACAGACCCACTTGCATCATCAGAATTATCATCACTTTCTCCTTCATCGATCTATTCATCATCACTAGCGTTCAGAAACTCCTGATCAATTTCGTCTTCATCTGAATCAGAATTTGTCACTTTATCCAACACTTGTTGCCCCGTGAAATTCCTTCGTCTTGCTCTTTAACCTGTCGAAATGCTTGGTTTGTAACTAGCTCGCTTCATGGCTACTTTAGTCGACAAAACAACTCACAACTTCGCCAAAATAAAGGAAGCCATTTGCAGAAAGTTACGCTTGCGCTAAATCGAGGTTAAGCAGCGATTGGGTAGTTATTTTAAGCTCCTTGACAACACGTGGTCGGAAAAATACCGGTTTAGCCCTACGAGGGTATATAAAATTTTTGGAAATGATCGGGTTTTCGATTACTCGGTTTGGTAAGGTTAATATATAATTTTTGACATAGATATATGCAGTTCACCTGTACATATTTTTAAATACAAAATTAAAAGAATATCTTGCTTGCAACCATTTATCATTGATGTATTAAAAATATATTTAACATATTTGAATAAACGATCTAGTTTACTTTATTGCCTCCAACGCATGGACAGGGTTCAAAGAGGGCCATCAACCTGATAGGTCTTGAACTGTCATGTAGGCTTCAGCCTCTGTACCATCGACGAAATGTTGCATCCCTCTGCCTGTTGTACAAGTACTTTAATGGTGAATGCTCTGACGAACTACAAGCACTTGTACCCCCTCGATAAAGCAGCTAAATCCCACCCCTACACAGTAGAGATCTATAGATGTAAAAAAAAGCCTTTTACTCCAATAGTTTCTTCCCCAGAACTGCTAGACTTTGGAACTCCCTTCCGGGATTCTGCTTTCCCAACTGTACGGACATGCAGAAGTTCAAGTGTAATGCGAACATACATCTTGATACTCATCTCCCTTCATAATACCCCTGCAACTTATGTCCCCGATAGTAGCCCCCTGCTTCAAAGTGGTGATGTGCCTTGTTTGGTGTAAAAATTGGATTTAAAAAAAAAGCATCTGGACTGATACAATTACCATTAGTCTCTTACTCTTAGACAGGGTTTCAAATCTTACAGGTTCCGCACTGTCAGACAAGCGCCAACCTCTGTCCCATCATCACAATGTTCCATCCCTGGGCTTTTTTTTTTTTTACAAGTACTTTAAGAGAATGTGCTCTGATGAACGCTTAGCACTTGTGCCCCCTTGACAGGGAATCATTTAAAATTGAAACTTTAATACTTTATCAAGATGTCAAGAAACTAAGTTTCTTCGCATGGCTTATAACGTGATGATGAAATTGATATATCGCGTCGCAATTTCAGAAGAAATGGTAAGGAAAGCAATTACAGCATCTCTTTTTCAAGGCCACCCTTTTCACGATGTAAACCATTCTTCAGATTCAACCATCAAATAAAAAAAAAACTTGAAAAATTGCATCACCCAACCAGCGCCGGTGTTGGCATCGAATTTTAATACTGTGACCTATCCATCAATATTTCCGAAATATTTGCGACCAGTTCCTGCTGGTAGGAATCATAACCAAGGAAATTTCGGAATGGAACATCAATCAAGAATTCTGGACATATTTGACGCCATTGAAATGTTCACGTCTGCACGAAAAGGTGACAGATACCATTTTAAATTTTAGACATAATTTATTTTAATAAATGTAATATAATATCAATGAAAAGATGTATGTGATAAACGAAAGAGAAATTTTAAAGGCATCAAACAACTCGTTCATATATGAATATACAGACACGTTCCAGATATAAAAAGTGGTGGATAAAATGTCTAAAGCTTTTTTTACATTTTCACCCCAAACAAGGCGCATTGCCACTTTGGTGTAGGGGGCAGCAACTACTGGGGCACTATGTTGGGATTTGGGCAGCGAGATATCGGTTCACGTTGCACTTGAACTTCTGCATGTCAGTACAGTTAGGGAAGCAGGAACTTGGAATGGAATTCCAGAGTCTAGCGGTTCTGGAGAAGAAACTACTTTCCCAACTGTACTGACATGCAGAAGTTCAAGCGTAATGCGAACATACATCTTGCTACTCATCTCCCTTCATAATACCCCTGCAACCTATGCCCCCGATAGTAGCCTTGTTTGGTGTAAAAAGATCTTTTACATCTAGGGATCTCTACTGTGTGGGGGTGGGATTTAGCTGCCTGTCGAGTTTCTCGAGGGTGTCTACGTCGTGGGGGCACAAGTGTCTGCAGTTCGTCAGAGCATTCACCATTAAAATACTTGTAGAACAGGCAGAGGGATGCAACGTTTCGTCGATGGGACAGAGGCTGAAGCTTAGATGCCAGTTCAGGGCCTATCAGATTGACGACTCTTTTTTTAACCTTTCTAGGAGCGAGAGACTAGTAGCAGATGCACCAGCCCAAATGTGACAACAATACTCCATACATGGGCGAATGGTGGCCTTATAGAGGTGCAGGATACTTTCAGGTGTCAGTAGTTTTCTAACACGGTAGAGAGAGCCTACCTTTTTCGCAGCGGCCCTGGCAATGTTTTCGATATAATTGTTCCAACTCATGTTTCCTGTGAACGTTAGGCCAAGCAGTTTGAAAGATGTACTCTCAGACAGGGAGTCACTGGCCATTGCTATTCTGTTTTGCAAATTATTTATAGCAAATATTAGGCAGCGTTCTTTAAAATATAATTATAATCGGCTTTATCAGTTATAATGAGGTATGCTCAATAAGTAAGGAGAAAATGTCAGGGGAGACATTAAGTTTGACTTGATCAAACTGCTACTTCATGATTACGTACATCACTATATCGGGACTAACGACGATGGCGAGCGAGAGAAGACAGACATTTATGTGTATTACAGTTTTATGGATTCTTATAACATATATTAGCGAGGAGAGAGCGTGATAGATGCACAGTTCTTATATTCCTTTTATCACATATAGAGAGGAGGAGAGATACATATGTTAGAGAATGGATAGAGAGATACAGAGAGAGATACAGAGAGAGGGGGAGAGAGAGGAGGAGAGAGAGAGGGGGAGATGTGTGAGTTGTATTAAGAATTAATTGTATTGACCGGAAGTCAAGATCAGCTGATTGGATTGCGTGTGAGTCATGTGATCAGGTTAGCTGAATCGAGGAGATTTGCTTGGGACTTAGAAGAGAACGGACGGCTTCCCGTTGTCTCCTCCCCTTCATTGAAAGGAGACGAACGCTGACGTGTGTAGAAGAAGAACCCACACAGGCCGGATTCACTTTCCACCTTCTGCAAGACATCTGGGAAAGTGAAATAAACTATAGAACCAATTCCTTGTCTTGGAGTGATTGAATCTTCATCCAAAAACAGGTATCAAGTCTCCCTCCCAGGACGAGAATTTCCAGATGGACCAACGAAATGGCAGAAGGTATGTTGAAAATACATGACATGTCACACACATATTCACACTTAACAGCATATGAACATATGTAATAGAAAGACCACTAGACGATCACACACACAACGACATTAACTCTGATAAGATAATCAAACACTCAATCCTTTATAAATAGACAATACAACAAACGCTCATTTTATGATACAACAACGAAACACATATTACAGTTCTGGGATGCTTGGGACTTCATATATATATATATATATATATATATATACTGACTGGAGATGTATACAAGTTCTTTTAACACAGGAGGGGAATCATTACTTATGATGGAGGAGGGGGACACGTTACTTGGAAGGGAGTTATACAAAGTTCATATTAAGATGATTAACACATTACCTTCAATTGTTGAATGACGACACGAAGACAACAGTTAAAAAAAATTGATGATGTTTTATATTCCATTTGACCGGTCGAAATGATGATGACGTCAGGAATTCAAATTAGTTTCTACATGGCTAAATGTTCTCCGTTCGTTTCTAAAAAGACCCTCCTCCGATCATGACAAATCTGTCCGACTGCCTTTTCTGACTGCTCGAACTCTTCTAATCTGCTAATCCTAGCTCCTATTATTGAGAAATTCCCTTCCTGCTATGACCTCAGATGTGTGGTTCTAACCGTGACCAACTCACGTGGCTCAGCACACGTTCTTCAAACACACTTTCGACAGCAAAGAATTCCCAACTAACCTATTTTTTAAAATTCAGTTTTCATAACAGAACGAACAATTAAATTCTTTTTACGATACAAACAATATCTAACTATTTCCGAAACAATAGCGAAATTCTAACAAGTAAGGTTCGAGTCTCAGCTTATCTCATTTTTCTTATTTACAGGAAAAGGAGGACCGCCTTTTCTTGTAACATATGTATATGTACTTCATGGTGAAGTACGTATACATATTATCTACAAAATGATTTACTGACATCCTTTCATTGTAGGTTTGAGCGCAGCGGTGTTCGTTCGTTTTGGGACCAGTCTGATCAGGTTTGCCGATCTGTGAACTTTTGACAAGATGCAGGGAAACAAGGAACAACGTTATGCCATCAAATTTTGTGTTAAACTTAAGAAAACCGAACAAGAATCTTATGGAATGTTAAACGAGGCTCATGGGGATAAACAGATGAGTCGAATTAGTTTCTATCGGTGATTTAACAGATTTTCTGAAGTAAATAAACAGGTTGAGGATGAACCCAGATCTGGAGCACCGAACAGTGCACGTAAGGAGGAAAATATTGAGGAAGTGCGCGGATTAGTGATGCAAGACCGTCGGATAACTGTGAGGGTGATATCTGAAGCTGTTGGTATTAGTATTGGCACAGCACAGACAGTTCTGATCGAACATCTGGAAGTCCACAAAGTCTATGCCAAGTTCGTGCCAAAAATCCTCTCCGACGACCAGAAGCAGTTTCGTGTGGTATGTTGCATTGACATTCTTAAAATGAAAGAGACTGATTCAGGATCCTGAATAAGGTAGTGGCATGCGACAAGAGTTGGGTCTTCACCTATAACCCTGAGAGCAAACGTCAGAGTACCCAGTGGAGGCACCCCCTCTTCCCCCATGCCCAAGAAGGCAAAGATGAGCAGGTCACAAGAGAAGGCAATGGTCATTCTTTTCTTTGACTCCCAGGGCCTCATTCATGTTGAATGGGTTCCTCAGAGTCAAACTATCCATAAGGAATATTAACTTACTGTTCTGAAAAGGTTCAGGGAGAAAATAAGGAAAAAAGAGGTAGCAGAAGTGGAGGAGTTGTCAGTGGTGGTTCCACCAGGACAATGCCCATGTCACAAGTCAACACTGGTGACTACCAGGATGGCCGACAGGGGAATGAAAGTGGTACAACACCCACCCTACAGCTCTGACCTAGCCCCATGCGACTTCTTCCTGTTCCCACGCATGAAAGACAGCCTCAGGGGAATCAGATTTCAGTAAAAAGAGGAGCTGAAATAGGCATTAGAAAATTACCTATTGAACATAGTTTGTGTGTGTGTGTATATATATATATATATATATATATATATATATATATATATATATATATATATACTAGCAAAAGTACCCGTCGTTGACTCGGTTGAAAAACAGCCTACAGAAAATGGACTCTGATTTATAAAATTATGATAGATTATAAAAAGGAAGAGTTGTAAAGAGATAACTTCGAATTTGGGCGTATCAAAACCAAAGCAAAATATGATGAAAGCAAAAATAAAATAGATAAACCCCATAATTTATTATACCATACCTGTTCACACTGAAACACTTATCACAATATTCTGTGTATCTATATTTAAAAAAAAAACTTGTTAAACTTTGTGACATATTTCCATTCTATGGAGGTCAGGTTCGAACGAACACCCCATAATTTTATTGTACAATATTTCTTCATACTGAAACATATTTATCATAGTATACTTACGCAGATAGATATGAAAAGTCTTTATTAAAGTTTGTGTCTATTTCCACTCTATGGAGGCCAGGCGCAGACGCAGACCCCACAATTTTATCATACCATTCCTATTTTAGTTAAAACATACTTATCAAAGTATTATTATGTACATCTATATCAAAAACACTTGTAAACTTTTTTTTAATTTTTTAATTTTTTATTTCCATACTTTGTGGACCAGGCGCGAACGCAGACCCCACAATTTTAATGAACCACCGTTCTGCCAGATCAAACATACCCATTCCTGTGTCTCCATACATCTTCTATCCTTATATGTAATCAGTTTTTTATAATAGTCAACCATATAGGAGCCTATTCGTGACCAGACACTCACACACACACGCACAGACGTTCAGCTTTATATATATATATATATAGTATTGAGCATTTTCCTCAGGTTTTTACTAATTCCCAGTTTTGCTATATATATATATATATATATATATATATATATATATATATATATATATATATATATATATATATATAGCAAAACTGGGAATTAGTAAAAACCTGAAGAAGATGCTCAATACTATTTTTATTATCGTTTTATCTGTTTTAGTTAAACAAGTTTCTGTTACCGGATCGTATTCACGATCCAGCAACTTCGTCAGACTTGAACAGAAATGGTTATTATGATTTGGACAGACAATATTGGAAGAAGACGATGACAAAAGGGGGGATCTCAATTTTGATCTGACAGTCTTTAAGTTTTATGATTTAATAATTAATTTCTTCCCGGTCTTGACTGGGATTAGCAGGATTAATATTTAGGGGGGAAAATAGGAACTACTTTCTCTAGAGGTGCTGCGATTGTGATGCAATGTAGGATTTTATTATAGCGACTAAATGTGTCTAAAGTGCCAGTCTGAAGTTACCTAAGATAAGGGCTGATAGTCTAGATATAATTAATTTGTATGTGGCAAACCTACAGTACTTTCGTTGGGAGGGGAATTTCTGCAATCAAAATATTATATATATATATATATATATATATATATATATATATATGTGTGTGTGTGTGTGTGTGTGTGTGTGTGTGTGTGTGTGTGTGTGTGTTCGTGTCTGTGTGTGTGTCTGTGTGTGTGTTTTATTTTTTATTACCGTTTTATTTGTTTGGTTACATATGTTAGGGTCTTCCTAATGCTAACAACCATTTTTGTAAGGTCTGACGAGGCTGTTGGATCGTAAACGTGGTCCAACATCCGAAACATATGTAATCAAACATGAAACGGTAATAAAAAATAAAACACATATTTGCTCTACAATAGTATTGAGCACTCTCTTCAGGCTTTTACTAATTACCAGTTTTTACATATATATGTGTGTATATATATATATATATATATATATATATATATATGTTTGCAAAATCAAGACAACAAAATATAAAATTGAAAAAAATCATATACACAATATGATTTTTTTCAATTTTATATTTTGTTGTCTTGATTTTGCAAACATATATATATATATATATACATGTATATATATATATGTATATATATATATGTATATATATATATGTATTTCCTTATGCGTGACAATTGTTTCATAATATAGCAAAGAAGAGAATTCCCTGGTATCTCAAGACGTCTTTCGCCATTCTCATCAGGGGAGTACCATGGCATTTGGTTAAAAAAAAAAAAATAGGGGTATCAAATGATTGAAGGTTTTATGAACCGTTTTTTATGGGTCTTTAGCCGGTTAAAATAGTTTTTAAGGGGTCAAAAAAGATAAAAATGTAAAACTCGCTATAAATTTTGTACATTCATCTTAATTTATTTTTAATTTCTAATTTTGAAGTTCATATGCGTGTCACTTTGATACAGTGGTAACGTCACCAGCTTTGAATGTTAAAGTTTTGCTTTCGGTTTCGATTCTAGCTGATGACACCTAAATACTTTTTTATTTTACCCTTGAAACCACGACTCTATAATAATATATATGAAATCTTGACAAATTAAAATATTATATTTAAGCGTATTTTACGACCGATCAAATCCGCTCCCCCTCTAATCCATCTATATAAATGTTTATGTCCCTATACATCATTTCTTATTCAATTATGTTTTTGTTTATTAATAACGTTTCGATTTTAGCTGTGCACGTCCGCACGTAAAGATTAGTTTAAAGATCAATATTGAAAAGTTCCTACTTCCTGAAGATTCGTGGACTATTTTTTTTATTTTGGCTGTACGTTAGAATACTGGCGGCCTATAGTATTTTTTACGTACTCTTTATATCGTTGATATGCTCACAACTTTTACTGAGATATTTCCGCGGTAAAATCTAAATAGTTAAACTGGGTTAGTATAAGGACAGGCGATATTAAAGATTTCTTATTCCTGCGAAAAACTATAATGTGGCTCGAAAGTCTTCTTACACAACCCAGACGTACGGCGTGATCCAAAAATTTGGTTACAACTGCCTCAAAAGACATTGTAATCGAAATCTACTAAAAACGATAAAGTGGTCTAAAAGACGTGTTACACTTCCCGAAATTATAAAGTGACCAAAAGTCTTTTAATCCTAGCATGAATTACAAAGTTGTTCAACAGTCTTTTTACCAAAAATTAGAAAATCGTCAAAAAGTATTTTTAAAGTGGTCCAAAATCTTTTAACTCTACCAGAAATGATAAAGTGCTCCAAAAGTCTTGTTACCCACCAACAAATATAAAGTGGTTCAAAAGTTTTTTTTTTATCCTTCCAGAGATTATAAAGTAGTCAAAACGTTTTGTTACACTACCTGTGATCCTTCCAAGAATTATACAATTGTCCAAAAGTCTTCTTACCTTGCCAAAAATTATAAAGTAGTCCAAAATCTTTTAACTCAACCAGAAATTATAAAGCAGTCCAAAAACTTTTAGCTCTACCAGAAATTATAAAGTGGTCCAAAAATATTTTAACTCTACCAGAAATTATAAAGTGGTCTAAAACTTTTAGCTCTACCAGAAATTATAAAGTGGTCCAAAAATATTTTAACTCTACCAGAAATTATAAAGTGGTCCAAAACTTTTAGCTCTACTATTCTTGCAGATTTCATATATATTATTATAGAGTTAATATTCTATCGATTTTCATATATTAGAAAGTTGCGATTTCAAAAATAAAAAATATCTATCTATATGACTTGGGTCCATCAGCTTTAATCGATACAGAATCCCAATCTTATGAATATATATATATATATATATATGTATATATATATATATATATATATATATATATATATATATATATAACTTTAGTTCCTTCATCTATAATAGAAACCGAAACCAAAAAGTATGTATATAAAAAAGATTACTAAAGTACCATCAGCTAAAATCGAAACCGAAGCCAAGACTTATGTAGAATTCTTGATATAATTATTTTTTAAAAATAGATTATTGGAGTGCCATTAGCTATAATCGAAACCGAAACCAAAACTTATAAGGAATTCTTGGTAAAATTATTTATTAAAAAAATAGATGACTTAAGTACCATCAGCTATCATCGAAACTGAAAACCAAAACTATGAAGAATTCTTAGTAAAATAATTTATTAAAAAATTAAATGACTTGAGTCTCATCAGCTATAATCGAAACCGAAACCAAAACTTATGAAGAATTCTTGGTAAAATTATTTATTACAAGAAATGGAAGGCCATATTAATTAAACGACCCGGATGTAAGCGTGATACAGAAAATTACACTCACGCTATCGTATTAATATATAGATTACTAATATTATTACTATTATTGCTCTTATATATAAATATTAGATAGAGAGAGAGAGAGAGAGAAATAAAGAAATTTCTGTATATACAATCACGCAGAAATTTAAATACAATGCGAAAAAAATATCTTGCTGCCTTACCTTTCAATTTTGATGTTCAAAATCAACGCCTCCAGCAAAAAGGCAGTGAAGTTAGGCAACAACAACCTGGAGGAGGTTGAGATCTTCACATACCTTGGAAGTGTGATCAACCAATAGGAAGGAACAGATGCAGATGTTAAGACCCGCATCGAAAAGGCAAGAGCATCGTCCATAGCTCTTAAGAACATCTGACGATCCAACCTCATCACATCTCCCAACAAAAACGCGCCTGTTCAATTCCAACATCAAATGTATGGAACAGGATCGTGGAGAAGAACAAAGACCATCATCAGAAGAGTGTAAACTTTTATAAACTCATGCCTTCGAAGAATGCTAAAGATCCATTGGCCAACTACCATCAGTAACACGGATATCTGGGGGAGACACAACCAAGTACCAGCAGAGGAAGAGATTAGAATAAGAAGATGGCGAAGCAAGCAACAAACATCAGACGCCAGGCCCTGAGCTGGAACCCCCAGGGGAAGAGGAAAAGAGGCCGACCAAAGACCAAAGAACACCTGGAGAAGAAACCTGGAGGCGGACGCGATGGGGGGGGCTAGTGCGAATTGCCCAGGACTGTAGACGCTGGGGACTGCTATAGGTGACCTATGGCCCTCCAGGAGCTCCAGGCGATGATGATGATGATGATGATGATGATGATGATGATGATGACCTTCTAACCCAGATATCTACCCCCTCCCTCCCAAAAATTTTTTAAAAATTCTGACTCGTATCATGGCAGCTCTTTACATTATCTAAACGTTTTGGGTTCGAATCGTGGTGTTAGATGTCTTTTTTTTTTTCGATTTTTTTAAATTTAAATATTGAACCAGTGTTATTTAAGCCATTTTTCACGTAACGATCGTTTTTCTGTTTTGTTTTGTTTTTTTACTTCGCTTATCCACCCCCGACCACACACCCAGAAACACCCGGGTACCCACCGAAATTTTAAATTATGATATCGAAACAGGCTTATTTAAGCCATTTTTCACGTGTTCGTATTCTGTTTTCATCGTTCGTTTGCCTTACGTTAGTTTTTTTGTGTTTTCGATGTTTTGATTACCCCTCCCCCGCTTAAGTTTTGACGTTGTTTTCTTTTTTTACTTCGCTTATAACAAACAAACCTGGTCATTGACGTCGTCGTCGTCGTCGTTGTCGTCGTCGTCGTCGTTGTAACGCGTGACGACTTCCGTGCGCACACGCGTCAATTTGGTTCTTACTTAAATAAATTCAAACATCTTTCAGTAACTCATTCTGGCTGGCCGATTTTATTTTCAAACTTCGCCTCCAGGCTTCGGGTTCGATCCTACCACCCTCCCGGTTTCTTTTTTATTTAACACCACACACACCTTCAAACACCCGGGCAACGCCGGGTACCCCCGCTAGTCTATATATATAAAAGCGCAAATGTGTGTATGTATGTTTGTATGTATGTATGTGTGTTTGTGTGTCTGCTAAAAGCTTTTGACCGACAGAACAAAAATTCACAAACTTGGTATCATATTGAAGTTCCATCCTTCGCTCGAAAAATATCGAAAAATTGGCCAAAAGCGTTCATTTTTTCACCGTGAAATCAACCATTTTCTACAGGGGGGTCAACAAAAACCGTCCTCTCATGACGAGATCGGTTCTACGCATGCATCAGATGACGTCATGACCTGATTTACTTTAAATAGTTGAAGAACTGACTAAATTTCATGTACCTCGTGTTAGCTCAGTTGGTTAGAGCGTTGGTTCATTATCTAAACCTTTTGGGTTCGAATCGTGGAGTGAGATGTCTTTTTTTTCGATTTTTTAAATTTAAATATTGAAGCAGGGTTATTTAAGCAATTTTTAACGTAACGTTCGTTTTTCTGCTTTCTTTTTTAGGTTTTAATACACCCCACCCCACCCCCGATCGCCCACACACACCCAAAAACACCCGGGTACCTACCGATTTTTTAAATTTTAATATCGAAACAGGCTTCTTTAAGCCATTTTTCACATGTTTTTTTATTTTTCAGAAGTTTTAACGTTCTTTTTTCTGTTTTCTTTTTTGTTTTTGTTTTTTTGATTTTTACACTTAACATCGTTCGTTTGCCTTACGTTAGTTTTTTGTGTTTTATTCTTATTTCTTATGTTTTGATTACCCCCCCCATTCACACCGACTGGGTACCCCCCTCCCCCGCGTTCGTTTTTCTGTTTGTTTTTTTGTTTTTTTTAATTCGCTTATTCTTAGGTTTTCATTAACACCCCCCACCCCGACCACACACACCTCCAAACACTCGGGCAACGCCAGGTCCCCCCCCCCGCTAGTCTATAAATATAAAAGAGAAAATGTTTGTGTGTGTGTGTGCGTTTTCGTGTATGCCCAAGAAAGGCTTTTTTCCGAGAAGTGATCGGTCGCCTCACAACTTCTTAAAACTTTTTATATCGCGTCTAAATGATAATATCTACGAGTTAACAACCGGGGTCGCCTATTTAATTTGCCCGACTTTGAAAAGATAAATATTCAACAATTTTCGATCGCCACATGTGCAGTAAGCTTTTACGTATAAAAAAAAAAGAAGCGAACAGACTCGGGGTAAATAAAACACTGTCTCGCACTCAAAGTTGACGTCATTAACTCGTCAAAAACGGGCACCTGCCAAGTCGCACTTTTTTTAAATATTTTTCACACTTTATTATTTTCCAACTGCGCGTCAACGCTTCGTTTTTTCTTTTTTAAATAACCAACGATTTTTGTTTTCATTTACCTAAACACACACACACACACATATAAACACCCAAACAACTACGGGTACCCCCCGCTAGTCTAATATAAATTGCCTGTCACCGTATCGAATATTTAAGCATAATCGACTGCCTTAGCGATCGACAGAGCACCTTACACGGCTTTCTGGATGCATGTATGAAGAACTTTTTGTCATTCCTTAGTTCATAATAATGAACGGCTGAAAAATCTCTTTAAGATATCAGAAAAGTGATTACAATCGCTGGAACACACCCACACCCTGCACCGATTTCCTCTAGTTTTTTCCCCGCCTTTTCTGCCGTTATTAACCGCCATTCACTTTCGCTTTCATTTTCGCTATTCAATTCTTAAATATTGATAAGCGTCCACTTCTTGTCCACAATTCCTGCGGGGCGAAATGAAGAAACAAAAAAAATCGATCCCGAACCAATAAAGGTAAAGCCGTGTCGATCATTGCATTCGGGCCGTACTCGAGCAAACATCTTGAGCCGATTATCTGGGAGAGAAGCGAACGAAAGATTAGTTAGAAATTGCTTAACACCCTTCTCCCCCGACCGCCAGCAGCCACAGCTCGCGAAATTAACATGAAGTTGAGTAAATAAAAATATGAATTTCGATTAGAGAAATTCTGGAAATGCCTGCATCTAATTCACTCTGATATAGACTAAGACTTGTCTATAACTCTAAAGGGTCTTCCAACGAATATATATATATATATATATATATATATATATATATATATATATATATATATATATATATATATATATATTATAGACTAAGACTTGTCTATAACTCTAAGGGGTCTTCCAACGAATATATATATATATATATATATATATATATATATATATATATATATATATATATATATATATATATGTGTAGTAAAACTGGTAATTAGTAAAAACTTGAAGAGAGTGCTTGTCGATACCCGTCTCCCTTCCCCTTATTATCTCTTACCCTCCACTTTTTCTCGTATTTCCTCTAAAACACTTCTTCCAAATATTAACAACCATTTCTGTAAGGTCTGACGAGGCTATTGGATCGTAAACATGGTCCAACATCCGAAACATATGTAACCAAACAGATAAAACGGTAATAAAAAAAATAAAACATATATATATATATATATATATATATATATATATAACTACTTCATTTACTTACATAAACCTAATATACGAAAATATAGATTTATGCGTAAACTTTAAGTCTTCAAAAGTGCTCAATACGTAGGTAGAGCTAGTTAGTAATTTATAAAATATAGATGGCGATTAAGCTACACTGAATATTCTGCGTTTCATCCACTATAGGATTCGTCAGGCTTATGCGCGAATTCTGCATAAGCCTGACGAATCCTATTATAGTGGATGAAACGCAGAATATTCAGTGTAGCTTAATCGCCATATATATATATATATATATATATATATATATATATATATATATATATATATATGATATAGACTAAGACTTGTCTATAACTCTAAAGAGTGTTACAACGAATATATATATATTTATATATATTGACTGGCGTTAATCGTGCCACCCTGCACTGATGGTTCCCGAAAGGATGAAACACTAGTGTCTGTAGGTATTTAATAATTATTATAGTAAATAATAATATCATCCCCTTTAAGAAACTTGTTTCTTATCGTTGAGCACTTTTATGTAATAATAAAGTCGGTCAACTTATCTTATACGCGCAGATCCTCATATAATGATGTTAAAAATATTTTATAAGAATTAATGTTTAATGTTTAAATTTCAACTGCATCTCTTGCAGTTGATGGTAGCCGAGTGGTTCGGGCCCTTGCTAATGGAACCAGACATGACTTCTGTTGCCGGGGTTCGAATCTCTCGACTGGCGTTAGTCATGACACCCTGCACTGATGATTCCCAAAAGGATGAAACACTAGTGTCTGTGGGTATTTAATAATTATTATAGTAAATATATATATATATATATATATATATATATATATATATATATATATATATATTACACTCTAAGAATTACACTTTGTCTCGGCAGCCAAGTTTAACGCATATCTTATTTTTCTTTTAATAATATTATTGGAGTTCTTTCCCATTTTTCCTTGTACCTATTTGTGAATTATTCCATGGAGTTCGGCCTTTTGGATTATTTTGGACCATCTTCCAATTACGCGATTTCCTTAGATTTTACTTGTGCGAATGGAAATTTAACTAACTTTTTTGGATTTACATTTTTGGATTTTACCTTTCACCAAACTATCCATTCACCTCAAATCACTTTTTTCTTAACCCTATTCCTGCTTCACTTTTTGTTATCAAGTAAGATCTCTGACTTACTTGCAGTTTCATCAAATGCTTTTGATCCCGCATTTTGTCCCGGCAGCCGTGTGAAAAGCATATCTTATTTTTCTTTTAATAATATTATTGGAATTTTTCCCATTTTCCTTGTACATATTTGTGAATTATTCCATGGATTTCGGCCTTTTGGATTATTTTGGACCATCTTCCAATTACGTGATTTCCTTGGATTTTACTTGTGCGAATGGAAATTCAATTAATTTTCTTATATTTTTGGATTTTACCATTGAATTATCTACCTTTCACCAGACTATCTATTCACGTGTAATCACTTTTTTCTTCACCATATTCCCTCTGTTTCACTTTTTGTTATCGAGTAAGATCTTTGACTTACTTGTTGTTTCATCAAATACTTTTGTATGCAAAATCCTATCCCGCATTTTGATAATTCCTACCATCTGATGAGAAGGAAAGCATTTCTTCGAAACTACGCGGATTAAGGACTATCCACTTATCAAGTGTTTCCTTTTCAGATTAAATATGGTTTTAAGTCTTTTTCAAAGTGTTTTTTTAACATGTTTTATTAACTGTTTGCTCTTATTTATATATATATATATATATATACATATATATATATATATATATATATATATATATATATATAATTTACACAGCCAGAAAGCATCACAGCTCACAAGAGCCAAGGAAGCCAACAAACCGGAAGTCCAAGACTCAAGTTTCGCCCTAATTTGGGATCATCAGTAAGACACAGCAGAATTTTGAAACCCGAGCCTCTTGCATGCTAAGCGAGCACTCTACCAACTGAGCAAACACGCCACACACACAAGAATGCCGAAGATCTATGCCGCGGTTTGCTTGATCTGTGTTTTAATAGGCACACACACACACACACACACACACACACATATATATATATATATATATATATATATATATATATATATATATATATATATATATATACTAGCAGGCCGCTCAACGTTGCCCGGTCGTAAAATACGCATAAATATTTAGTTCGTACAGAAACTGAGACATGTGCAAGCGAGTATTATGTTTTTTTCTAAACAGTTTTGTAAGTAAAATAAAATACACGAGCTGAGATCGAATCCAGAACAGAAAGACAGTGAGTCAATTTCAACCATTAAGCCGGCTTGGCGCGATCTTTAAAAAGTGTTTTCAAACCTATCTATTCTTAGTATAAGGATTCTCTCATGGAAACAGTTCACGCATGCGCATTCGTGAACCAGTTTACAAACAGATAAAAATCCGATGACCTCCAAGTACCAATTTTTTCAATTTTTCGGATGAAAACAAATTAAAAAGTTTTCCACATGTATGAATACCCTATATACTAAATTGCAAGTCTGTAGATTAAAAATCCGTACATAGTTTGAGAATTGTCCTCACACACATTATCATTTCAAAAAAAAAAAGTTTCAGCTTTATTAACAATACATGCGTAGAACCCGGTCAAGAAACGGGTCGTTCTTGTTGTGTGAAAGAAGAGAAGATGACACTTCACAACGGCGTTTGTTTTGGTTGTCGTTCAATTCGTGATGCACCTCTTTGTCAAGTTTTTTGTCTTTCCAATCTCTCTCAAGTGGTTGGAAATCGCCGTATACGTTACGTCTAATTCAGAAGCAAGTTCTCGAACAATTGTGCGTGGATTGACTTCGACAAAGGCTCTTGATCGATCGTTGTCAGCATCCGATGGCCAACCACTGCACTCATCATCTTCGAGACTCTCATCACTGCCACGAAATTTCTTAAACCACCATTGTGCTGCGTGTTCAGTAGTGTTTGCTGAGCCGAACGCTTTGTTGATATCGCGAGCTGTTTCAGCAGCTTTTCGGCTTGGCTTGAATTGAAATAAGAACATTGTACGAATTTGTGAAAAGAAGATATAATTTTTAAACGATTGTGATTCAAACGATTAGACAATATAATATATAAAGTAAAGGTATTATATCAAAAACTTATTTGAAATCAAAATTAAAATTTCCGCGAGAACTTCTCAACCTAAAATATATCGCCAATGATCAAATGGAAAAAATATTGTGCCGCATTCGTTTCTTCCGATTGCCTGCTTTCCAGCTGACTACAATCCGATTGTTTTCAAGTCCAACGTAAACAAGTTCTTGATGAACCGTGCCCCTAAGTAATCCGATTTACAAAATTCCCACTACTTATGTTTACTACGCTATAATCACATTGACTAATGTATATCCATTAACCCTTATCCTCGAGTGGCCTACGACCTTGATAGGTGGTGATTCTTGTGTCAAAAAAAAAAATTTCCAAGTATGTAGTTGCTTTCGTGTCTAAGTATAGTTTGTTTTCATATTCCAATGCTTTCTTCGGGCGATTGGCGGGTATTCAGCCATGACCGAACGCAACTAACCTCGACACATCTGTGGAATGTCTTCCCGTTTCCCCTCGAGGAGAAAAATCGTCAAAAAAAAATAAATAAACAAAAAATAAACCTGAAATCTATAATCCGGACCCCGACACAAAGCGATACCATACACCTGAGCACATGTGAGATAATATTCTCGATTCCCGGTTGAACATATTTTCTTTGTTTTCTCCTAGAAATGGAAGTTCACAAAATTTATACACTTTTTTAATAAAAGTGTGATTTTTGACAAGGTCGGTTAGAAAAGTCTAAAACTATATATATATATATATATATATATATATATATATATATATATATATATATATATATATATGTTCCTATATATTTGGGGGGGTGTATTGATATTCATATTAAAAACCTTATCTTCTATCTATTTAAAAAGAAAATACAACTTTGTTATATATGGGTTGTTGAATTGCATTCATCTTCAAAAGATCTAGCAAATTTGCATATTTTTAAACATTCATTTTAATTAATCTCTATTAGCTTTTTCGTTTTGTTTATGGAATGATCATATTTAGTTAACAATTACGTGTAATTATATTCATGCAGATATTCTACATGATTTATACTTGCATAATATTTGCATAAAAAGGTTATAGTAAACACAAACCTCTTTCTATATGTATTCATACATGCGTATATATATTTGTTTAAAAATGAAGTAAGGATTTCTTTCAGTTTCAGATTTTATATAAAATTCAAACTTTTTAGGTTGCTGTGTCTACACATTACCGAATATTGGCTGAAGAGAGCTTGATAAGGATACCTTAAACGGGGCTTATTATCGGGCTTGAAACCGACGGTACCAATGATCTGTCTCAACTAACAACTTTCTGTACACAAAATATAAATACGCTCTTACAATTTGGATTTTCCTTTTAATTGAGCACTCTGCTGGAATTCTTTTTCCAAAAAAAACTAATCATATATATATATATATATATATATATATATGTGTGTGTGTGTGTGTATTACTCCTAGAAATTAAATTTGACGTTTTGTTCTTGATATTCATATTAAAAATCCTTTTTTCTATTTATTTAAAAAGAAAATACAACTTTGTTATATATGGGTCGTGGAATTACATTCATCTGCAAAAGATCTAGCAAATTTGCATATTCTTTTAAACATTCATTTTAATTAATTCCCTATTAGCTTTTTCGGTTTTCTTATCTGATGATCATCTTTAGTTAACTATTATGTGTAATTATATTCATGCAGATATTCTACATGATTTATACTTGCGTAATATTTGCATAAAAAGGTTATAGTAAACACATACCTCTTTCTAGATATATTTATGTATGCATGTACGTATTTGTTTAAACAATTTTGCCTACCAAACTCCTCTTTCAGTCTTTGGTCTATAGACATCAAACTTCATATATAGGGTATTCGAAGCCATGCGAAACTTAATATTGGGGTTTTAGTCTGAGGAAATTGGTGCAAAAGTGTGAAAATAAAAAAAATGGAATTTGCCAGGTGAAGGTAGAACGACGGCATTACGGATATGCATGCGTAACGTAATAGCTATGGCTCATGTTTAAATTTTTAGCCTTGCAGCAAATGTAACTCAGTAGAGACCAGAGCGAACACCCGGGCAACAAAATGCTAAGTCCCGGTTGCTACACTTTCAACTTTGTCTAGTGGTGGACCCTTCAAGGTTGACCACACCCGCACTGGTAACTAGAAAACATCGCTCGGATGCTCGGAACACACGAAACGTGCACGACTCTAAGTCGGTGTGGCAACACTTTTATCTTCGGGCGGTTGTAGGTTGCTTTGACTTCAGGCGAAGTACTCTTTTCACAATAACTTGGTTTGTGTCTTCACCGTGTGGGCGTCAGAGCAGAGCTGAAATCAACTGCATCTTCAATAAACAGGTAATCAACAAATAAAGAAAAAAAAACAATGGTCATGTTTCTTATGAACAAAAAAAAATATTTTCACTGAAAGTTACAACACGCTGATATTTCATAAATTGTGACTTTAAATAAAAATGCTCTGGGGACTTGCGGCTTCTATTAGTAAAGTTATGGCGAATAACCTTAAGTCCGGGAGCTTGTCTCTGCACAGTGTAGATTCAGGGACTTAAAATAGGGTGAAGCTTAAGTCAGTGGGTTCTCTCTGACTGGTGTGAAACCCCCAATGCAGTTGGCAGAGTGCGCCTTCAGCCAGGGGTTATTTTTGCCTTTCATTATCTTGAGAATCAAGTGGGCTTAACCCCCACCTTTGATTCCCATAATCCCATTTCATAATTCTCAGAAAACCAATCTCAGGCAGTTTTATTTTATTTCTCGACCCCCCCACACACACACAAAAACATTATTCTTCTTCTTCTTCTTCTTCTTCTTCTTCTTTAATCTGCCACTCCCAACAAGAGATTTTTTTTTGCCTTCACCCTCCATCCGTAGGCGGGTCCCTACCTTTTATAATCATTCACGTGGGAGGGCCCATCCTACATTTGCATAACCAAGGGGTTTTCCTTCCAATTGCCATTTCGTATGAATAAAAACAAATAATTTAGTTATGCTTTTGAGATGATCAAATTTCGCTGGACAATGATTAACAGACACTTGACTTTGTCCACCATCTTGTTTTCCTTATCCAAAGAAACTCATAACCTCCGACCTATATTTCAGGTGGCCCAATAATAAATTTTTTGACCACCCAGAATTTGGTTAACGGCCTTTTTTCACAGGGGGGGGGGGTCTAACCAGATGTACTTTTCAAATCACCAAAAGGCGCCATTTCTGACATTTTTTTTGAGATATCTTTATTTTTTCAGCTAGTGTCCTTTTTTAATCGTTGTTATCATGAAATAACACAGTTCTTCTTTTGTGACCTTCTCATGTAGCAGGACATTGTCTGATCGTTCCTCAGGTCGTTAATCGTGGTCGGGTGTTTCTTAGTCCTCTAGTTAACGGTTGATATGCCATTCGATCGTACGCCGAAAAAAAACACACAGTAACTCAGCGGATCACAATCCGACAACAAAAGACATTCATTTCACAAACACAAAAAAAAATTCCCTTTTCTTTCTATACAACTTATTAAGTAAAATATATATATATATATATATATATATATATATATATATATATATATATATATATATATATATATATATATATATATATATATATATATATATAGGAGAAGTACTTCCAAATATGCACAATACATGGACGCTTGACTGTTGACGCCTGCGCAATCGGGATGGAATCTTTTTCCGACACGTCTGCTAACACGAATTGACCCACTTATGGCAGAGCAGATAAAAGCTGATTCCTTGGAGAAAAACACAGTCTTCCACCCTCTACCCTTTATGATTTCAACAAAATTTAATTTGTTTTTGGATATTACATTTAAAATTATCCGAAACTGTGTTGTGCTCCAATATTTGTCCCGATTCCGATTCAATAACTGATTGTGCTTTAAATTCCCGACTCCAACATAATTCCGATTTCAATTCTTTTTTAAATTTTATATATAGACTCGTTCTTTCTTTTCATCGATTCAATTAATGCTTCTAACTAGTGGTTTATTTTGAAGACATTCGATAAATAATCCACATCTAGTGCAGTTTAAATACGCCGGTGCCTGGTGACGAAATGAGGTCAAATAGGCCTGCAAGAGCTTCACTTTGGCGCACAAAAAAATTCAAAATCGGAAACGTAATAGAAAAAAAGGTTTCGGCCAGGAAGTGTGTGTGTTTTTATCCCTTAAATCAAGTGGCTTCATAACATGTCTGGGGTGATTTCCATGACATAAAAAAACAACGTTGATCAGCATTTGTTTCTGTTTATTTGATTGTTCTAATAGTTATATTTTACCCTCCAGTGACGTCATCAAAATTGGACGTTCTTAGTGTTCGGCTGCTCACTTGGAACTTGTGTAACGTTGCCCGGGAACCAACACGTTGTAGCCTTAGTCGCAAAGCAGAAAAAGAATATATATGTGATCGTCTTCTCAGACGCCATCCACGCTTCTCACATGATCTCGAACATTCTTCACATCTCGAACATGATCTCCTTTTTAAAGTCTTTATTTTTCCATATATATATATATATATATATATATATATATATATATATACGTGTGTGTATACTTTTGTATACATGTATCGATATATATACATACATACATATGTACATGTTTATATATATATTTATATGCATAAATATATATATATATGCTTATTTAGGTATATATGTATATATGTGTGTATATATATATATGTATACATAAATATTTATATATATATATAGAGAGAGAGAGAGAGATAAATGCATATGGATGTATATGCATATATGTATATATCTTTATAGATATTTATACGTATGAATATATATATCTGTATATATATGCATATATGTATATACATATGTATATATATATGTATATGTATACATATATATACAGATACCTATATATATATATATAAACATACGTATATATCACGTATATATATACGTATAGATATATATGTATGTATATATGTATATATATATGTATATATACGCATATATGTATATGTATGTATTTATATATGTGTATATATATGCGCATATATATTGTATGTATAATACATATGTGTGTGTGTGTGTGTGTGTGTGTGTGTGTGTGTGTGTGTGTGTGTGTGTGTGTTTATATATTTGTAGAAGGGGTGTATACGCGGTATCTGTGTTTATGTGTATGTTGTTTATTGTGTAAATAATGAAAAAATGATATAAAATCGACGCAATTTCGCTGCAGATAAAAATCCGATAATTTCACCGAAAGTAAAGTCTGCTTTGTTCAAATCCCCGCCACATTTCCGCAGATAAACACAACGATCATATCGATTGGCCAATGAAGGATGTCGTTCCATCCTCATTAAATGTTTTTCTTCTATAGTTGTGCAAATATTTCATCTCGAATTTTCATCGCCCAAAAGAAAAATAATCTACAATAATTTCGTCCATTTTTTTTTTTTATCGCGTTTTCCATATTTGTAGTTTGTTGTTGGGAGAATCCATTTCATAGAAGGCGGAATGAAATATCTTGTCCTCCATTGTACTGGCTGAAGTAATACGTTGTTGTGAGCATATATCTATATCTATCTATCTATCTATCTACAAAAGTGAAAATGTCTGTGTGTCTGTCTATCTGTCTGTGTACATTTTCCTACCAAATTACTCTGTCAATTTTCAGTCTACAGACTCGAGGTTTCACATATGAAATATGGGAATATCTTTTTAATCTGTTTTTGGCTAGAAATTTGACTGTCAAGGTATCAAAGTTTTGACATTTGAAAACTCTATCAAACTCCTCCGCTAATTTTGGGTTTAAATATTTTAAATTTTAGATGTAGGTTACCCGGACATGGAACAAGCTTATTAATTTGATTTGAGCCCAAAATAAATGTTAAGGGGTCAAAATTGGGGTCAAAGTAAAAAGGATTTTACCACTCAGCCAATTTTTGGTCTAAACATTTGAAATTTTACATAAAGTCTATTCTAACGTAAGGCAAGCTTTTTAATCGGTTTCTGGCCGTTCAAAGTTCAAAAGATTTGAATTATTCAGCCATTTTTTAGTCTAAACATTTGAAATTTTGCATAAAGGGTATTATGACATGCAGCATGCTTTATAATCAGTTTTTGGGCGAAAACTTCGCTGACAAGAGGTCAAAGTTTACAGAGTTTTTCAGACTCTAACAAACTCCCCCGCCAATTTTGTGTGTAAACACTTGAAATGTTAGACGTAGGTTACCTGGACATGAGTCAAACTTTTTAATATATATATATATATATATATATATATATATATATATATATATATAAAGTTATGAATATTACATCAGCTGTTTCGTAACCTATGAGAAAGGAACTCAGAGACACACAAATGACTTTATATAATAGTTTATATATATATATATATATATATATATATATATATATATATATATATATATATATATATATACTACCAGAAGTACCCGTCGTTGACTGGATTCAAAAACAGCCTACAGAAAATAGACTCTGATTTATGAAAGTATGATAGATTATGAAAAGGAAGGATTGTAAAGAGATAGCTTCGAATTTGGGGGTATCAAAACCAAATCAAAATATGGTGAAAGTAAAAATAAAATAGATAAACCCCATAATTTATTATACCATACCTGTTCACACTGAAACACTTATCACAATATTCTGTGGATCTATATTAAAAAATCTTGTTAAACTTTGTGACATATTTTCATTCTATGGATGTCAGGCCCGAACGAATACCCCATGATTTTATTATACCATATTTCTTCAAACTGAAACATAATTATCAAAGTATACTTACGCAGATAGATATGAAAAGTCTTTATTAAAGTTTGTGCCTATTTCCATTCTATGGAGGCGAGGCGCGAACACAGAACCCACAATTTTATTATACCATCCCTATTTAAATTAAAACATACTTATCAAAGTATTATTATGTACATCTATATCAAAAACACTTGTAAACGTTTTTTTTTTTTTGTTTTTTTTTTTGATTTTTTATTTTCATGCTTTGTCGACCAGGCGCGTACGCAGACCCCACAATTTTAATGAATCATCATTATGCCAGATCAAACATACTTATTCCTGTGCCTCGATACATCTTCTATCATTATATGTAATCAGTTTTCTATAATAGTCAACGATATAGGAGCCTATTTGTGACCAGACACACACACACAAACGTTCAGCTTTATATTATAGATAAGAACAATATATATATATATATATATATATATATATATATATATATATATATATTAGCCTGTCAATTCATCTACATGTTTTATTAGCCTTTCTTTTCTGTTTAGTTATATTTTTGGCTTGTTTTTCAATATTTCAAAAGACTCGAAATAAATTTTTAAAAAAGATACCTGTTTTATGCGAAGTTCTTGAATTATTCGCTATTGAGATGCTCTGTTCGGAAAAAGTTATTGAAAAAGTGACGGATCCATTTACCCTAAAAGCGCAGTCATTTCGCTCCCCTCCACCGTTTTGTCAATTTCTCATTTATTGTTTAAGACGACCACATTCACACACAAAAGCTGATGAAGGCCAAGATTGTTCTGATTCTCCCTCCTCCGACCTTGAGCGCGTAGTGAAATGAAATGAAAATGGCTTGTCACCTTTAATGCATCTAAAACTAAACTCCTATCTTTTCACCACCAATGCTCTGATACCAACTTACCCTCAGCTGAAATGATTTGTTCTCGTGTTGAAGAAAGCAAACATTTGTGACTGACATTCACTCCTGATCTGTAATGGAAGAATCTATAAAGACATGACAGAAAAGAGTAGACATTAAGGTAAATAGTTTTCCTAAAATTAATATAAGTTTATTTACATTTACAGATAAGAATAGTGCTGAAATAACTTGAAGCATCTCATTAAAATTGCATCTACCAACATTGAAACATGTCATGAACCAAAGGAGCATCAGAATTATCAGAATTTTTGCAAGGACGAAATTCCCCCACTATCCAACAATCATGAGGTTTCGCTCAGCAACCGAGAAGGCTAACATGCTTGCCAGTCGGTTCGCCTCCAACTTACACTGGACCCTGCAAACCACCCCGTCCCTGACTTTCCTTTGCGGACAGACGCCACACTAGACGATCTGGAAATCACTCCTTCTCAGGTGCATGCGATCATAAAAAATCTTGACACTTCAAAAGCATGTGGACCTGATCTCATCCCGACTGTACTATTAAAAAGTGCTCCGCCGAAGTAGCGCCGGTTCTCTCCAAACTTTACAGCAAATGCCTTAATGAATCTTGCTTTCCTGCCTTCTGGAAAACTGCTTATGTGGTACCAGTTTTCAAGAATTCTTGTGAAAGAACTGACCCAGTACCACATTAGCCTTCTCCCACTTTTCGCCAAAATATTTAACCTAATCCATCACCTTACAGATGCTAAACTTCTGACCAACCAACAATATGGATTTAGGCAAGCCTATTCCACGGCAGACATCCTAACTGTAATCTCTGAGCGTATATACCATTCACTTGACAAAGCAGGGGAGGGTAAAGCGTTAGCTCTAGATATATCTAAGGCTTTTGACAAGGTCTGGCATGAAGGTCTTCTCAGGAAAGTCAGATCATACGGCATCACTGATATAATACTTAACATAATTAAATCATTCTTAGATAAGAGAAAAATCCAGGTTGTTATCAATGGTCGTACATCTAAACAATACAAGACAAATGCGGGAGTGCCCCAGGGGTCTATTCTTGGACCTCTATTATTCCTTATATTCATAAATGACCTCCCTGACAAAATTGTCTGTGAGATGGGTATATATGCTGATGACACCACTCTCTATAACCGATACCACAGGAAAACAAATGAACACATATCTAGAGAAATGGCAAAAACACTAGAGGATGACCTCCGATCTGTAGTGGAATGGGGCCAAAAATGGTGTGTCACATTCAATGCTGTTAAGACTAAATTTGTTTCCTTCAATAATTACAAGAAACCTTCTCTACTACCAATAGCAATGGTCAAAGAATCTTTATCTGAAAGTACATCTTTTAAACTTCTCGGCCTAACGTTCACAGGAAACATGAGTTGGAACAATTACATTGAGAGCATTGCCAGAACCGCTGCAAAGAAGGTAGGTTCTCTCTACCGCGCTAGAAAGTTACTAACGCCCGAAAGTATCCTGTACATCTATAAGGCCACCATTCGCTCATATATGGAGTATTGTTGTCATATTTGGGCTGGTACATCTGCTACTAGTCTCTCATTTCTAGAAAAGGTTCAAAAGAGAGTCGCTAACCTAATAGGTCCTGAACTGTAATCTAAGCTTCAGCCTCTGTCCCATCAACGAAATGTAGCGTCCCTCTGCCTGTTTTATAAGTATTTCAATGGTGAATGCTCTGACGAACTGCAAGCACTTGTGCCCCCTCGACGTAAGTACCCCGACAAACCCGACAAGCAGCAACATCCCACCCCTTCACAGTTGAGATCCCTAGATGTAAGAGAGCCTTCTACGCCAGTAGTTTCTTCCCCAGAACTGCTGAACTTTGGAATTCCCTTCCGAGTTCTTGCTTCCCCAACTGTACTGATATGCATAAGTTCAAGTGTAACGTGAACCGACATCTTGCTGTCCAACTCCCCACATAGTACCCCTGTAGCTTATGTCCCTGATAGTAGCCCCATACATCAAAGTGGCAATGTGCCTTGTTTGGGGTGAAATTGCAATAAAAAAAGGACGAATTGTGCGTCAACATGATGTTGGTCTTAGTCAACGCAAAATAGCAGGAAATCTTTCAATATCCCTTTTTTTTGTTAACATAGTGATTGTACAATTCACAAAAGATGACAAATAGTGCACAAAACCTCATCCAGGTCGTCCGGAGCCATTTAAAAGAATCTTGCGTCTTGTGAAAAGAAATGTTGAAGAAGATCCTCGGTGCAAAATTCTCCATTGCTATACAAGCTGGTATCAGTCCAAGAACAGCTGTCCGGTATCTTCACAAGCTGTGATTCTGTGGTAGAGCTGCGAGAAGGAACCCTCTTATTTGTCCTACCAATATCAAGCTCTAAGAAAATTGTGCTCGTGAGTTTCTAGAGTGATTTATGGCCTTTTGGACCAATTTCATGTTCTGTTATAATTCACAATTTTCATTATTTCCCGACAGTAGAAGAGTATAGGTATGGAGGCTCCCTCAGCAAGAGTTTGATTTAAAAAGATTGCAGCCAACGCTGAAACATGGGATTTCTCGGTTATGGTATGGGGTGCAATTTGGAGTAATGGTTGCTCAGGCATGGTGGATTTGGAAGGAAACATAAATTCTGCTAAATATGTTTTAATAATGCA
>NC_136522.1:64304839-64362339 GCF_053919585.1 Euprymna scolopes
TTAGCCCTTTTCGAGTTATTAATGCCGAATCTAGTAATTCTGAAACAAAAAAAAAAACGTTTTTATGTTTAAATTTGTTTATATCTTCATATATTTATTCATAGAAGTGGACGTCTGGTTAGTGCTGTTCTCCCTCGCTTATGGTATTATGTAAACTTGTGATTATCTGTGTATCTATACATATAGTTGTATTCTTACGTATGAGTATGTTCTTTTATGTGTATATTTACGTGTGTATGTGTGCATCGCTTTTGCACATGTATGTATGCATTTGTATATTTGGTTTGGACGTATATATACAGATATATTTCTCATTGGTCCCCCCCAACCTCATTTTAGTATGTTTTAATTCTTGAATAACTAAATTTTAAGAAAAGAGCCTGACACCCGATGACGTTTCGCAAATGACCATATATTTATTTAACCCCTTCTTTACCCCCTAATTATATACCTGTACATGCATAAATGTGTATTCTTTTGTGTGCGTACTTTATGTCCGTACCTATTTGTATTTGTATCTATATATTTATACATCCTTTATTATCCTTCTTACTATTCTTATAGGATTTCCAATTTCATGGTCTAAAACTTACTATAAATTACAAAGTAAATAAACAAAAACGTACCTTTTCTTCTTTAAATGACTTCATAGTGGAAGCTATATTGATGATGACAAAAGAAACAAATCAATTAACAACGAAACATATTTTAGTTTTTTACACACACGCAGAAAGACGTCTGTTCTATTTTACATGCTTAGACGAAAGAAAGGACACGTCACATACACGCATTTTTATTTAATAAAGCAGTCAAAGAGGAGATAACTCTGGGGCACCCAATTCTAAAAACACATCATCGCTTAACAATCAAAAGGAGACAACTTTTCAAGTACTAAAATCCCTACAACATTGATATATTTCCAATACCTTCTCCCTGTGAAACACAGCAAACACTCATCTAACTACAAAAACTGTAAACAATTTTTATTATTTTCTATCTGTGCCTAAAACTTTTTTTACATAGTAGTCACCATGTATCAAGGTCCGGAAGCCACTCGGGGATAAGGGTTATTGCGTGTACAGTAATCAATGGGATAGTGTCGTAGTAATCGTTAGTATTGGAGATTTGATTAAGTGTCTTACTTAAGGGGGCCGTTCATCAGGAATTTGTTTATGTTGGACTTGAAGACATCCAAGTTGTAGTCAAGTTGGTCGCGTGGGTCTGCTTTACGGCTGACTATGACATGGTCGTTGATAGACCAATGTAAACAAGGTCTTGTTGGGCTTACACTCTGATAGTTTGACTGAAATTAAGATGAAAAAAGAAGCAAAGAAATATAGATAGAACGAAAAAAGAAAGAAAGAAAAACAGTTAGATAAAAAGAAAGATAGAAAGAAAATGAAGAGAAAAAGGGAAATAAATAGGAGAGAAAGCCATACAGTTAAACAAACCAAAATATAAAAAGAAAAAAGATAAAGCATTATTGGAGGCAACAAAATCGACATATATATATATATATATATATATATATATATATATATATATATATATATATATATATATATATATTCCGGTTTGTTTGCTTTCATAGCTTGGGTGAGTTGCGAGGTTGCTTGGCTGTGGAATTTATTATATTATCTTTTACATCCTGAAAATTCTAAAACGTATATATATATATATATATATATATATATATATATATATATATATATATATATATATATAATTCCTTAAATCTTTATTAGTTGTTGTTTTTCATCTTTATTGGTTGTTTTTTCACGACGTTTCGGCCAACTATTCCTCTGGCCTTCGTCAGGTGGTAACCGCGTCGGATAGGAACTTCGAATCTCCTAACTGCATTCTCAGCCATCACTGCCATCCGTAGTTGTTGTTGTCTCGCCACGTTTTGGTCAAGTAAACCTCTGGCACGCTTTGGGTGGGATTGAAACCGCTATCTGCAGACAATGTCTATTTGGAATTGTAGAGATTCAACATCTCTATCAACTGCGCCACGGGCCCCGAAGGGCGATCAAGGTTGGATTCCTTGATTTTATAAATCCACGTTTATTTATTATCGGATCTTCCATAGTCGGGTCCGTACCGATTGGTATATACATTATTCCTTAATTGGAATTCATTTTTGAGATGAGCATTATATATATTAATTTATTTTTATTACGGACTATTATTCTCATCTTTATTAGTTGTTGTTTTTCATCTTTATTGGATGTTTATTGGTCTTTATTGGTTTCATCTTTATTCGTTGAATTCCAATTAAGGAATAATATATATACCAATCGGTACGGACCCGACTATGGAAGATCAGACTTTGGAATATAGACTTTTGTCATTCATTCATTATATATATATATATATATATATATATATATATATATATATAACATTCTAGAATCTCCACAAAATTCAACAAAACTTTGAATTTGCAAATCACTGTATATATATATATATATATATATATATATATATATATATATATATATATATACAGTGATTTGCGTGTGTGTATAAACATTCTAGAATCTCAACAAAATTCAACAAAACTTTGAATTTATAAATCACTTGAGAATATAACGTTAAGCAACGGGTATTCCCGAGTTGCGATAACTTACGAGATATTTATATATAACATTCTAGAATCTCCACAAAACTCAACAAAAATTTGAATTTGCAAATCACTGTATATATATATATATATATATATATATATATATATATATATATATATATATACATATAAACATTCTAGAATCTCAACAAAATTCAACAAAACTTTGAATTTGCAAATCACTGTATATATGTGTGTGTGTGTGTGTGTGTGTGTGTGTGTGTGTGTGTGTGTGTGTGTGTGTGTGTGTGTGTGTGTGTGTGTGTGTGTAAACATTCTAGAACCTCAACAAAATTCAACAAAACTTTGAATTTACAAATCACTTGAGAATATAACGTTAAGCAACGGGTATTCCCGAGTTGCGATAACTTACGAGATATTTATTTGTTTTTGCATATCCGACGACATTAACACGAGACATGTGGTTTGGTAAAACGCCTAATGACCTTGTTTAATGGCGGATGTAAGTCCACATCTAATTCAAGGAATGGGATTCAAAGTCGTAAATTGGCTTTTATCATCGACTTTTTACTCATAAAAGATTCCCTGCTTTCATATCTTGAAGAAAAAAAAAATGGATGACTAATAACTTATTGCGAGCTTTTCCTGGCGTCCTTTCCAATCAGAAAAATCTTTCGCAATTTGTTTGACATATTTTTTTTTTATCTTTCTTTTTTTTCTTCATTTTTATTATATTTTTCTTCGCATTCACTTTTCTTAGATTTCCTTCTTTCTTGTTTTTATTTTCTTTCATTCGCCTTTACTTTTTCTTTCTTTCTTTTTTCTTTCTTTTCTCCTATTTTTACTCGCTTTTAATTTCTTTATATTTCTTTTTTCCTTCTTTTTTTTTTTGATTTCTTTCATTTCTTCCTTTTTTTCTTCTTCCTTTTTTTCTTTCACCGTCACTTTTTTATAGTTCATCCTTTTCTTCGTTTTCTTCGTATTATTTGGACTACTGTTCTCATCTTGAGTGTCGTTTTCACAACGTTTCGGTCGAGGTAACCTCTCACCTTCTTCGGGTGTATTTTGTCGAACTCGAAAATGTTTCGGTCGGACTCGGAAATTTGGACGAAATTTCGAAAGCAACCCTTTACTTACTTCAGTATACTCTGGTTCCGTCAGCCATGGTTGGATATAGGTCCTAAGTAATTCGCAATGTTATCGGAGGGGGGGGGGAATCAATTGTAAATTTTAACATTAAGTTCTAAATGACTAAAACTGTCACTTAAGTATACATTCAAACACTACCATGTTTGAATGATATATTGTGGCGCACAAAGGGTCGCTTATTTTAATGGTACCACTCCTGTCTTCCTAGTTCTTCAACGTTTTAAATAAAAAAAAAATAGGAGGCTTTGTTTTGACAGGTAAATTTTGAGAACTGGTATAAAAATGAATGAAGTTAAAAAGAGATCATTGGAATGTTGAACTATTACGAATGGTCTGCCTAACTCCCGTGTCAGAATAAACATTATTTTATGGAAATCGGTCCACTTAATATAATGAGCTAAAAAAATATTACTTCAAGATACCAAAACTAGCCAACAATAAGTTTTCGCTGGATAGAATCGACACAGAAAACAGCAATTCTTCATCCTTTGTCAGAAACATCTGAAAACTAAAGTTTATGTAGGCAAGAAACATCTGAAGACTAAAGTTTATGTAGGCAAGAGGAAATTTCTATTTGGACGTTTGGATCTTCTTAACGGTCATTGCTGTAGAGCTATTTGGAATGACTTTGTTAAAATGGGGTTGTTCGACACAATGAGGAGGCTCCCTTTGGGGAAGCTGGGTGGCTTCCCAGAGAGTGAACTTTGCGCCAGACTTGTCACGTACTTGTAGGGAGGTGCGCAGATATTCAAAATGTCGGGCCTGCCAACTCAACAGTTTGACAGGTGACGGGTGCAACCCGAGATTGTTTATGTAATCACGTGTACAGAAATTAAAAACAAAATATTTCAGTCGCTTTGTTTTATTAGCATGTATGTCTCTCTCTCTCTCTCTCTCTCTCTCTCTCTTTCTCTCTCTCTTTCTTTCTTTCTTTCTTACTTCCGTTTTTCTGTTTTCTGATTACTCTCTTTCTCTCTTTAAAAGAGAGAGATGAATTGCTTAATATAGTTGAAGTTGTGACTTCGAACAGGACGGGTCGCGTGCCAGCGACACAGATAGATTTGCGCCGGCCGAGGACGGACGGTCGAAAATGGGTTTCAAAGTTGAAAATGCTCCTTTTTTTTTGTCAAAAATAAAATCATTTTATTTTTATATAAAAATAAAGATGTCTTGTCGCTTATTTTGTACAAGCGTTCAATTCCAGCAAAGCGGTCCCTGCTGTCAACAACGACGATAAAATCCTGCCCGTAAAAAATTGTAACAGAGAGCGCATGGGTGCGTGTGAGAACATCAGCAGCAGCAGCAGCAGAAGGATAACTGGCTATCGCAGATATTAGCAGCAGCAGCCATTAAAGCATGCATGCAAATTAGCAAGTATACGCGAGCTTGCGTCACAAGAAAAGGGAAAAATACACCTCGTGGTCAAGGGAGAAGCAAAGTGTGCACCCGTCAAGATAGATATATGAATACGAGACCGAGAAGGCACTGGCTGTTGCTGACGTGGGGTTGTGGCGACAGAGACTTGTAAACGGTGCATTTGTGTGCGAAAACAACTTTGGAAATATAATGAAATGCGTTGTTTTGGAAGAACCACGAATAAAAGCATTTCATTTGCACTTAAGAGAATACCGAGTCGATTTTTTATTTCTTTCCTGTTTTATTTGTTTGTTTGTTTGTTTGTTTTGTTTGTTTTCTTTTCTTTTCTTTCTTTTTTTTGTTTTTGTTTGTTTGTTTTTTGCGGTGGTACCAGACAGCGTGTGGGTCCGAGAGGTTTTAAGTGTAACGGCACAATTAAAAAATAATGGCAACGAGCACGTTATAAAGTAAGCACCAGCAGATGTAACCGACGTCAAAACAACTCTAGTGAAACTATTGGACACATGCTGTAACAACCCAACGTCTATCCTCTGCAGGGTGGAACGATAAAATTGTCGCCATACAAAAAAAACTGTTTTTATTTTTTGTTGTTGTTGCAGACCAGCTACTAGTTGGCCAGTGATGTACAAGTCCCAAGAGCGATAGGCGCTTTCTATCATGTCTGAAAGTGACACAATGTTCAATGAGCAAAATCGGAGATGCGCCGCTGTATAACTCATGTTCTCTACCGATCCAAATGACAACAGGACCATTGCCAGCACCCTCAAAATGCATCGCTGGATTGCCACGAATAATAGGGGCGTTCCCGGAGTGATGAAAACAAAGTTTCCGGCTACAGTGGTGTAGTTTCAAATGAGGGCAACATCATGCAACCTCACATCTTCGAAGCCGGCTTGAAAGTCAACATCAAAGTGTACCTGGATGTGCTGAAGAGTGTGGTTATCAACTAGTGCAATCAGGTGGTCGCTGACAGACCCAGGGTGTGGCAACTGTGGACGGCGCCGGCCCACAAGTCTAAAGAGTCCCAGGCTACGCCTTTGTACCCTTCTCTCGATGGCCCCTCCTCCTTCACCGACATGAACCAGCTGACCTACTTTGTTTGGTCATATGTCGAGAACATTACCAACATGACCTCCCACAACACCAAAGCCAGCCTGATCGCCACCATCCGCTGAGTATTCGCCGAGCTCCCGCCGTCTCTTGTGGAAAAGGCATGCTCTCGGTTCTGGATCCGTATCGAGGTGATGATTGAGGCTGAAGGCGGGTACATTGAATAGATGTCAGCTCTACTGCATCATCAATTTACCTGGATTGGCTTTTTTTCAATAAAAGTTTTAAAATAAAGTTGTGGTGTTGTTTTCTTTAGGGTGACACTTTTGTCGTTTCCCTCTGCGTATGTGCATATCATTTGTTTTCTCCGGAGAGCTGGTCGCCGTTCCCATGACAACAGTTTTAGAGAAGTCCCCACGAGAAACCAAGTAACTCTCCCCGTCAAATTATCGTGCCACGATTGGCATACCGTCTTTTTAATACTAGCTAAATACTCGTCCCACGGTCGATGTTAACCCAAACGTTTACAGTGTGATCCGATTAACGTTAGGGCTAACAATGTCCGTGGAACGAGTATTTAGCTAGTATTTAAAAGGAGGGGTCAGTGAAGGTTTTGTTTCCAAATCAATTTAAAGCGATAGCTACTAATCTGTTATGCGTGTTATCTGCGAATGATCGCTGTTATCAGTTAAATAACAGGTAAAAAAAGTGATTAATGGACGAAGTATAAACCTTTAAAATATTTTCTTTTTAAATTACACGTTGAATGATAATTCGAAAAGATGATGTTAGTGTTTTGTTTTGTTCTTTATTTTTGCGAGGCAATTTTGTGCATTTCCAAAACTGTCATGGCCGATCTCACTCCAAGGGCAAATAATTCTTCTTTCTTGAGGGCAAGAGAGATAAGGCGCTTCTTGTTTTAGACTGAGCACTTGCACAACCGCAGAAAACACGGATTTCAAATAATATCATTTCAAACCTAAGTGTGACAGATAAATTAGCATGTTATTTATAACTTCGGTGTGATAGACAAACTAAAACAGTATTTCTATCCTAAGTGTGACAGACAAATTAGCGTGTTATTTATAACTTCGGTGTGACAGACAAGCTAAAACACTATTTCTAACCTAAGTGTGACAGACAAATTAGCATGTTATTTATAACTTCGGTGTGACAGACAAACTAAAACATTATTTCTAACCTAAGTGTGACGGACACATTAGCATGTTATTTATAACTTCGGTCTGATAGACAAACTAAAACAGTATTTCTATCCTAAGTGTGACAGACAAATTAGCGTGTTATTTATAACTTCGGTGTGATAGACAAGCTAAAACACTATTTCTAACCTAAGTGTGACAGACAAATTAGCATGTTATTTATAACTTCAGTGTGACAGAAAAACTAAAACATTATTTCTAACCTAAGTGTGACGGACACATTAGCATGTTATTCATAACTTCGGAGTGACAGACAAACCAAAATACTATTTCAAAGCTTAGTGTGCAGACAAATTTGCATGTTATTTCAAACTTCAGTGAGACAATCCATTAAAAATACTATTTCAAAACTTCAGTGTGACAGACAAACCAAAATACTATTTCAAAACTTAGTGTGACAGACAACGAATACGCTATTTCAAACAAAGAAGCTGGTATTTCAAATTTAATGTGACAGACAAACAAACATTCAATGTAAACTTTAAGTGTGACAAAAAGTTAAAATGTTATTTCAAGTACAATCGTGACAGACAAAAGAACATACTATTTCTAGCTTAAGCGTGACAGACAGCAAACATGCTATTTAAAGCCTAAATGTGAGAGACAAATAGTATTTTCATACTATTTCAAAACTAAGTCTGAGAGACAAAGCAAATGCTATTTAAAACTTATACTTGACAGACAAATGAACGCGCTATTTAAATGTAACTGTGATAGCAGAACGGACGCGCTATTTCAAACTTGAGCGTAACAGTCGATCGAACATGTTATTTGAAATTTAAGTATTACAACATTGTAATTAAAACTTAACCGTGACAGACAAATAAACATGTTATTTGAAATTTAAGTATTACAACATTGTAATTAAAACTTAACCGTGACAGATAAATAAACATGTTATTTGAAATTTAAGTATTACAACATTGTAATTAAAACTTAACCGTGACAGACAAATAAACATTGGGTGCTAGTGCACTTACTGACCTGCGCTATTTTTTTAATCGTATTTCCAAATTTAATTTCTATGATATGTTTTTTTATTCAATTGTAAGGTTAAAGTACAGAATAGGTACAAAACACCCTTTCCTCCCCATGTTAAGAATGGCTTTTTTTCAAATAATAACGTTATTATTTCAGCACGGATCAATAAGTGCATGAGTACCAAACATTGTATTTAAAACTTAACCGTGACGGGCAAATAAACATGCTATTTAAAATTTATGTGTATCAGACATGCTAATATTCTATTTAAACCATAAGATTGGCGGACTGAAGCAGACATATTTAAAACAGAAGTTTTGACAGACTAAATTTGGTTGATTTCACAACGGAAAGCCAAGATGGCGGGAGTCTGTAACACGTATCCTTTTCTGCCCTAGCTTGGAAACAAGTAAGTAGGAACTTATGCGCACCTGCACGCATAAAGCCACGATATACAACCACACATCTGCATACACATATATACGCAGTGACGATATACAACCACACATCTGCATACATATATATATATACGCAGTGGCGATATACAACCACACATCTGCATACATATATATACGCAGTGACGATATACGACCACACATCTGCATACATATATACGCAGTGCCAGCGTTAGGGGCTCGTATGCGCCACCCTCTTCTCTCCCATCAAAAATGTCTTTTTGAATTTAACCTTTCTGTCGTAGTCCTCTTCAATGTAATTGTGTATTTGCATACAGCAGTGCAGGTCAACTAACCGTTAAAAGATTCATGAGACCTAAATAAAAAAAAAACAAATTGAAAAGAATAAGAATGAGGTTATGTACGAGCAACACAATGTAACCTATTTAGATTCTGCTACTTAACTCGTTCAATGCATCTCAATATAAGGCTTCAGACAGACAGATGCCAAATCTCCATTATTTATCGAATTAATAGTATAGTTTCGGCTTCAGAAAAACAGATACCAAACCTCCATTAGTTATAGAAGTAGTAGTATAGTTTCGGCTTCAGACAGATAGAAACCAAATCTCCATTAGTAATAATACCAATAGTATAGTTTCTGAGCCAGACAGAACGATACTTAATCTCCATGTATAGTGTCTGCTTCAGAGAGACGGATTTTTTTTACTCTAAATGTTGAAGAACTACGAACATGGGAGTGGTATCATTAAAACCTGCTTTGTGCTCCAGAATTTATTTTTCTACGTGATCACTACAATTTTCAATGCATTTTTCCCATGAGTTCGATAACGCACCTCTGCTTCTGACGTACGTCCATGATAGGAGTTGCTTTCTCATAGCCTCACACCGTCAATATCTGCAACATAGATTTCTAAGAAATCAACGACTGTAATTGAAGTGCGTCAGAAAAAAAGATTATTAAATTCCTGGCAAAAGTGCATTGAAAAATGTTTTTAAAAAAATTCTGGAACACAAAACGTCGCTCGTTTTAATGGTACAACTCCCGTCTTCGTAGCCCTTCGACGTTTAAGTATATATATATATATATATATATATATATATATATATATATATATATATATATATATAACACATTGTCTTTGGATGGGGGTGTAAGTTCGTTCTCTGTGGTTTCTAAAAGTTGTAAGCCATTCCGATTCCAAGCCAATATAAGAACACTGCCAGATATATAAAGTACATTTATGTGAAATTTCATACAAAGAAGGTCAGCCGTTTTAAATTTCCTGGGGAAGGATCTCACCGACAAAGGTCCTTTTAATATAAAGATAGATAGATAAATAGATAAAAAGGAAATTATATATATATTGTTTATTTGCCCCCCCCCCACGATGGACGAGTTAGACACAAGGTGGGTTTTAATATGGGGGAAACCAGCTCTCCAAAAAGTGGCAGCATTGTTAGTAACAAAAAAATGGCTCAGTCATGAAAGATTTCTCCTATATTAACCGAGACCAAAAAAGTGTAGTGCAGCATTAGAACAGATATTACACTTTGATCTTGGCCCGAAAACCAAGATATATATATATATATATATATATATATATATATATATATGAGCAAATAGTTAATAAAACATGTTAAAAACACTTTGAAAAAGAGTTAGTGTTTCCTTTTCAAATTAAATATTTTTTTAACTCTTTTCCAAAGTGTGTTTTAACATGTTTTATTAACTATTTGCTCTTATTATAAGCTCTATGTCCTATTTGGTCATCGAGCTTTTACATCTGGTTGAGATTTCTTTTAAAATATTAATTCTTTAATATTTATAATATACTTTAGTTTTACCATCTTGGATCATTTTGGTAAATTTATTTGTAATTTTTATTTTATTTTATCTATCTATATATATATATATAAATGTAATTCTTGGTTCGGTCAAAATCGATAAAACCATATTTCTACATTACCAATTTAATTGAAATTTTCAGAAAATATATCTGAAAAGTAAAGGAATGTTTGCATGCTATTAAAATAATTTAACATTGCGAATTATCAAAATATTAATTAAAATAAAAATATTTTTCGTAAGTCGTTTCTGCGAGACTGCCCGGTTTTATTTCCGGTAACTTCCGTTTCAACGACTCTCGAATTACAAGGTAAGTAAAAAATAGGTACTTTGTACCTATTCTGTACTTTAACCTTACAATTGAATAAAAAACATAAAACTTTAATTAAATGTGGAAATACGATTTAAAAAATAGCGCAAAACAAAATCTCCTATTTTTAAAATTTAAATACATTTATGTATCTTACCAATTTTTAAAATTTTAAATTCCTTTGTTTATCTTAAGGCTTTTAACTCATAAAACATTACGTTTTAATTGTTTAGTTTCTTTCACGGCATTTTTTACATAAAAAAGTTTGTTTTAATTTTTTCTAAACTGTTTCATTTTTACGACATGCCTCAGCGTATTATTAACACCCTAACCTCCCCATGTTTAAAACGGCTTTCAAATTAAACACGTCCTTCCACAAACCTCGAAAGCCGTTCTTTACACGGGGAGGTTGGGGATGTTCATTCTGAAAGCCGTTTTAACGTGGGAAAGTTAGGGTGTTTATAATATGCTGGAGCGAGTCGTAAAATTAACGAAGTTGCTATCTATTATTTATTGCAAATATTGCTTGAAATTTATTTATTTGACAAAAACATTAGGTTTTCTACAAACATTTAATAAGAAATACAAATAAACGGTAGTTTTTTTTTTGTTTTTTTGTTTTTCTGTTGATGTTTTTTTTTTGTTTTTTTTTCTGTTGATGTTTTTTTGTTTTTGTTTTTTTTCTGTTGATGTTTCTACATTTAAAATGTTGCTTTACTTTTCCTAGCATTGCCGGGCTGAACGCTGCGAAGAGAATTACACAACACTTAAAATTTTATTCATTGTTGATTTATTCAAACAGTCCTTTGGAAAATAGATATTTAAAATAAAGTGGGTACTCCTTGGACGTTGAGTTCCATGGAGACAAGCAGAATTATTTAATAGTCGCTCCCTTAGCCCCCCCTTAGTCAAGACTAACGCATGCGCACGTAACATTTATCATTTATTTACTTACGTTGCCTTTCGCACATTTACAAATATTATTTATTTACGTTGGCTTAACTCTTTTCATGAATAAAAAAGGTAACTAAATCTGAATTTGTCACTTTTACAAACATTTATCTATTTACGTTGGTTTAACTTTTTTCATGAATAAAAAAGTAACTAAACCTGAATTTGTCACTTTTACAAACATTTATTTATTTACGTTGGCTTAACTCTTTTCATGAATATTGGAAAAAAAAGTTTTACTCTTTATGAATATTAAAAGAAAAAAGTTACTAAACATTTATTAATAATTTCTCACTTTTACAAACATTTGTAATTTATGTATTTACTTACGTTAGCTTAACTCTTTTCATGAATATTTAACAAAATAACTAAACCATGTATTAATAATTTCTCACTTTTACAGACATTTTTAATTTACATGAGTGGATAATGTTTTGGGTAAATATTTACATTTAGGTCCACCTCCACAATTTTCTTTTTTAAATGACGACTTTTATTGATAAATAAATCTACTTCTCTGCCACGGGCACTAAACCCCTCCATTTTTAAATAGTATTTTCGGGTGGGTATGCTGACAACAAATATCAGTTAAATTTTGCAAATATTTTTTCGCACACACACACACCCCTCCAAAAATGGTGTTTATTCCGGAAGCTGTTCTTAAGATGAGTAGGTTGGGGGTGATTATAAGGTGGACCTAATCTAAAATATATATATATATATATATATATACCAAATTTTTTAAATGTTTAAAATAATTTTTCACTTTTACGAACATTTTCACATGCACACATAAGCAACCATTTTTTTATTAACTTCTTTTTACTTTTTTATTTAAAAATTAGTAAATTTCAATCTATTTAAAAATTAGTAAATTTAAATCATTTATCATTAATATGTGTTTTTGGTTTTGTGTTGAATGAAACTTTTTTTTCATTTCAACAATAATGAACCAATTTAAATCTTCCGGCATGCGTTTAAGGTTACGAAATTATCAATAAATCGTTTAGTTACTAAGCCAACGTCAGTAAATAAAAAATTTTAGGTGCGCATGCATTAGCCTTGACTAGGGCGGGGAGGGTTAAGGGAGCGACCATTAAATAATTATGCTGGTCGCCATGGAACTCAACGCCCAAGGAGTACCTAAAGTGCACTTATATTATCGTGCTATTTTTTTTAAATAGTATTTTCACGCTAAATTCAAATTTTACAATAGCTTTTTCTTTTATTAATTTGTTAGGTGAAAGTACAGATAACTCGGTCGGTTTCTAATGTGTGGAAAGTCTAGCTCCCGAAAAAAAAGGGTACTCTGGATAGTAATAAAAAATTAAAATTGCCTCAGTGTCTTTGAACGAGAAAAAACGGTGGTGGAGTTCACCTTCTGTTTCTCTCCCCCCTCTCTCCCTCTTCCTCTCTTAATATCTCTCTCTATCCATCTCTCCCTTTCCCTCTCTCAATCTTTCTCTCTATATAACCCTCTCCATCTCTTTTTGAGCCCCTTTCTCTCTCTCTAACTCCTATCTCTCTCTCTCTCTCTCTCTCTCTCTCTCTCTCTCTCTCTCTTCTTTCCTCTGTCTCGCCCTCTCTGTTTCTAACTCTCCACCTCTCTCTCTGTCTATCTATCAACCCCTTTATCTCTCTCTATCTCCTCTCTTTCTCTATTTTCCTCTCACTTTCTCTTTTCTATCTATATATCTTCGTCTCTATCTGTCCATCTCTAATCCCTCATCCTATTTTAGTCTCCTAAATTAATTACAGTGAATAAGGCATTGTCAAAACATGGATAAATCCTATCTTAGTCACCTACTTTACTGACTGTGAGAATAGAAGTTATTTGGAAATTACTGCTACCTTGAACAGCACCAGAAGTAACTGGTAAAACTTTTCTAATTAAATTGATTTTGGCAGCTATTCGGTAACAAAATGACATAGCCTTAGCCCTTGCTGTATGAGGAATATCTGCGACCTTGCTGCCAAGTAGAAGAATTATTTATTCTACTTTGAGACATTCAATTTTTCAAAAATCTCGTTCGACATCTCGAAAACATCCAATATGGGGGAAAATATTGCAGAAATGCAAACTTATTGTTTAGGATGAATGCACAATGGTACGCAAAAAATCACTTGAGGCTCTTGGTTGATCCTTGCAAGATTTGCGTGGCAATTTCAGAAATTTGGGAATGCAGTGATATTGTTTGCAGGAGATTTCAGACAAATGTTACCTGTTATTCTTCAATCAACATCAGCAGATGAAATAAATGCTTGCCTCAAATACTCTACGTTTTTGTGGGATGTGAAGACATTAAACTTAACTCAACATATGTATATCCAGTTGCAGACTGTTCGATCCGCACAGAAATTTTTGCATCACTTGTGGGAAATTGGATACGGAAAAGTGCCAGCTGATCAGAGATAAGGGCAAAATTCTTTGACTTTTAAACTTCTGTAATTTTATTACATCAAAAGAAGAGTTAGTTTAAAAGGTTTTTGCAGATATTCAAATTATAAGGATTCCACTTGACTGAGTGAACGAGCTATTCTTGCAGGTCAATACAAAGACGTCCACGCTATTATTCAATGTAAAATTCCAAGTGAGGTAGTCAAATACAAATCCATCGACATTGTTGTGAAAGCAGGTAAAGTGGTCAATTATCCAACAGCTATATTTGCCAGGGATGCCACCGCATGTATTGCAACTGAAATTTGACGTACTAATTATCATGTTGTGAAAATATAAACCAATCCAAGCTTTGCAAAGGCACATGGCTTGCAGTAAAAAAAATCAACAAACAATATCATAGAAACAACAATCATAACAGGACTTTATTGTCATTTGCAATAACCATCAACAAAGTACAGGGAACAATCTTTACAATTGTGGGTCTTACAGTTACACACTGACTGTTTTTTCACATGGACAATTTATGTTACGTATTCAAGAGTCACCAAACCAGAAAATCTCTATATCAGCTAAGAAAATAGAACAACAAAAACTGTGTACCCATACGAAATGGAAAATTAAACCTATAAGAAACATGTTTTTTCTCATTTTGGAACTTTTTCCATCGCGCCAATTTGAGCCACAGTAACGCGTGGCAGGGTACAGCTAGTATATATATATATATATATATATATATATATATATATATATATATATATTTAAAGGAGATTAGAACAATAGTCTAAAGAGCTGAGTGTATTTTAATGTAACAGTGAAATTACTAGTTTAATTAAAATACAGGAAAGAAAAAGTGCTCGTTGTAATGAAACGGATTTTTAATTTAATTATAATTTGATTTTTAAATTTTAAATTATAAACCACATTACTTAATATATATATATATATGTATATATATATATATATATATATATATGTATATAGACTATCCATTCACGTGTAATCACCTTTTTCTTCACCATATTCCCTCTGCTTCACTTTTTTGTTATCAAGTAAGATCTTTGACTTACTTGTTATATATATATATATATATATATATATATATATATATGTATAGAGAGAGAGAGAGAGAGAGAGAGAAAGAGAGAGAGAGATGTCTCCGTTCAGTCTCAAAAGACAAAGGATACTCCCTAGTGGGGCAGCTGAGCATGTAATTGTGAGGCAAGGGTTGCCCAATATCAACCACACCTCTCCTGAATCAGCACTGTTTGAGTCCAGTGGCAAGGAGAAGTCCAGGGCGACTGGAAACAATGCCGAGATAAGCGGAGAGCACATATAGCACCTGGAAGTCCCGAATGGTCACCCATCAGATACTGGCTAGGCTCATCGTTGCTTAACGTTTGGTGCCAAGTTTTGCTCAGGTTTTGGATACAGTTAGGAGTTTAAGCGGACCGTGCTGTTTTGTATTTTGTTGGGATTGCAGCTCTCGTTCAAGCCTGTCGTTCGGTAAGAGAAACCAACTATCATCGTAGCTTCATAAAATTAAATATTGTTTTAGTAATTTTATTTGGAAATCCCCTCTTGTTACCGCGCTGACTGAAACCACACGACTGACGCTAAGGTCATTGCCGAAATCAAGCAAGGAATTCGGCCGAAGACGCACATCAACGCGAGTTGACACGTACATGCAAATACGTATGACTAAGTGTGCAGGTGTGTGGGGGGGGGCGCGCGTGCAGGTTTGTGTATGTGTGCAGGTGTGTGTATGTGTGCAGGTGTGTGTGTGTGCGTGCTGCATGTGTGAGACTTCGACATTTCGACTTCTCGTTGTGAAATCAAACTAACCAGATTTGAAATAACTTAATGTTTGCCTCGGACATGCGCAGTTCGCATTACCTACCCGGAAATGTCCTTGACATTAAAAGGTCACACACCTCAAATTACACGTTTTTGCGGGACTCGCGCGTTGCCGGATCGCATCGTGAGAAGCGAAGTTACGTATCAAATTCAACCCAAACTAGCATATCAATGCTATGCAATTCCAAAATTAATTAAATTCCTAAAATTATATATATATATATATATTAGTGTTGGGACGATTGATCGTACTCGGAATCGGGAATCGGAAAAATCGGAACATTTTGGGGTATCGGAATCGGTATTGGAATCGGTATCGGAATCGGGAAAATTTAAGCTTATTTTCCGATACAAAAACCGATTCCTTTAATTATCTATTTTATTTGATTTCGTTTTTATAAAACGTCTTCCACTGCTTGTTAGCGATAATAAAATAAATATTTTAAGTTTGATTTAAACTTCCAGTAAGATTAATATCTCCAGATCACCCCCTCACAAATGTGTTTTTACGTTTGAGAAAATAAGAGCATATTTCAGATCTGTTGTTTTTAAATAATCGCGACAAAACAGCAATTTTATAGTTAAACATTTAGAGATTTATAAAGAATCGGAATCGGTAATTGTATCGGAATCGGGAATTTAGTACGGAATCGGTAATTGTATCGGAATCGGGAAAAATATTGAAATCTTCCCATCAAATATATACTACTATTAGGTAGTAAGTTATAAAATATATATGGCAATTAAGCTACACAGAATATTCCGCGTTTCATCCATGCTAGGATTCATCATTTTATAACTTACTACCTAGCTCTACCTATGTATTGAGCACTGTTATAGTAAATACTTAAAGTTTACGCATAAATTTATACTTTCGTACATATATAATGCCTTCACATATTTTTAAACGGCCTTCATTAAAATATATATATATATTGTTCTATTAAATCTTTTATTGTTTTTAAATAATTTAACTTTGTTCGTTTTCTTTGGCCATGGGCTAACGTGAGTACATACGAGCCAACATGACTATCTTTAACACACGTATACACTGAAAACGTTTCTCTTTCTTTCTCACTAGCATGGGTGCACAGCGTTGCCCGGGTGTTTGGAGGTGTGTGTTTGCCAAAAAAAAAAAAAAAGCGGTAGTAGGAAGGCAGGCTTGAACTCGTACCGCGAAGGAGGAAAAGAACGGGAAAAACCGTGACGTCTTTGCTGTTGCGACCACCGCCAAACCAGAAGTGACGTATGCTTAAATTAAGGCTAGACAATCGAAAAGAGGGGATGACTTTCGAAAATATCGGTAAAAAAAAACGACTCCTCCCTGTAGAAAAGTGTCCAGTTGAGGCTGAAGAAATTAATATTTTTAGCCAATTTTTCGGTATTTGTGGTCTGAAGAGTTGAGTTTCAAAACGATACTGATCTTGTGAAAATCCGTCGCCTCTATCGAAAGTTTTAAGCAACATGCAAACATACATACATTTATATATTGGTAGCACAAATTTTCAACCCAAACCGATTAAAAAGCTTGCCCTATCTCTGAATACCCTTTATGTAAAATTTCAAATGTTTAAACCAGAAATTTTCTGAGTAATTTTGTAGAGACCACAGAGGTCAACTTTTTTAAAACTTTGACCCCTATTATGATCCCTTAACATTTTATTATTCTATTGCTTAAATTCAACTTATTAAGCTAGGTCCATGTCCAATGAACATATACCTAAAATTTCAATTGTTTATACCCAAAATTGGCGGAGGAGTTTGGTAGAGTTCTCAAAGGTCAATCAAATTTCGAGTCTGTAGACTGAAAATTGACAGAGTTATTGTGTAGGGAAATGTACACAGACAGACAAACAGACAGACACTTTTACTTTTATAGATAGATAGATAGATAGATAGATAGATAGATAGATAGATAGATAGATAGATTATACTAGCCTGTCTAATCTACGTCTCCACACCAGAAAATCTTTCCACAACTACTATGGATACAAGCGTGCATAAACACTGTTCTCTTTCAACAAGCTTGTATAATGTTTAATCTACGTTTCCATACAAAAACTCTTTTTCTATAAAATCCGTTTCTTTCCTATATTCTTACTAACGAAGATAACCAATAAAGTTGCTTTTAAATGTTAGAATAAGACTTTTTTTCTTGACATTTTAACTAAAAGCTTCAAACGTACAAACTACGTGTTTTATTTTAACATTTAAACAACGGTTATATCACGAAGAACGCAACACATATATAGTCATCCACGGACAGCTGTTTCGCTGTATCACAGCTCTTCAGTGCAGCTAGACTTGAATTACTTCTAGCTAGGATTGACGCTCGACCGCCTAGGTGACAATCAGCGCTTCTAACCGTTGCATTATTTGGCTGCTGCTAAGATGGGTATGCGAAATTACAAGGATTAAACATTGTCCAAACGCCTTTGTTTACAGAAAGAGTATTGCTTTCTACGCCAGCGGCAGTTTGATTTTTTATTTTTTTGGTGGGGGGGTGCTTCCAATATGCTCAACCTAAGGTAGGGAGCATTTATAGTCATCCACAGAGACTGTTTCCCTGTATTGCAGCCCTTCGATGCGTCTAGACTAGCAACTATCTCAAGGCAGGATTAAAATTCGCGCCCAACAGAGTGCAAATCACTATTCTTTCGATGAAAAATCTTAATGGAAACATTATTTACGCCAAACAAATTCTCGTCATTTTTCTTGGAAATTATCGTCATTTTCCTCACAAATTTTCGTCATTTTTCTCACAAATTTTCGTCAATTTCTCGCGAATTCTCGTATTTTACTCCACAAATTCTCGTTCGTTCCAATAGGAAAATAAACAAAAGAGTTTAAATTTGATTATTTTAAAATTTGATAATTCCAGGTTCGCGGAAAAAGTGAGAGGGTATTTCCTAAAAGGACAGAGGAATAACGATTGTTAATAATCTATTAAATACATTTTTGATGAAATTTAATTCGTTCGAAATCATTTTAATAACGATCGGTTTGAGGCTTGGAGTAATACTTAATGATACTTGTTCATCTGTTAACGGTAATTGGAATATTAGCGGTAATTTGTGAAAACGAGAGAATTCTATGGGCGGGTTAAAAAAAAAAATGTCTGATTAACGAGAGTGTGGCACTAGAGGAGGGACGAGAATGGAAAGGGGTGCGTTAATATAATAAGGACTAAAGTAATAATAAAAAAAAACAAGAAAAAAACCTGCTCTTAAATACGCAAACAGAGATAAAAGAATAGAAATAGAATATATACGAGACTCTTTCAATAAGTTTCCAGACTTTTTTCGCATAGGAACCTTTACTAATAGTACACACATGAAATTCTAGTCCCATTCGAAGTGATCTCCCCCGGTTGTAATATTCTTGTACCTTTCTAACAATTTCTGGAAGGCCCCATGCAAGTCCTCGTGTGTTAGTGAGTCAATGACTCTTGCCACGGCCTCTTTAATCTCCTCAATGTTCTCCAACCTAAAGGAAGGCCTTGGAGGCTGTCATTATGAGAAAATTGAGAAGATGAAACAGGCTGTGATGAGGATTATTGACACGCTCATACAAGAAGACTTCCATGGGGCCTTCCAGAAGTTGTTGGAACGGTACAAAAGGTGCATTGCAGCCGGAGGAGATTACTTTGAAGGGGGTTAGAGCTTTGTGGGTATACTGTCAATAAAAGTACCCATATTAAAAAGTCTGGGAGCTTATTGAGTGCACCTTTTAGATAGATAGATAGATAGATAGATAGATAGATAGATAGATAGATATGATGGAGTACTATTGCCACATTTGGGCAGGAGCTGCTAGAAAGATCTTATCCTGCCTTGACAGAGTTCAAAATAGACTTCGTAACATAGTGGGGGATGCCCTTTTCTCGTCTCTGCAACCTTTTTCTGACAGAAGAGACGTTGCGAGCGTTATTTTCATGGCAAGTGCTCGTCGGAGCTTCAATCTATGGTCCACCCGCGCCAAACTTACACGAGAAACACTCGTCTAGTTAAAACTCTATCGATAATTTCCCCCCACTCTTTTCTCTGCCTAAACCTAAACGTAGATTCCACGAACAAAGCTTCTTTTTTTTTTAGAACTGCACACCTGTGGAACTCCCTTCCATTTGCCTGCTTTCCAGCAGGCAATAATATGGTCGTCTTCAAGTCCAACGTAAACAAGTTCTTGATGAGCCGTTCCACTTAAGTAATCCAATTTACTAAATTTCCACTAACAATTACTACGACATTGTCCCATTGACCACTGTACACTTATTGACTCTTATCCTCGAGTGGTCTTTGGCCTTGATAAGTGGTGACATCTTTGGTAAAAAAAAAAGAAAAGATAGATGGATGGATAGATAGATTGATTGATCTCTAATTCCATTTTCAAGGAATAAGCTATTAGTGCTAAAAGACAACCACCTAATTTATAAATGATGCTTCCCGCATCGAAAATAAAATCCACATCACCACGCCCAATATGGCAGTTAGGCCGGAAATGAACCAAGACGTCTCGTTTATCAACATTTAATCACAGAGTCTCACTTCACAGCCTCTAATATATGAATCCGTATTAATGATAGGACGATTCCAATAGTTTCCGATTTCGATACAATTACCGATTCCGATTTATTTGAAATTAGCGGCGGAGGGGGGGGGGTGCCCGGGTGTAAAATACGCTTAAATATGATATTTTAATTTGTCCAGATTTCGTATATATTATTATAGAGTCGTGATTTCAAAAGTAAAAAAAATGCATTTAGGTGCCATCAGCTAGAATCGAAACCGAACTATTCAAAGCTGGTGACGTTAACGCTGTACCAACGTGACGACACGCATATGAGCTGATTAAAAAGTAATAATTAAAAATAAACTAAGATGAATGTTCAAAATGTATGACGATTTTTTGACCCCTAAAAAATTATTTTAAGACCCATAAAAGAATCCAATCATTTGAAACCCCTAGCGTTGCTCAGCAACTTTTAGTTTCGGAGGAGATAGAGTTTGAAAATATGGAGACAGACAGACAGACAGTCTAAGATTATAGGTAAATAATAATTATTCTTCTATTACCTACAGATACCAGTGTTCCGTGCTTATGCAATCATCAGTGTAGGAGGTGACAATTCCTGCTGGTCGGGATATTCAACCCAGCCACAAAACCATATTTGACTCTATTTGCGAAGCTTTTACCTCCAGGCCATCAAACAATTGAATGAAGGGAATCAACAACTAATAAACGCGCAATTCGGGTGTAGACATTAGACAATCCAGGGTGTTCAAACGAACGGAAATCGTGAATGTTGCATAAGCGCTCGTTGACTGTCGTTTAGTTTATATTTCCCAACTTTATTTATTTGAGGATTATCACCTATCAAGGCCTGGAGGCCACTCAAGGTTAAGGGTTAATAAGTGTTACGTAGATGGAGATAGTTTGAAAATATGGAGAGACAGACACACATATAGTCTTTTATATATTAGATTTTTAGTGCCAATGTGACACTCATATGAATTGATTAAAAATTAAAAAATAAACTAAGATGAATGTACAAAATGTATGAGGATATTTTGACCCCCTAAAATCTATTATAACGGACCCATAAAAGAACGGTCCAATCATTTGAGGGCCCTAGCCCTGCTCTATGACTTTTAGTTTCGGAAGAGATAGAGTTTGAAAATATGGAGAGACAGACATAGTGCCTTTTATAAATTAGATCAAAATTTTCTGCTCGTACACGAGTCTTCATCAGGAAAATACAGACAATATTTTTTCTTCCTTTTTGTTACGTGCACGTTTAGCTGCATGAAGTCTTCGATTATTCAAGATGTTGTACTATCAAGTCGCCTTTCAAAAAAAACGATATTTTTTTACTCTTATGGCTTGTTAGCCCAACTGGTTTTCCAAATATAGATCTATGCATGGTTCAATAAGCGATTGGGGGGTTTGTTTATGTTCGTACATCATTTGTACGCTAACTTCCGTCATGTGTGGGTTAAAAAAATTATTGCTCTGCGACTTTTAGTATCGGAAGATATAGCCGTTTATATATTAGATTTTCAAAGATGAAATGTTTCTGATACAATTACCGATTCTGTTCTACATTCAAGATTCCGGTGCAATTATCGACTCCGATTCTTTACTATACATTTAGCTATAGACTCTGTGCTTATTTTCTTTTTTTATATAATTTTTGGATTACCATAAAAACTCATGAGCTACAATTCTTACATTATGGTGTACCAAATAGGCACCAAAACAGTGCATGTTGTATAATCGTCTGAATGTCGATATGTGTACTTGGGACGAAGGGTTCATCCCGATGTGTATACGTATCACTAAATGTCTATTGTTGGTGATTCTTCACTGTTTGAACCGTAGAATTGTTGTTGCTGTCTATTTATGATATACTCATGTCTAATTGTTTGTGTGTGTGTGTGTGTGTGTGTGTGTGTGTGTGTGTGTGTGTGTGTGTGTGTGTGTGTGTGTGTGAGATACATGTATTTTGGACATACCTTCATGCGTCGTTGATCTTGTCCACCTGGAATTCATCTTGTTCTTGGAGGGGAGGCTGGGACCTGTTTGGACGAAACACATTGACTCCAAGACGATGATTGATTTTATATAATTTTTATTCGCTTTCGAGGTGTCACTCGCAGAAGAATGGAAAGTGAATATCGTTAATTCTAAGTTGCCATTCTGAGACACGTCAGCCCTCTCACCAGTGAAGGGGGATGACCTGTTAAACCGCCCGCTCTGCTCAACGTCCAAACTCCAACTCCCAATGATCTACAGCTAACCTGATCACGTGACTCACACGTAGATCCAATCAGCTGACCAGACCTTCCGGTAAACTCCGTCTATCATTTTACCATATTTTGACAGATTTTATAAATATTCTTCATATTCATCTCACGTCCTCTCTCCAGTTTGATAGAAAGATAGAAAGATAGACCGTAGAAACGTGGATGAAATGATCTATAGATTTCAGTTGTACTGGCAGATTTAAATCTATAAATATTTATCATAATTATATAATTATGATAAATATTTATCATAATTATATAATTATATAATTATTTATCATAATTATATAATTATATAAATATTTATCATAATTATATAATTATATAATTATTTATCATAATTATATAATTATAAAAATATTTATCATAATTATATAATCATATAAATATTTATCATAATTATATAATTATATAAATATTTATCATAATTATATAATTATATAATTATAAAAATATTTATCATAATTATATAATTATATAAATATTTATCATAATTATATAATTATAAAAATATTTATCATAATTATATAATTATATAATTATAAAAATATTTATCATAATTATATAATTATATAATTATAAAAATATTTATCATAATTATATAATTATATAAATATTTATCATAATTATATAATTATGATAACTATTTATCATAATTATATAATTATATAATTATAAAAATATTTATCATAATTATATAATTATATAATAATAAAAATATTTATCACAATTATATAATTATATAAATATTTATATAATTATATAATTATATAAATATTTATATAATTATATAATTATAAAAATATTTATCATAATTATATAATCATATAAATATTTATCATAATTATATAATTATATAAATATTTATCATAATTATATAATTATAAAAATATTTATCATAATTATATAATTATATAATTATTAAAATATTTATCATAATTATATAATTATATAATTATAAAAATATTTATCATAATTATATAATTATATAAATATTTATATAATTATATAATTATATAAATATTTATATAATTATATAATTATAAAAATATTTATCATAATTATATAATCATATAAATATTTATCATAATTATATAATTATATAAATATTTATCATAATTATATAATTATAAAAATATTTATCATAATTATATAATTATATAATTATAAAAATATTTATCATAATTATATAATTATATAATTATAAAAATATTTATCATAATTATATAATTATATAAATATTTATATAATTATATAATTATATAAATATTTATATAATTATATAATTACAAAAATATTTATCATAATTATATAATCATATAAATATTTATCATAATTATATAATTATATAAATATTTATCATAATTATATAATTATAAAAATATTTATCATAATTATATAATTATATAAATATTTATCATAATTATATAATTATATAAATATTTATCATAATTATATAATTATATAAATATTTATCATAATTATATAATTATATAAATATTTATATATTTATATAATTATATAAATATTTATCATAATTATATAATTATAAACATATTTATCATAATTATATAATTATATAAATATTTATCATAATTATATAATTATAAAAACATTTATCATAATTATATAATTATATAAATATTTATCATAATTATATAATTATATAAATATTTATATAATTATATAATTATATACATATTTATATAATTATATAATTATAAAAATATTTATCATAATTATATAGTTATAAAAATATTTATCATAATTATATAATTATATAAATATTTATCATAATTATATTATTATAAAAATATTTATCATAATTATATAATTATATAATTATAAAAATATTTATCATAATTATATAATTATATAAATATTTATATAATTATATAATTATATAAATATTTATATAATTATATAATTATAAAATTATTTATCATAATTATATAATTATAAAAATATTTATCATAATTATATAATTATATAAATATTTATCATAATTATATAATTATAAAAATATTTATCATAATTATATAATTATATAATTATAAAAATATTTATCATAATTATATAATTATATAATTATAAAAATATTTATCATAATTATATAATTATATAAATATTTATATAATTATATAATTATATAAATATTTATATAATTATATAATTATAAAAATATTTATCATAATTATATAATTATATAAATATTTATCATAATTATATAATTATAAAAATATTTATCATAATTATATAATTATATAAATATTTATCATAATTATATAATTATATAAATATTTATCACAATTATATAATTATATAAATATTTATCATAATTATATAATTATATAAATATTTATCATAATTATATAATTATATAAATATTTATATATTTATATAATTATATAAATATTTATCATAATTATATAATTATAAAAATATTTATCATAATTATATAATTATATAAACATTTATCATAATTATATAATTATATAAATATTTATCATAATTATATAATTATAAAAATATTTATCATAATTATATAATTATATAAATATTTATCATAATTATATAATTATAAAAATATTTATCATAATTATATAATTATATAAATATTTATCATAATTATATAATTATAAAAATATTTATCATAATTATATAATTATATAATTATAAAAATATTTATCATAATTATATAATTATATAATTATAAAAATATTTATCATAATTATATAATTATATAAATATTTATATAATTATATAATTATATAAATATTTATATAATTATATAATTATAAAAATATTTATCATAATTATAAAATTATAAAAATAGATATCATAATTATATAATTATAAAAATATTTATCATAATTATATAATTATAAAAATATTTATCATAATTATATAATTATATAATTATAAAAATATTTATCATAATTATATAATTATATAATTATAAAAATATTTATCATAATTATATAATTATATAAATATTTATATAATTATATAATTATATAAATATTTATATAATTATATAATTATAAAAATATTTATCATAATTATATAATTATATAAATATTTATCATAATTATATAATTATAAAAATATTTATCATAATTATATAATTATATAAATATTTATCATAATTATATAATTATATAAATATTTATCATAATTATATAATTATATAAATATTTATCATAATTATATAATTATATAAATATTTATATATTTATATAATTATATAAATATTAATCATAATTATATAATTATAAACATATTTATCATAATTATATAATTATATAAATATTTATCATAATTATATAATTATATAAACATTTATCATAATTATATAATTATATAAATATTTATCATAATTATATAATTATAAAAGTATTTATCATAATTATATAATTATATAAATATTTATCATAATTATATAATTATATAAATATTTATCATAATTATATAATTATATAAATATTTATCATAATTATATAATTATAAAAATATTTATCATAATTATATAATTATATAAATATTTATCATAATTATATAATTATAAAAATATTTATCATAATTATATAATTATATAATTATAAAAATATTTATCATAATTATATAATTATATAATTATAAAAATATTTATCATAATTATATAATTATATAAATATTTATATAATTATATAATTATATAAATATTTATATAATTATATAATTATAAAAATATTTATCATAATTATATAATTATATAAATATTTATCATAATTATATAATTATAAAAATATTTATCATAATTATATAATTATATAAATATTTATCATAATTATATAATTATATAAATATTTATCATAATTATATAATTATATAAATATTTATCACAATTATATAATTATATAAATATTTATCATAATTATATAATTATATAAATATTTATCATAATTATATAATTATATAAATATTTATATATTTATATAATTATATAAATATTTATCATAATTATATAATTATAAAAATATTTATCATAATTATATAATTATATAAACATTTATCATAATTATATAATTATATAAATATTTATCATAATTATATAATTATAAAAATATTTATCATAATTATATAATTATATAAATATTTATCATAATTATATAATTATAAAAATATTTATCATAATTATATAATTATATAAATATTTATCATAATTATATAATTATAAAAATATTTATCATAATTATATAATTATATAATTATAAAAATATTTATCATAATTATATAATTATATAATTATAAAAATATTTATCATAATTGTATAATTATATAAATATTTATATAATTATATAATTATATAAATATTTATATAATTATATAATTATAAAAATATTTATCATAATTATAAAATTATAAAAATAGATATCATAATTATATAATTATAAAAATATTTATCATAATTATATAATTATAAAAATATTTATCATAATTATATAATTATATAATTATAAAAATATTTATCATAATTATATAATTATATAATTATAAAAATATTTATCATAATTATATAATTATATAAATATTTATATAATTATATAATTATATAAATATTTATATAATTATATAATTATAAAAATATTTATCATAATTATATAATTATATAAATATTTATCATAATTATATAATTATAAAAATATTTATCATAATTATATAATTATATAAATATTTATCATAATTATATAATTATATAAATATTTATCATAATTATATAATTATATAAATATTTATCATAATTATATAATTATATAAATATTTATATATTTATATAATTATATAAATATTTATCATAATTATATAATTATAAACATATTTATCATAATTATATAATTATATAAATATTTATCATAATTATATAATTATATAAACATTTATCATAATTATATAATTATATAAATATTTATCATAATTATATAATTATAAAAGTATTTATCATAATTATATAATTATATAAATATTTATCATAATTATATAATTATATAAATATTTATCATAATTATATAATTATATAAATATTTATCATAATTATATAATTATAAAAATATTTATCATAATTATATAATTATATAAATATTTATCATAATTATATAATTATAAAAATATTTATCATAATTATATAATTATATAATTATAAAAATATTTATCATAATTATATAATTATATAATTATAAAAATATTTATCATAATTATATAATTATATAAATATTTATATAATTATATAATTATATAATAATTTATATAATTATATAATTATAAAAATATTTATCATAATTATATAATTATATAAATATTTATCATAATAATATAATTATAAAAATATTTATCATAATTATATAATTATATAAATATTTATCATAATTATATAATTATATAAATATTTATCATAATTATATAATTATATAAATATTTATCATAATTATATAATTATATAAATATTTATATATTTATATAATTATATAAATATTTATCATAATTATATAATTATAAACATATTTATCATAATTATATAATTATATAAATATTTATCATAATTATATAATTATATAAACATTTACCATAATTATATAATTATATAAATATTTATCATAATTATATAATTATAAAAATATTTATCATAATTATATAATTATATAAATATTTATCATAATTATATAATTATAAAAATATTTATCATAATTATATAATTATATAATTATAAAAATATTTATCATAATTATATAATTATATAATTATAAAAATATTTATCATAATTATATAATTATATAAATATTTATATAATTATATAATTATATAAATATTTATATAATTATATAATTATAAAAATATTTATCATAATTATATAATTATAAAAATATTTATCATAATTATATAATTATAAAAATATTTATCATAATTATATAATTATAAAAATATTTATCATAATTATATAATTATATAATTATAAAAATATTTATCATAATTATATAATTATATAATTATAAAAATATTTATCATAATTATATAATTATATAAATATTTATATAATTATATAATTATATAAATATTTATATAATTATATAATTATAAAAATATTTATCATAATTATATAATTATATAAATATTTATCATAATTATATAATTATATAAATATTTATCATAATTATATAATTATATAAATATTTATATATTTATATAATTATATAAATATTTATCATAATTATATAATTATAAACATATTTATCATAATTATATAATTATATAAATATTTATCATAATTATATAATTATATAAACATTTATCATAATTATATAATTATATAAATATTTATCATAATTATATAATTATATAAATATTTATATAATTATATAATTATATACATATTTATATAATTATATAATTATAAAAATATTTATCATAATTATATAGTTATAAAAATATTTATCATAATTATATAATTATATAAATATTTATCATAATTATATTATTATAAAAATATTTATCATAATTATATAATTATATAATTATAAAAATATTTATCATAATTATATAATTATATAAATATTTATATAATTATATAATTATATAAATATTTATATAATTATATAATTATAAAAATATTTATCATAATTATATAATTATAAAAATATTTATCATAATTATATAATTATATAAATATTTATCATAATTATATAATTATAAAAATATTTATCATAATTATATAATTATATAATTATAAAAATATTTATCATAATTATATAATTATATAATTATAAAAATATTTATCATAATTATATAATTATATAAATATTTATATAATTATATAATTATATAAATATTTATATAATTATATAATTATAAAAATATTTATCATAATTATATAATTATATAAATATTTATCATAATTATATAATTATAAAAATATTTATCATAATTATATAATTATATAAATATTTATCATAATTATATAATTATATAAATATTTATCATAATTATATAATTATATAAATATTTATCATAATTATATAATTATATAAATATTTATATATTTATATAATTATATAAATATTTATCATAATTATATAATTATAAACATATTTATCATAATTATATAATTATATAAATATTTATCATAATTATATAATTATATAAACATTTATCATAATTATATAATTATATAAATATTTATCATAATTATATAATTATAAAAGTATTTATCATAATTATATAATTATATAAATATTTATCATAATTATATAATTATATAAATATTTATCATAATTATATAATTATAAAAATATTTATCATAATTATATAATTATAAAAATATTTATCATAATTATATAATTATAAAAATATTTATCATAATTATATAATTATATAATTATAAAAATATTTATCATAATTATATAATTATATAATTATAAAAATATTTATCATAATTATATAATTATATAAATATTTATATAATTATATAATTATATAAATATTTATATAATTATATAATTATAAAAATATTTATCATAATTATATAATTATATAAATATTTATCATAATTATATAATTATATAAATATTTATCATAATTATATAATTATATAAATATTTATATATTTATATAATTATATAAATATTTATCATAATTATATAATTATAAACATATTTATCATAATTATATAATTATATAAATATTTATCATAATTATATAATTATATAAACATTTATCATAATTATATAATTATATAAATATTTATCATAATTATATAATTATATAAATATTTATATAATTATATAATTATATACATATTTATATAATTATATAATTATAAAAATATTTATCATAATTATATAGTTATAAAAATATTTATCATAATTATATAATTATATAAATATTTATCATAATTATATTATTATAAAAATATTTATCATAATTATATAATTATATAATTATAAAAATATTTATCATAATTATATAATTATATAAATATTTATATAATTATATAATTATATAAATATTTATATAATTATATAATTGTAAAAATATTTATCATAATTATATAATTATATAAATATTTATCATAATTATATAATTATAAAAATATTTATCATAATTATATAATTATATAAATATTTATCATAATTATATAATTATATAAATATTTATCATAATTATATAATTATATAAATATTTATCAAAATTATATAATTATATAAATATTTATCATAATTATATAATTATATAAATATTTATCATAATTATATAATTATATAAATATTTATCATAATTATATAATTATAAAAATATTTATCATAATTATATAATTATATAATTATAAAAATATTTATCATAATTATATAATTATAAAAATATTTATCATAATTATATAATTATATAAATATTTATATAATTATATAATTATATAAATATTTATCATAATTATATAATTATATAAACATTTATCATAATTATATTATTATATAATTATAAAAATCATTATCATAATTATATAATTATATAATTAAAAAATATTTATCATAATTATATAATTATATAAATATTTATATAATTATATAATTATATAAATATTTATATAATTATATAATTATAAAAATATTTATCATACTTATATAATTATAAAAATATTTATCATAATTATTTAATTATATAAATATTTATCATAATTATATAATTATGATAAATATTTATCATAATTATATAATTATATAATTATAAAAATATTTATCATAATTATATAATTATATAATTATAAAAATATTTATCATAATTATATAATTATATAAATATTTATATAATTATATAATTATATAAATATTTATATAATTATATAATTATAAAAATATTTATCATAATTATATAATTATAAAAATATTTATCATAATTATATAATTATAAAAATATTTATCATAATTATATAATTATAAAAATATTTATCATAATTATATAATTATATAATTATAAAAATATTTATCATAATTATATAATTATATAATTATAAAAATATTTATCATAATTATATAATTATATAAATATTTATATAATTATATAATTATATAAATATTTATATAATTATATAATTATAAAAATATTTATCATAATTATATAATTATATAAATATTTATCATAATTATATAATTATATAAATATTTATCATAATTATATAATTATATAAATATTTATATATTTATATAATTATATAAATATTTATCATAATTATATAATTATAAACATATTTATCATAATTATATAATTATATAAATATTTATCATAATTATATAATTATATAAATATTTATCATAATTATATAATTATATAAATATTTATATAATTATATAATTATATACATATTTATATAATTATATAATTATAAAAATATTTATCATAATTATATAGTTATAAAAATATTTATCATAATTATATAATTATATAAATATTTATCATACTTATATTATTATAAAAATATTTATCATAATTATATAATTATATAATTATAAAAATATTTATCATAATTATATAATTATATAAATATTTATATAATTATATAATTATATAAATATTTATATAATTATATAATTATAAAAATATTTATCATAATTATATAATTATAAAAATATTTATCATAATTATATAATTATATAAATATTTATCATAATTATATAATTATAAAAATATTTATCATAATTATATAATTATATAATTATAAAAATATTTATCATAATTATATAATTATATAATTATAAAAATATTTATCATAATTATATAATTATATAAATATTTATATAATTATATAATTATATAAATATTTATATAATTATATAATTATAAAAATATTTATCATAATTATATAATTATAAAAATATTTATCATAATTATATAATTATAAAAATATTTATCATAATTATATAATTATAAAAATATTTATCATAATTATATAATTATATAATTATAAAAATATTTATCATAATTATATAATTATATAATTATAAAAATATTTATCATAATTATATAATTATATAAATATTTATATAATTATATAATTATATAAATATTTATATAATTATATAATTGTAAAAATATTTATCATAATTATATAATTATATAAATATTTATCATAATTATATAATTATAAAAATATTTATCATAATTATATAATTATATAAATATTTATCATAATTATATAATTATATAAATATTTATCATAATTATATAATTATATAAATATTTATCATAATTATATAATTATATAAATATTTATCATAATTATATAATTATATAAATATTTATCATAATTATATAATTATATAAATATTTATCATAATTATATAATTATAAAAATATTTATCATAATTATATAATTATATAATTATAAAAATATTTATCATAATTATATAATTATAAAAATATTTATCATAATTATATAATTATATAAATATTTATATAATTATATAATTATATAAATATTTATCATAATTATATAATTATATAAACATTTATCATAATTATATTATTATATAATTATAAAAATCATTATCATAATTATATAATTATATAATTAAAAAATATTTATCATAATTATATAATTATATAAATATTTATATAATTATATAATTATATAAATATTTATATAATTATATAATTATAAAAATATTTATCATACTTATATAATTATAAAAATATTTATCATAATTATTTAATTATATAAATATTTATCATAATTATATAATTATGATAAATATTTATCATAATTATATAATCATATGAATATTTATCATAATTATATAATTATATAAATATTTATCATAATTATATAATTATAAAAATATTTATCATAATTATATAATTATAAACATATTTATCATAATTATATAATTATATAAATATTTATCATAATTATATAATTATATAAACATTTATCATAATTATATAATTATATAAATATTTATATAATTATATAATTATAAAAATATTTATCATAATTATATAGTTATAAAAATATTTATCATAATTATATAATTATATAAATATTTATCATAATTATATTATTATAAAAATATTTATCATAATTATATAATTATATAATTATAAAAATATTTATCATAATTATATAATTATATAAATATTTATATAATTATATAATTATATAAATATTTATATAATTATATAATTATAAAAATATTTATCATAATTATATAATTATAAAAATATTTATCATAATTATATAATTATATAAATATTTATCATAATTATATAATTATAAAAATATTTATCAAAATTGTATAATTATATAATTATAAAAATATTTATCATAATTATATAATTATATAATTATAAAAATATTTATCATAATTATATAATTATATAAATATTTATATAATTATATAATTATATAAATATTTATATAATTATATAATTATAAAAATATTTATCATAATTATATAATTATATAAATATTTATCATAATTATATAATTATAAAAATATTTATCATAATTATATAATTATATAAATATTTATCATAATAATATAATTATATAAATATTTATCATAATTATATAATTATATAAATATTTATCATAATTATATAATTATATAAATATTTATCATAATTATATAATTATATAAATATTTATATATTTATATAATTATATAAATATTTGTCATAATTATATAATTATAAAAATATTTATCATAATTATATAATTATATAAATATTTATCATAATTATATAATTATATAAACATTTATCATAATTATATAATTATATAAATATTTATAATAATTATATAATTATAAAAATATTTATCATAATTATATAATTATATAAATATTTATCATAATTATATAATTATAAAAATATTTATCATAATTATATAATTATATAAATATTTATCATAATTATATAATTATAAAAATATTTATCATAATTATATAATTATATAATTATAAAAATATTTATCATAATTATATAATTATATAATTATAAAAATATTTATCATAATTATATAATTATATAAATATTTATATAATTATATAATTATATAAATATTTATATAATTATATAATTATAAAAATATTTATCATAATTATATAATTATAAAAATATTTATCATAATTATATAATTATAAAAATATTTATCATAATTATATAATTATAAAAATATTTATCATAATTATATAATTATATAATTATAAAAATATTTATCATAATTATATAATTATATAATTAAAAAATATTTATCATAATTATATAATTATATAAATATTTATATAATTATATAATTATATAAATATTTATATAATTATATAATTATAAAAATATTTATCATACTTATATAATTATAAAAATATTTATCATAATTATTTAATTATATAAATATTTATCATAATTATATAATTATGATAAATATTTATCATAATTATATAATCATATGAATATTTATCATAATTATATAATTATATAAATATTTATCATAATTATATAATTATAAAAATATTTATCATAATTATATAATTATAAACATATTTATCATAATTATATAATTATATAAATATTTATCATAATTATATAATTATATAAACATTTATCATAATTATATAATTATATAAATATTTATATAATTATATAATTATAAAAATATTTATCATAATTATATAGTTATAAAAATATTTATCATAATTATATAATTATATAAATATTTATCATAATTATATTATTATAAAAATATTTATCATAATTATATAATTATATAATTATAAAAATATTTATCATAATTATATAATTATATAAATATTTATATAATTATATAATTATATAAATATTTATATAATTATATAATTATAAAAATATTTATCATAATTATATAATTATAAAAATATTTATCATAATTATATAATTATATAAATATTTATCATAATTATATAATTATAAAAATATTTATCAAAATTGTATAATTATATAATTATAAAAATATTTATCATAATTATATAATTATATAATTATAAAAATATATATCATAATTATATAATTATATAAATATTTATATAATTATATAATTATATAAATATTTATATAATTATATAATTATAAAAATATTTATCATAATTATATAATTATATAAATATTTATCATAATTATATAATTATAAAAATATTTATCATAATTATATAATTATATAAATATTTATCATAATTATATAATTATATAAATATTTATCATAATTATATAATTATATAAATATTTATCATAATTATATAATTATATAAATATTTATCATAATTATATAATTATATAAATATTTATATATTTATATAATTATATAAATATTTGTCATAATTATATAATTATAAAAATATTTATCATAATTATATAATTATATAAATATTTATCATAATTATATAATTATATAAACATTTATCATAATTATATAATTATATAAATATTTATAATAATTATATAATTATAAAAATATTTATCATAATTATATAATTATATAAATATTTATCATAATTATATAATTATAAAAATATTTATCATAATTATATAATTATATAAATATTTATCATAATTATATAATTATAAAAATATTTATCATAATTATATAATTATATAATTATAAAAATATTTATCATAATTATATAATTATATAATTATAAAAATATTTATCATAATTATATAATTATATAAATATTTATATAATTATATAATTATATAAATATTTATATAATTATATAATTATAAAAATATTTATCATAATTATATAATTATAAAAATATTTATCATAATTATATAATTATAAAAATATTTATCATAATTATATAATTATAAAAATATTTATCATAATTATATAATTATATAATTATAAAAATATTTATCATAATTATATAATTATATAATTATAAAAATATTTATCATAATTATATAATTATATAAATATTTATATAATTATATAATTATATAAATATTTATATAATTATATAATTATAAAAATATTTATCATAATTATATAATTATATAAATATTTATCATAATTATATAATTATAAAAATATTTATCATAATTATATAATTATATAAATATTTATCATAATTATATAATTATATAAATATTTATCATAATTATATAATTATATAAATATTTATCATAATTATATAATTATATAAATATTTATATATTTATATAATTATATAAATATTTATCATAATTATATAATTATAAACATATTTATCATAATTATATAATTATATAAATATTTATCATAATTATATAATTATATAAACATTTATCATAATTATATAATTATATAAATATTTATCATAATTATATAATTATATAAATATTTATATAATTATATAATTATATACATATTTATATAATTATATAATTATAAAAATATTTATCATAATTATATAGTTATAAAAATATTTATCATAATTATATAATTATATAAATATTTATCATAATTATATTATTATAAAAATATTTATCATAATTATATAATTATATAATTATAAAAATATTTATCATAATTATATAATTATATAATTATAAAAATATTTATCATAATTATATAATTATATAAATATTTATATAATTATATAATTATATAAATATTTATATAATTATATAATTATAAAAATATTTATCATAATTATATAATTATATAAATATTTATCATAATTATATAATTATAAAAATATTTATCATAATTATATAATTATATAAATATTTATCATAATTGTATAATTATATAAATATTTATCATAATTATATAATTATATAAATATTTATCATAATTATATAATTATATAAATATTTATCATAATTATATAATTATATAAATATTTATATATTTATATAATTATATAAATATTTATCATAATTATATAATTATAAAAATATTTATCATAATTATATAATTATATAAATATTTATCATAATTATATAATTATATAAACATTTATCATAATTATATAATTATATAAATATTTATCATAATTATATAATTATAAAAATATTTATCATAATTATATAATTATATAAATATTTATCATAATTATATAATTATAAAAATATTTATCATAATTATATAATTATATAAATATTTATCATAATTATATAATTATAAAAATATTCATCATAATTATATAATTATATAATTATAAAAATATTTATCATAATTATATAATTATATAATTATAAAAATATTTATCATAATTATATAATTATATAAATATTTATATAATTATATAATTATATAAATATTTATATAATTATATAATTATAAAAATATTTATCATAATTATATAATTATAAAAATATTTATCATAATTATATAATTATAAAAATATTTATCATAATTATATAATTATAAAAATATTTATCATAATTATATAATTATATAATTATAAAAATATTTATCATAATTATATAATTATATAATTATAAAAATATTTATCATAATTATATAATTATATAAATATTTATATAATTATATAATTATATAAATATTTATATAATTATATAATTATAAAAATATTTATCATAATTATATAATTATATAAATATTTATCATAATTATATAATTATAAAAATATTTATCATAATTATATAATTATATAAATATTTATCATAATTATATAATTATATAAATATTTATCATAATTATATAATTATATAAATATTTATCATAATTATATAATTATATAAATATTTATATATTTATATAATTATATAAATATTTATCATAATTATATAATTATAAAAATATTTATCATAATTATATAATTATATAAATATTTATCATAATTATATAATTATATAAACATTTATCATAATTATATAATTATATAAATATTTATCATAATTATATAATTATAAAAATATTTATCATAATTATATAATTATATAAATATTTATCATAATTATATAATTATAAAAATATTTATCATAATTATATAATTATAAAAATATTTATCATAATTATATAATTATATAAATATTTATATAATTATATAATTATATAAATATTTATCATTATTATATGATTATATAAATATTTATCATAATTATATAATTATATAAATATTTATCATAATTATATAATTATATAAACATTTATCATAATTATATAATTATATAAATATTTATCATAATTATATAATTATAAAAATATTTATCATAATTATATAATTATATAAATATTTATCATAATTATATCATTATATGAATATCATAATTATATGATTATATAAATATTTATCATAATTATATGATTATATGAATATTTATCATAATTATATAATTATATAAATATCTATCATAATTTTATAATTATATAAATATTTATCATAATTATATAACTATATAAAAAATTATACAATTTTATAACTCGTATCAACAAGTGACGATAATTTTTTTTTTAAAAACAACAACAAAAAGAAAACCATAAAAACGATTTGTCTACGGCATCGATAAATAGGCACAAATTTTTTTTCCAATTCCAATTCCGATACCAATTCTGAAACAGAAAAAAATTCCAATTTTCCGATTCCAGATTCTGACTTCTGTTGATCGTTTCAAATACTCGGAATTAAGCCTATGACACGTATACAAAGGTCCAGGCCGTGGTGTGATCCTGACGTCACAGTGGGATTGAAGGAAGACGAAGGAAAAAGAGAGAGGAAAAAGCGTGTGGTGGAAAAAGATATTCAAGTATGTGCTGACAGGGAAGAGTTTTTTTTAACATGTGACTGCACGACAAGACGCAGGACTCATTTATATTCCAAACTTTTAACAAGATGAAGACTGAGAAACTGTTTATTGACCCTGAGGAGAAAATCAGAAATGCCACCATATTGTTGTTGGCTTAGGTAATACGTGTAAGACGATTTGGTGTGGAAACGACTGGTAATAAATGTTTATATATATATATATATATATATATATATATATATATATATATATATATATATATATATATATATATGAGCAAATAGTTAATGAAACATGTTAAAAAACACATTGAAAAAGACTTAAAAACATTTAATTTAAAAAGGAAATACTAAATAAGTGGATACTCCTTAATCCGCGGAGTTTCGAAGAAATACTTTCCTTCTCATTAGAAGGTAGGAATTAGCAAAATGCGGGATCGGATTTTGCTTGCAAAAGTATTTGATGAAACTACAAGTAAGTCAAAGATCTTGCTTGATAACAAAAAGTGAAGCAGAGGGAATAGGGTGAAGAAAAATGTGATTTCACGTGAATGAATAGCCTGGTGAAAGGTAAATTATCCAATGAGGGTAAAATCCAAAAATTTAAAGTTAAGAAAGTTAGTTAAATTTCCATTCGCACTGATAAAATCCAAGGAAATCGTGTAATTGGAAGATGGCTCAAAATAATCCAAAAGGCCGAAATCCGTGGAATAATTCACAAATAGGTGCAAGGAAATGATAAGATATGCGTTAAACTCGGCTGTCGAGACAAAGTGTAATTAAGGAAAATGAGTGAAGAAAAAAAGATTGAATAAAATATAAAATAGAAAAGCAAATATCAAAATTACCCAGACAAGATAACGTTAAAAGGCGCCAAAAATATAGGGTAAAAAAGAGGCAAACTGAAATGTACAGGTTATTGCTTAAGAAATTATCAACAGGCGTTATTAAAAGACACTAAAAAAAATTCAGGGTAGAGGAAGGCCGGTATCTGCAAATTCCGGATAAAGCAAGTAATATGTAAATAAATGCATATAGTAAATATAAGTAAATATACATACAGGAATATTTAAACACTACAACGGAAATTGCAGATAAAAACGGCCAAAGAAGAAATAAAGAATTAAAATAAAGGATTATTAAGTTATAAAGTATTAAGAAAGTATGTAGAAAAAACGATAATGTTAAAGAAAAATTATACATATCTGTTAAAGTAATAGCTATGTAATTTCAAAATTACCATAATTAGATTTGAACTTATGTTTACAGAAAGAGATCAGTTCGTTTTTAGAATTTATTATATTTTTACTTTGAGGGGAAGTAATTATAGTTATAGCTTCGGTTGTGTTGGGGCGACATGACTTAGAGCCTGGAGTATAAGACTTAACTTTTTTATGATAGTCCATTTGATTGAGAAGGGGGTATTATTAGAATTACGTTTTTTAATTATAGTGGTTAGAGAAGTTCCTTGGTTATTATTAGAATTATGGTTGTTAAAAGAAGAAATGTGGTTTGACATTCTTTTCTTAATTAATGCTGAATTAACGCAGGTATAGGTATGTACTTTATTAAAAGCTCGAGGTCTGAATTTAATATTAATTTGCTTATTTGTATTAGAGAAATAGATTGAATTTTGTTTATTGTGTTCAACAAAGGGTGGGACAATGATTGTACGAGGACTGTTTTGGAGGGGATAATGAGTGTTGTTAGTGTTAGGATGGCTGTTAGGAGAAATATTATTCTCATTATTATTATTATCATTATTATTATTATCATTATTATCATTATTATTATTATTATTATTATTATTATTATTATTATTATTATTATTATTATTATTATTATTGCTAGTTGTATGATTGTAGATGGAGGGGCTGTTCGAATAGTTTATAGGATTAGTAACTATATCAGATGGAGGATGGGAAGAAGGATAACTTGAAGACAAAATATTAGTGTCTGTTATGGGAGGATTACGTGGGAGCTCAGTAATTGTGCATGAATATATAACATCTTTATGGGTGCAATCATTATTGAGCGGGCAAAGAGGTTTGTTATTACAATTACAGTTAGTTTTAGGTTTAATTGGGAAAGGGATTTTTGGGGCTGATTTAATTTTTTGTTATTCGATGTTAAGATTCTTTGTGCTAAATTAGACATTGTTGAATAAGAAAGGCTTATTTTTTTATTGAAAATAGAACTATATCTGTGTGGGTATTTGAAAGAGTTTTGTACAATGTTGAAGATTTCTTTAGGTATATTAGTTTTGTCATTTACGCTAAATGGAGGATAAAACCAAATATTTTTCTTTCTCCTGATGCGACTGTGTGGGTTAGAGGTATTATAATTAGTATTTTGGTTCGGATTATATATGTAGACTGGTTCATTGTTATTGATAGAGGCAGATCTTGTTATTTGAACTGGTTTCTTGCGAGTCATATTGTGTGTGATTAGAGATTTAAGGCGGCCAGCAGGAGGAGCATAATGGCTGTATTTAATCTTTTCATTGTATCCTGAGTTCCTTAAGGCATTTTTGAAAAAAGTAGCATTTTGATTAAAAGTTTTTCATCAGCAGAAAAAGCAGAAATTCTTCTAGAGACGGATGGAACTATAGATTTTATAATTGAGTTGGGGGTGATTAGAAGATTTATGGAAGTATAAAAGCGTAAGGTTGGGTTTATAATAGGGGCTATAAGTTTCGGTATTAAGATTAAGTGTAACGTCTAGAAAATTTGAAGGATTTTTGTTTGGTTCGATAATTATAGACAGGTCAAAGTCATTAAAGAAGTTATGCAACTTTTTTATTGTTTTGTTGTACTCTATTGTTTTAGTAAAAAGGGCATCATCTCTATAAAGGCACCCTTGGATATGTTTAAAGTGGTATTTAAGTTCTTTCGGTAAGAAGAGTCCCACTAAATAGGTAACTTCTGCAGAGTAAGAAAACCCATGAAGATATCAAAATTATTGGGGGTGCCCTTTCTAGTCCAAAACTTATTGTTAAATTGTATAAGGGACTTTCTCGCTAGGAGAATTAATTTAATTTCTAAATTAGTTGTCAGAATTTCTTTTAGCAAAGATTATAGCCTTATTTGGATGTCAAAGGTTATGAAGTTAAAGAAGTGTTTATTTTTAAAGGAGACAAATCAATTACGGGATCTGAATTTAGCTAAGGAGGGAAACTTACTTTTTCTTTAATAGAAGGGATGATTCTACCTAAGATGTTTTTGCTTACAGCACCTAAGTCAGAGTTAGATGGGAAGATCAATCTGATGGAGAGGTTGTCATAGAAATTAGGTTTATGATTCTTGAGGGTGAATCTAGGGGTACCCGGAGAAATTATTTAAGTGAAGTTATGAATATTCATAGAAGTCAGTAAATGTTTAGCCTCAGAATTAATGGAATCTAAAGTCTTAATATATCTATATATCTATATATAAATGTTCCCCCTAAATCAGATTAAAAAGCTTGTTGCGTGTTTGAATGCGACATTGTTTCCAGTCGTCCTGAACCTCCAATTGCCACTGGTATTTAACAAAGTCACCTCTGAAATTGTATGGTTGGAGATTGCGCAACTCTTGCCACAAAAATTTCACGCGCAGGCATCCTTACTGTGGGTATCACTAGGCTGTCAATAATGAAGGAAGAAACATATATATATATATATATATATATATATATATATATATATATATATATATATATATATATATACACTAGCAGGCGCCCGGCATTGCCCGATCATAAAATACGCCTTAATATGACATTTTGATGAATACAGATTTCATATTTATCATTATATTATATTGAACTAAATATATAGTAATAATTTAAAAAGTTAATAAAATAACTCGTACGCTACTACCGAGAATCGAAACCGAAACGTTTAGCTTACGATTTACTTTTTCCTTTGACATTAATGCCTTAGCTATGAAGATATGTGTGCTGTAAGGTTAAAAATCAAAACATAAACCAATAGCTATTACGTTATGTATGCATATTTATGATGCCGTCGTTCGACCTTTACCTGGAAAATTCCTGTATTTTTTTTAATTTTCACACATTTGCACCGATTTTCCTCGGCTAAACCCCAAATATAAAATTTCCCATGGGTTCGAATGCCCTGTATATTAAGTTTCAAGTCTGTAGACCAAAAACTGACAGAGGAGTTTGGTAGGCAACTTTTTTAAACAAATATATTTATATATATATATATATATATATATATATATATATATATATATATACGCGTACATAAATATATATAGAAAGAGGTTTGTGTTCACTATAAGCTTTTTACGCAAATATTACGCAAGTATAAATCATGTAGAATATCTGCATGAGTATAATTAAACGTAGTAGTTTACTAAAGATGATCATCCCATAAAAAAGGAAAAACTAATAGGGAATTAATTAAAATGAATGCTGCAATGAATATGCAAATTAACTAGATCTTTTGTAGGTGAATGGAATTCCACGACCCATATATAAGAAAGTTGTATGTTCTTTTAAAATAAATAGAAAGGAAGGTTTTTTAATATGAATATCAATACACACAAAAAAAAATATAAGAGTATGTATTGCATTGTAAATAAGCGTTGGTTGTCCTCTGATCCCCAGAATTTGAAGCTTGAAACCTTTTTACAAAAATGGCCGGATTAAGTATTAAATAAACTGAAAAGGGTTGATATGTCGTAAATGAAAACAACCAAAATAAATACCAGGATTAAATATTTAAAGATATAAAAAACTTGAAACATAAAAACTATTTTCAAAATGACCAGATTTGGCATTAAATAACTCCAAAACAGAGTATACGTCGTAAAACAAAACAACCAAACTAAACACCGTGAATAAGTATTTGAACATATAAAGAACTTGAAGCTTAAAAACTTTACCAAAATGACCGGATTTGACATTAAATAACCAGAAAAAGGGTTAAACAAAATATATAAGGAAATGGCAGAAACACTAACCCAATCTGTCGTGGAATGGGGACAAAAATGGGTGGTCACATTGCTGCCAAGACTAAGCTTGTTTCCTTCAATAATTACAAGAAACCTTCTCTACCACCAATAGCAAGGTCAAGAACACATTACCCGAAAGTACATCCTTTAAACTCCTCGAACTAACGTTTACAGGGAACATGAACTGGAATAGATACATTGAGAGCATTGCCAAGGCTGCTGCGAAGAAGGTGGGTTCTCTCTACCGTACTAGAAAGCTACTTACGTGTGAAAGTATCCTGTACCTCTATAAAGCCACCATTCACCCATGTATGGGGTACTGTTGTCACATTTGGACTGGTTCATCTGCTATTTTTGACAGGGTTCAAAAGAGATTTACTAACCTGATAGGTCCTGAACTGTCATCTAAGCTTCAGCCACTGTCCCATCGACGAAATGCTGCATCCCTCTGCCTGTTCTACAAATACCTTAATGGTGATTGCTACAAGCACTCGTATCTCCTCGACGAAAATACCTCCGACAAACCCGACAACCAGCTAAATCCCACCCCTTCACAGTAGAGATCCCTAGGTGTAAGAAAGCCTTCTACTCCAATAGTTTCTTCCCCAGAACTGCTAGACTTTGGAACTCCCTTCCAAGATCCTGCTTTCCCAACTGTACTGACATGCAGAAGTTCAAGTGTAATGTGAACAGACATCTTGCTGCTCATCTCCCTTCATAATATTCCTGCAACTTATGTCCCCGATACTAGCCCGCTACTTCAAAGTGGCACTGTGCCTTGTTTGGGGTGAAAATTGAATAAAAAAGAACCAACCAAATCAAACACTAAAAATAAATAGTTTAAGATATAAGTTGAAGCATAAAACGACCGGATTCGGCGTTAAGTAACCCATAATCAAGGGTTGATATGCCGTAAATGTCAATTGCCTTAGTGGTCTTTGCACGTAATTTATCCTATGTTATACTATTTTTCTTTTAAAATGTATTGAATAGGTGTAGTTTGTTGTTGGTGGTTCTCCCATCCTCATTAGAAACAACGGAGTGGTGTTGTGTTGCGAACACAAAACAGCCGTTCGTCTACGTGGTTATCGCAGAAATTTAGCAAAAAAATAGGAAATAGTTAAAAAGAACATTTTTTACGTGGTGACTTCCTTCCACCTGGAAGTCCCAAATTGTCACCCATTTAGTATTGCCCAGGTTCAATGTTGCTTAACTTTGGTGATCCAGCGGGAACCGGTATGTCAACATGATTAGTGCCGAGTTAGGAGTTGTGTGGTTGTTGATTGCGTAACCCTTGCCTCACAATTATACGTGCAGTTGCTCCTTCAGAGGGTATCCTTTGTCTTTCGAGATTGAACGGAGGCATCGATCGATCGATCTATGCCAAAAAAAAAATAAATAAAATAAACGTAAATTTCATGATCAAAGTTTCTTTCCAAGAATTGCCCGATTGTGGAACACAATACAGGGGAGCTGCTTCCCGACTGATTATAGCATGGCCGTTTTTAAGTCTAACGTGAATTAGTTCCTATTGAACTTACATAAACGAACACTACGCAAGTTCTACCATTACCGATAATCATGGCGTTGCATCACCGGTCAACTGGCACTCATTAACCCTTATTCTCTAGTGGCCTTTAGGCCTTGATAAGCCGTGATACCTCCTAGTAATAAGAAAAGATTAGAGCCCCGGGCGACGCACTTGGGGTCAGAAACTGTCAGTTCGAACCACATTTGAGATGCAATTTTTTGCTCTGATTTGGTTCCGAAATGAATTTAAGCATATCAAAATAGTTAACGCAGCACACAATGCCTACTGGAGAGAACTTGAATTCCTACTAGACACTATCCTCGAGTGTTTAAGGTCTCTCTGCACAGGGGGGTTGTCAGGACAAGCTGGCATGATGGTATTTTTTCCTACAAATAAACTCTGACCAAATATTCAAATCACACGCGTAATCGTTAGTCACAAGCTCTTTTTATAATTTTTTTTTTCTTCGCACACGGCTCATCATTTGCATACCCGCATCCGTGCTCTGTTACAGACGCTGGGCAGGATAAGCTGCTAGAATCAGCTTATCCTGCCTTGACATCGTTCAAAATAGACTTCGTAGCTCAGTGGGAAACACCCTTTTAACTTCCCTGCAACCTTACCCCACAGAAAAGCCTGTCTCTGCTTTACCGTTATTTTCATGGCAAGTGCTCGTCTGAGCTCCAATCTATGCCCCCCCTCGCCAAACTTTCACGAAAAACACCCGTCTAATCATAACGAATATAAATAATTTCCCCTACTCTTTATCTGTGCCTAAACCTAAATGCAAATTCCACGAACAAAGCTTCTTTCCTAGAACTGCACGCCTGTGGAACTCTCTTCCGATTGCCTGCTTTCCAGCTGACTACAATCTGATTGTCTTCAAGTCCAATGTAAACAAGTTCTTGATGAACCGTCTCCCTAAGTAATCCAATTTACAAAACTCCCACTGCTTATGTTTACTACGCTATAATCACATTGACTAATGTATACCCATTAAACTTTATCCTCGAGTGGCCTCTAGGTCTTGCTAAGTGGTGATTCCTGTGAAAAAAAAAAGATTGTTATACTAAGGAGATTAGGAAACTGGGCGATGCCGGATAGCCTTGTTCGTAAATAAACAAGTCAAAGTAAATAAGGAAAGAAAGGTAAAGACGGCTCGAAATGTGAAAAAAAACGAAAATAATAAAAGTTATCGCCGAAACATCGAGCTCTCTAGTTAATTTGTGTCACTTGACATGCGCAGTCGCTTTAAAAGTCTCCTCCATCATCTGAACTGTCAGATGCTTCGACAGCACCATCTTGATTCCCATGCGATGCAGAAAATAATCTGCCCAGCATTTGTCGTAGCCATCAAATCTTTCTCGCATCACCTAAACTTCCGTGTCTCTCCCATTGTTAATGAACGCCTCGGCTATTCCTCTCCGTTTGCGGTTTAATGTCAAGTAGCTGACAAAGTCGCTTCTCTCCGTTAAAAGTCAATCTATATCCATTGGAATTAAACCAAAAACATACATGACATTTCCCGCCTAAAGTTTCTGACTTTTTTTTTATGAGGATTGATTATTCGTATTATTTGGATTCGTTGGACTATTGTTCTTATCTTGCGTGTTATTTTCACAATGTTTCAGTGTATTTTGTCGAACTCGGGAATCTTTCTGTCGAACTCGGGAATCTTTCTGTCGAACTCGGGAATCTTTCTGTCAAACTCGGGAATTTTTCTGTCTAACTCAGGAATCTTTCTGTCAAACTCGGGAACCTTTCTGTCGAACTCTGGAATCTTTCTGTCTAACTCAGGAATCTTTCTGTCAAACTCAGGAATCTTTCTGTCGAACTCGGGAATCTTTCTGTCAAACTCGGAAATCTTTCTGTCTAACTCGGGAATCTTTCTGTCAAACTTAGGAATCTTTCTATGGAACTCAGGAATCTTTCTGTCGAATCCGGGAATCTTTCAGTTAAACTCAAGAATCTTCCTGTTAAACTCGGGAATCTTTCTGTCAAACTCGGGAATCTTTCTGTCGAACTTGGGAATCTTTCAATTAAACTCAGGAATCTTTCTGTCAAACTCGGGAATCTTCCTGTCGAACTCGGGAATCACTTTATCGAACTCGGGAATCTTTCTGTTGAACTCGGGAATCATCAAACACATCCCTGCCATACTAAAGAGAGCCTACTCTTGATTCTATATGGCGGGCCTTTCTTACTTGTCCGGTGATAATTGCTTGAATTTAAGTTTAAGATGAAAAAAATCAAGTATAATGGTTCAATTGTTCTCTAAAGAGAAACATTCATTTCGAAAGCATCCCTGTCATATCAAAGAAACTACTGCTGATTTTATATCCCCGGGCCTTTCTGCTTCTATATTAATAAAAATCTCCAATTTGCTTATGATATAAGGCTGTATAAGGCGTTTACTTTAGTCAAAATCAACTGTTTCCTCTTTCATCAGATTTATTCGATTAATCGATTATCGATACCTATCGAAGATATTCCGATACAAAACCATCCAAAACACTGCCAGACATATAAAGTACATTTGTGTGAAATTTCATTAAAATCGGCCCATATATCACGCATATACACACACAAAGTTTTTTTTTATTATAGTAGTAGAGATATTACTTTAAACACACATGCACACACATACGAGTGTATATATATATATATATATATATATATATATATATATATATATATATATATATAATTTATTATAGTAAAAAAATAATTATGACAGCCCCTTTAAGAAATTCGTTTCTTATCGTTGAGCACTTTCAGTTGAATTAAAGTCGGTCAATTTAGCTCTTATGCATAGATCATCGTATAACGATTAGATCACTCTCTGACTGACGTAAACGAACATTTAAAATTAAAATGTTTAAATTCGACGTTATTTCACGCGGTTAACGGTAGCCGAATGGATTATGTCTTCGCTAAACCGAGCTAGAGATGTCTCGTGATGCGGGGTTCGAATCGGTCGACTGGTATTAATCCTGCACTGAAGATTCCCGAAAGGATGAAACACTAGTGTTTGTAGATATTTAATAATTATTAGAGTAAAAAAAATAATTATATATATATATATAATTATTTATCCTTTCACGAAACAGCTGTAAGAGCTTAACGACAAAATAAGTGAATTTCTATTCATGTAGGTTGTGATTTTATTCAATTTACGTATATATGCTCTGAAAACTCTTTTGAAAATTCATTGAGCTGAGATTATAATTGAGTTGGTATTATTGACAATTATATTCTAAACTTGCAACAGAAAGGAATTGTTGATAAAATAAAATAATATATATATGTGTGTGTGTGTGTGTGTGTGTGTGTGTGTGTGTGTGTGTGTGTGTGTAAGGTGTGAATATTGATCAAAATCGCCTGTTCCTTCTTTTACCGGATTATTTCGATTATCGATTATCGATACTTATCGAAGACATTCCGACGCAAAACTTATCTAAGAACATACCTTTATGTTAAATTTCATAAAAATCGGCCCAACCGTTTTCGAGTCTATAGGGAACGAACTCAAAGACACACAGACACTCAGATACACAGACACATAGACCATGTTCATTTTATAAATATATATATATATATATATATATATATATATATATATATATATATATATAAGGTGCAAAATTTTGTTGAAAATTCAAAGACTCGCGTTTTCTATTTTATAACCTTCGTTTATTTCCTGGGTTTTTCCATTACATCTGTTTCATTAATGAGTTGGCAATTTTACGATTTATGTTTCCGTAAAAATATCCTGTCCCCACCAACTTCTTCAGATACTTATCCATTAGATTTTTACAACAACACCAAAAGATGGAGGAAGTGAGGAAGCATGGCTGTGGAAATCTTTTTACCCGAATACAATGTCCAACATGTTAAAAAAATATACCATTTGTTGTAAAAATATAATGGATAAACATCTGAAGAAGTTGGTGGGGACAGGATATTTTTACGGAAACATAAATCGTAAAATTGCCAACTCATTAATGAAACAGATGTAATGGAAAAATCCAGGAAATAACCGAAAAATAAAAAGTGAGTCTTTGAATTTTAAACAAAATTTTGCACTATATATGCTCTGTCTCTATTAAATAGACACATTGAGCTTAATTCAAAATTAACGGTGAATGGTTTTAAAATAACAATCCAGACCCATTAAACGAAAACGGTATACATTGAAAGTAACGACATTTCAAAAACAAACTTTAAAAAATTATATATATATACATATATATATATATATATATATATATATATATATATATATATATATATATATATATATGCAATACAAGTTCGAATTAATTTGGACGTTCACCCACTGGTGGGTGAAGGAACGAGAACATGATTGATTAAATAATTGATTAAATAAAGAGCTCCGTTTGAAACTCCGTGTTCGACATATGATTTTCGAGTTTGACAAGATGCACCTGGAGAAGGTCGGAGGTTACATCAACTGCAACGTGAAAATGACGCTCAAGATGAGAACAGTAGACCAAAGAATCCAAATAACATGGGTTTCCCATCCTGTCAAGATGTCCCCATTCAATTTGATGTGGCCGACGATAAACGAAGATTGTGCACACCCTATAAAGAAATTAGGTTCTTAGTCAGAATTTAACCTAATTAAAAAAAAATGTAGAAAAATCGTTATCACGTACTTACTCATCACGAAACGAAAATATCATATTCAGCAAAAGATGTATAACGCTGAAATAAAAACAAGTTGTGAGATAGTCGAGATAAGCAAGAACAGTAACTCAAGTTCATCGGCTTCGGCATACTAAACGAGTTATCGCTCTTTCTTACTTATAAACTTTTTAAGTTTGTCTATAAAAATGGCGACTACATTATTCTAGCCGCCTTTTCATATGAACAAAAGTTAAGAAACTTGGGTTCTTATTCAAATTTCAACAATAGTTCACAATTTATTGTAGTCTACATTGAACTTTAGAGAATCTACTGTTAATTTATGAAATTATTTTATATAAATTATGAATTAAAATTTATATTCAAAATTTAAAAATATATTGCAATTTAAAATGCATAATTTAAATAATTATTAAAATATAAAATGCAAAATGCAATTAATTATTAAAATTAAGAATGCAAAATTTTTTAAATAATTAAATTTAAAATGCAAACTATATGTAAGTATTACAATTTAAAATAAAGTATTTTAAGAATTATTATAATTTTACATGTAAAATTTAAATAATTATTAAATTTAAAATGCAGAATTTCAATAATTATTAAGTTTAAAATGCAAAATTTTATAAGTATTACAATTTAAAACACAAAATTTAAATAATTATTAAAATGTAAATATAAAATTTGAATAATCATTGAATTTAAATGCAAAATTCAAATAATTATTAAGTTTAAAATGCTTAATTTAAATAAGTATTAAGTTTAAAATGCAAAATTTTATAAGTTTTACAATTTAAAATAAAAAAATTAAATAATTATTAAATTTTTAAATGCACAATGTAATTAATTATCAAAATTTAAAATGCAAAATGTTAATAATTATTTAGATTTTGCATTTAAAATTTAATAATAATATATAATTTTTAAATTTTAAATGTAAAATTTAAATAATTTTTAAATTTTAAATGCAAAATTTAAATAATTATTAAAATTTCAAATGCAAAATTTAAATAATTATTAAATTTTCAAATGTAAAATCTAAATAATTTTTAAATTTTAAATGCAAAATTTAAATAATTATTTGAACTTTGGAGAACCATATTCGATTTTATGAAAATATTTTTACATTATGAGTTCGAATGAAAGTTAAAATAAAAGGTCAAGTACAATAGTTCAATTGTGCTCTAAATAGAAACATTTATCTTGAACGCGTCCTTGTCTTATCAAAGAACCTACTGCTGATTTTCTACGGCGGCCCTTTCTGTCTGTGCGTTGAGAAAGCTTTTCAAATGCACTAGGAGTGTCAACTTTGGTCAAAATTGGACTGTCCTTCTTCAACGGAATTTCTTTGGTTATCGACTTTCAATACTTATCGGGGGCATTCCGATACAAAACCTATCTAAGGACACTCCTAGGCACATAAAGTAGATGCGTGAGATTTTTTTTTTTTTTTAAACAGGCCCAACCGTTTTGGGATCCATAGGAAATTCTCTCTCTCTCTCTCTCTCTCTCTCTCTCTCTCTCTCTCTCTCTCTCTCTCTCTCTCTATTTTATTCGCTCGCTTACATACGCACGCGCGCACACACACACGCTCACACACAAAGAGGCTTTTATATATAAGAAGAGATATAATAGTGCGTGTATCAGATTATTTCTGCTTCGTATGATAGAGGGTCATATTTCAAAAATATCCCTGGAACACTCCCGTTAATCAAAATTGTATCACAAGCATCCCTGGGTCGACCCTTGAAAGCGAATTTCCCAAGATATGGAGGATTGGTCTCCCTACTCCCACAGCCGTTATCACTCGAATCTATCTCAGCCAATCGTGTGCATGATACAATCCTGCGTCCTTCTACGCCGAAGACAATGCAGTTCCAAGTTAGCAGAGGAAAATGGTTAATGGCTTCCTTAAGGGTTAGCTTTGCGTAGCCAAGGACGACCTTGGAGACTCACGACTAGAAAACCAGTATTGGATAAATAATAATTCATTTTTGCAACAAAGCTCATGAATAGCAAAACCATGGCATCCATTTTGATTATACATATATAATAGCAGGCGGCCCGGCATTGCCCGGTCGTAAAATATGCTTAAATATGATATTTTGATTAATGCTGATTTCGTATTTTTTATTATATTATATTGGACCCAATACATAGTAATGATTTAAAGTTTTTAAAAAATGATTTGTGCGCCACCACCGAGAATCGAAACTAAAACGTTCAGCTTACGATTTACGTTTTCCTTTGGGCTAAAAATTAAAACATGAACCAATACCTATTGTGTTACGCATGCATATTCGTAATGCTGTCTCGACCTTCACCTGGCAAATTCATTTCTTTAATTTTCAAACTTTTGAAACGATTTTCCCTGGCTAAAACACAAATATAAAGTTTCGCATGAGTTCGAATACCCTATATATTAAGTTTCATCTGCAGCCCAAAAACTGACAGCCTTTCATCAGACGTATAGAATAATATATGTATATATATATACACGTACACACACACACACACACACATATATATATATATATATATATATATATATATATATATATATATATATATATATATATATATATATGAAAATTTGGAATTAAATTCTCTAAATTAAAATGTTTATGACAAATTTATTATTCGGCAATGAATACAAAAGTTTAACGATTTTTTCCTTAATCCATGGATTTTCAATAAATGGCTCATCTCATCACAGAAAATGATTTCAGCAAAATAATGTTTATAGGTAGTTTTTAATTGTGCTAGGATATACGACGATACTTAACCGTATTTATAGTTTGAAAACAACCAACAAGATAGCTTCGAATTTGGGAGTATCAAAACCAAAGCAAAATATGATGAAAGTAAAAATAAAATAGATAAACCCCATAATTTATTATACCATATCTGTTCACACTGAAACAATTATCACAATATTCTGTGGATCTATATTAAAAAAAACCTTGTTAAACTTTGTGACATATTTCCATTCTATGGAGGTCAGGTGCAAACGAACACCCCATAATTTTATTATACCATATTTCTTCAAACTGAAACATAATTATCAAAGTATACTTACGCAGATAGCTATGAAAAGTCTTTATTAAAGTTTGTGCCTATTTCCATTATATGGATGCCAGACGCAAACGCAGACCCCCACAATTTTATTATACCATCCCTATTTAAGTTAAACCATGCGTATCAAAGTATTCCTGTGTCTCGATACATCTTCTATCATTATATGTAATCTGTTTTTTAAAATAGTCAACCCTATAGGAGCCTATTCGTGACCAGACACACACACACACACATTCAGCTTTATATTATATATATATATATATATATATATATATATACATATATATATATATATATATATATATATATGATATACGCAATGGTAAACAATAAGCTAATATGATATCAGTATTACCAACAAGATATATATATATATATATATATATATATATATATATATATATATATATATATATATATATATAGCCAGTAGAGTTTAGTTTCCTAGAAGTACATCCAATGAAACAACATGTGTCTACCAAAGAGTGCTCAATGAGTGAACAGAGCAGGTATATTAAATTTATTTATACAAACATTAATGGCTACATATCACCCACGTTGGGGGATTACGTCTTCAGGCTAAGAATTACCGTCGAAAACAAAGAGTTTTCGACGGTAATTCTTAGCCTGATGACGTAATCCCCCAACGCGGGTGATTACAGAAACATGTATGCACATATGTAGCCATTAATGTTTGTATAAATAAATTTAATATATATATATATATATATATATATATATATAGAGAGAGAGAGAGAGAGAGAGTGAGAGAGAGAGCGAAAGAGAGAGGGAAATATAAAGGAACAAACCGTATTATGTGTTCATCATAGTTTCGTCTTTATTTCGAGACTTCCTTCGAAATAAAGACGAAACGTTGATGAACACATAATACGGTTTGTTCCTTTTTATTTCTCTATTTTGTCAGAATACTATTTCCATTATTTTCATCATATATATATATATATATATATATATATATATATATATATATATATATATATATATATATATATATAAGCTAATACAGGGTGTCCCTAAAACTGTGTGCACTTTAAAAAAATTATAACTTTATTGGTATTAGCAATAGTAAGAATCTGTAAAATAGATTTGAAAGAAGTAAATCTATAATTTTTAACCTTTTATTGAAATTTTATTTAACTTTCCACATGCCCTCCATTATTAGCAATACAAATGGTAATACGATTTTGCAGTTCACGAAAAACATTTGCCAAATGATTTATAGTAATGCCTGAAATCACATTAGTTATTCTAGCTTTCAAATCTTTCAATGAACTAGGTTTGGTTACATACACAATTGTTTTCACGTGTCCCCATAAAAAAATCTAATTGAGTCAAATCTGGCGAACGTGGAGGCTAATGAAATGGTCCTCCCCTTCCGATCCATCTGTTAGGAAATTTCTGATTCAGAAACTGTCTACCACGCCGAGAAAAGTGGCAAGGAGCTACATCTTGTTGAAACACTGTATCATTTCAAGTTTAATTGTTCAAGTTGCGGAATAAAGTAATTCTGCAACATATCTAAGTAGCTGTTACTGTTAATAACACGATCTTCAAAAAAATATGGCCCTATGATTCGATTTATTCCCAAAGCACACCACACATTAACTTTAAGAGAGTCCCTTTCATGTTCAACAGTTTCATTTGGGTTTTCAATTCCCCAAATTCGGCAATTATGCCTGTTGACCTTGCCACTAACGTGAAATGTTGCTTCATCAGAAAACAGTAAATTACTCACAAATGCATCATCATTACAAAGTTTTTCATTGAACTGCTGACAGAAAGTTAGCGGTGCATAATAATCCTCTTCTAACAACTGTTGATGCATTGAATTTTGTAAGCTTTCATATGAAGTTTTGCCCGCAGAATCTTATGCACAGTAGATTTTGGCAGCCCGAGCTCCAATGATGCACGTCTTACAGACTTTCTTGGGCTTGCAGTAAAGGATTCTTCTATGGAAGCAACACTTTCGTCACTGACACATGGCCTTCCAGGCCGTGGTTTATCATGGACAGAGCCTGTCTCTTTACATTTTTTTCATCCATTTAACAATGGTGTTCCTATGAGGCGCTTTTTTTGTTGTATTCAATTCTAAACTTTCTTTGTACAGCAATAGTAGATTTCAATTCAGCCAACCAAAGGACACAGTTTACTTTTTCTTCAATTGAAGCCATGGGATCAAATTGATTCTGAAAAACAAAAGAAAATATTTTTACTTATTTTTTACTTATCTAAAAATTGTTACGACTTTTGTGGTGAAAAATTATTCAATAACTATACTTAAAACTAGATACATGAAACTTTATAACATTTTTTACAGATTATTTCTATCGCAAATATAAATAAAATTATAATTTTTTAAAGTGCACACGAACTTTATGGGCACCCTGTATAAATACCAGTATTACCAACAAGATATATATATATATATATATATATATATATATATATATATATATATATATATATATATATATATATATATATATATATATAATACATACGTTAACGCACGCGCAAATACGCATACATACATATACATATATATGTACATTTCTACACATTCATATACAGGCACATACGCACACACACATATATATAAACAATGTATGTGCAGACATACATGGATCCATATGCAGACATACATGCACATACACACAACTCTTATACATATATATACACTCACAAATATATATAGACACATATACATATACATATATATATGCACACACTTACCTATATGCATATATGTGGAGATATAGATTTCCATTAAGAAGTAGATATACATATATACATACATACATACATACATACACATACCTACGCATCTACCCCTATACACGTATATACAATTACATAAATATAGATATTAATAAAAAATATAAACATACAGACATATATAGACATATACACACATATATACACATACATATGTGTGTGTGTGTGTGTGTGTGTGTGTGTGTGTGTGTGTGTGTGTGTGTGTGATACGCAATGGTAAACAATAAGCTAATATAAATACCAGTATTACCAACAAAATACACACACACACACACACACACATACATATATATATATATATATATATATATATATATATATATATATATATATATATATATATATATATATATATATGAGCAAAGGCCCGCGTTCCAGTAATATACCTCTTTCAATACGTGTGTTTTAGCAAATGGAAAATAGAAAAAAGCTATCAACAAACTTGAACGATGACGGTTAATTCGCCCGCGCTTTCTGGCAAACCGCAAGAAGAAATTCAAGTTCGCTCTTCCGTCTCGGCATTAGCTAAGGAACGCCTACTGCGCAATATGATGTTTGCGCGCTTTTTGAAACTTGCTGTTGATTGCCTGCGACTTGTCGGCTTTCCCTTTTCCGGATGTTTGTTTGTTTGTTTGCTTTTCTTGACTAAAATGAGGAAACTGATTCTCTTTATTTCAACGTAATCGGTTAACTGATTACTCACCATCATTTGTCCTTTGTATCCTGTATCTGCACTTCAGAAAAAAAAGTCCAAGCCTGTGCGGTTT
>NC_136522.1:64364839-64627339 GCF_053919585.1 Euprymna scolopes
ACCGGGCCCAGGCTGTGGTGCCCTGAACACCTGCCGGACCAGACCTTGGAAGTTCAATAGCCTTTATTTCCATATCCGCATCAGTCCTTATTGAGTGTCTGTTTGCTGTTTTAGGCTACAGCACGCCTTCTTTGTTATCGAGATACACGCTGATGGTAAAATATGTATTTCATTACCTATCAAGTAATGCCTGCGCTTGAAGCTTGTTATAGTAAGGAAAGACTTTGCACGGAGACAATCCCATTCTCTGAACAACTGCCACATTGAACCAAAAAGAGGAGCAAGTCAAGATCATTAGATGCAACAGTCGCCGCAGGTTTTATATCAGGGTTTTCCTTCTCCTAAAGAGGTTGCCATCACCACGGCTTACGGAGCCCTCTCCACCCATCATGCCATTTGATCCATGACTGGGACTTAGGTTGCTGGGCACCAGAGCATATTCCACACGCCGGTGGGTCATGTATGCCCCAGCTTACAGAGCCTAAGCTCCTCTGGAGGTTTCTGTCAAAATAACCTTGGCCCATAAGGCAGTGAAGGTCCAGTTATACGGCACAGGACACTCACCATTCATCAGAGCCCCGTCTGCGTGGCAGTGGTCACGACGTGCACGTGGAGTTGATTTGTCTGGGAGAAGCACAGTATGACGCTAAGACATCTGTGTGCTTTTAACACACGTCCATACCAGACATTGACCACATACATACATACATACATACATACATACATACATACATACATGATGATTGCAACGTCTTGTCAGATGAGTGCCACTCCCTCAGACACTTAAAGTCTATGAGGCCCAAAAATGTTTTTTCTTAGTCCTACCAGTGAATTCACACGCTCAAGCAGACATGACACTGAATACAGCATTGAGATCAATTATTACATGCTTCCAGCATTTCAAGCCTCCACACGTCACAACTTTTCCATCGCCGCAGGACCATTTTTATAGACAAATGCCTGAGAGAGTATCTATACACAGATGATGTTACAGAGTCTTAGCTTTATACGACAGCTAAGTCTCTCTCTCGGTTCAAAATGTTGAGATCCAGCAACAAGCAAGAGCAAGATAGCCAGCAACAAGTTAAACTGCAGGCCAGCTTAATGCGGGTACTGGTATCCCGCTTTATGGTTTTTTTAAATCAGATATTTGCTTCTCCTAGAAAGGTTGCGTTCACCACGGCTTACGGAAGCCCTCTCCACCTCAACACATACATACATACACACACACACACACAAACACACACGGTGCTAGTTGGCCGTTGACCCCGAAAAAGGGTTCGTTCGCCCTTTGGAAGGTCTTGTTTTTAATCCTTCAGGGAGACTAGCCACCCTCCTCATTAAACAAGTCTGGTGAGGGAACCAGTTCAGTCACCGGTGATCCGACCATGAGGCAGGTAGTACTGGGTTACATAGTATCAGTAGCATATGACATGACCTGACATACATACATACATACATACATACATACATACATACATACATACATACATTTAAAGAGGCGGGTGAAATTGATATTATAGATGATCCAACAATGTTTTCATTGAATAAATAATATTTTTGACTACTTTATTCATCTGTTTTTAATATAAATTATTTTTATGTATATACAATGAATATACAGATATTTCAGCACTTCTCAATTTAACTCTATCGTCGACCTTCAAATGAAATGTGTTATGCGATTTCCCATAGAATAGCTGTACATCTCAGTGCTCTAAAAATATTAGACTATCTGCCAGTATTTTTTCATGAGACTTATTTACCTTTACTTTATATATTATTTTAAAGTTTTTCGTTTTATATAATCGTTTTAAAACAATTATGTCTTCTTTTCGGGACGTTGAATATAAAATGAAAAAAAAACAACAAATTTACACAATTTTCTAATTTTAATTCAAACGAGGCCGAAAAGCTGCTTCAACGGCTTGCAATATCAACGATGCGTTTGGCCCAGGAACCGCTACTGAGCACACAGCACAATGGTGGTTTAAGAAATTTCGTGGCGGCGACGAGAGTCTTGAAAATGATGGGCGTAGTGGTCGGCCATCAGATGTTGACTACAATCAATTACTTGAAGCCAATCCACGCCCAGCTGTTTGAGAACTTGCTTCTCAATTAGATGTAACGTATACGACGATTTCCAACCACTTGAGAGAGATTGAAAAGAGAAAAAGAACTTAATAAAATAGTGCCTCACGAATTTAACGACAGCCAAAAGAAACGGCGTTATGTAGTGTTATCTTTCCTTCTTTTACGCAACAAGAACGACCTGTTTCTCGACTGGTTTTTGACTTGCGATGAAAAGTGGGTTCTTTACGACAATCGGCGACGCTCAGATCAGTGGTTGGACACCGACGAAGCTCCACGACACTTACCGAAGCCAGAGATGCACTAAACGAAGGTCATGATGATGTTTGGTTGTCTGCGACTTATCTCATCTATTACAATCTTTGAATGCAGGTGAAACTATTACGGCGGAGACGTAATGTCAACTAATGGATAAAATTCATCATCAACACCATTCAGCATTAGTCAATAAAAAAAGGCCCAATTCTCCTCCACGATGATGCCCAACCTTACGTTGCTAAACCGACCCGTCAGAAGTTGAGCGAATTGAACTATGAAACTCTTTTTCATTCTCCACACTCTCCAAACCTCTTATCTACCGACTAACACCTTTTCAAGAAACTCGACAACTTTCTGCATGAGAAATGCTTCAAAAACCCTAAACGATATAAAAAAAAAAAAAAAAAAAAAAACTCATTGGGCGACTTCATCACGACCAGAATGCAACATTACTGGCATAAATACACTTGTTTTGCATGGACAAAAGTATGTTGATTCTGATGGTGCTTATTTCGATCAATAAATTTTTGTTTGGGCCAAGATAGATTCATCGGAATTTAAAAGTTAAAAATCGCAAGACCTTTCTTGTCAACCTGATATTATTACTTTCGACATCAGGTAGGTAAAACTCATTTTTTTTTTTTTTTCGTTTTTTGATTTTCGTTCTTATGCCGAGAAAAGCACCACAACTAGAATAAATTGAAAAATAAGAAACCGATTTACAACTGTTATTGAAAGAGGTGGAGTTAGTTCGAAATTTGGGAAGACTTGTCGTTCAGAATCCAGGGAACACATCACATATAATTGACAGTGAATAGAAAAAATTGGGGAATATGAAACCGAAATTAGAACTCTGTAAAAAAAAAAACATGTTTCGCTTTAAACACTTCATAAAAAAACACTTCATAATGCGCTAAAAAACAAAAGTTTTCGTTATGTCTGAGATTGAAAGGATGGAGTAGTACCAAAATAACATGGTGCTGAAAGGCGTTGCCCCTTGTCTCCCCTTGTCTCCCCTTGTCGCAGGGTCAAAAGAATCCACAGGGACGGGCTTTGTGGGCGTATCGAAGGTGTGACAATGATGTTATTTCTAATCAGCAGCCTATCCTTTTCGAAGTGTCCTAAAAAATTAAAAATAATGATAAACGACAACAGCAACAATAACAACAACAGCAACAATAACAACAACACCAACGACAACTGCTTCAACAAAGCAGCAACAACAACAGAAACAACAACAACAACACCATTTATTGAAATTGAATAATGGAAGAAAAAAACGTCAGTTTTTGTGATCAACTAATTCTAGCATGTGATTGGATGCAAACGATTGTTAGGATTCATTTCAGGTGAATTTTTGAAGGAGCGGCAATTCAACCGGCTGTCAGAAATGAACTTCCGGTTGCTAAAAGATTGTGTTAATATTGTACTACTACTACTACTACTAATAATAATAATAATAATAATAATAATAATAATAATAATAATAATAACGAACTCCTTGGAAATCAGGTACATCATCACCTTACTCCAGAAGTCAGTTCTGCTTGGTTCAGCAAACATCCTGCGCCAAGTGCTTTCCAGCTAATTGACTCCGACTATTCTCATTAGCTTTGGTGTAAAAGCTCGCTCTTTAATGGGCAAACCAGTGTAAAACATCACAACATTTTGAAGTTAATGTAATAATAATATTTATAATAATAATAATAATGATAATAATAATAATGATTTTATTTTTATTATCATTATTATTGTAATTAGCACTGCGATTATAACAATAATAATAACACTAGTAATAATAATAATTATAATATTAATAATAATGATAATAATAACACTAATGATAATAATAATAATAATAATAATAATAATAATAATAATAATAATAATGATAATAATAATAAAATAATATTAATAATAATAATAATAATAATAATAATAATAATAATAATAATAATAATAATAATAATAATAATAATAGTTATAATATTAATAATAACTAGCGGGACCTGTGGAAATTCCCCAGCAGCATTTTTCATATGTAATAAATTCTTTGATATGGTACTAATTATGTCAATAATTTTTCATCATTTGTAACTCACCATTTCGCACATCTTACTAAAATAATAACTTTGATGTATTGTCTGGGCTTATTATTTTATTATAAACACACTGATCAGTTCAATCACATTTCACCATTTTTCGTTATTCTTGGATATCTTACTAATTTCAACAATATGTTTTATAATGTAAACCATCCTCATCGCCCTCTCTTACTTTGATATATTGTCCGGACCGATTATTTCATAAAAACACAACTATTTCTTAATTTGCATTTCATAATTCTCGGATATGTTACTAATTTCAACAATTACTTTTTATATTTTTTGCTCGTATCAATAACCCCACACTACTAAAATAATACCTTTGATATATTTTCTAGGCTGATTATTTCAAACACACTAATCAATTAACTCACATTTCGTCATTTTTCATAATTCTTAGATATGTTACTAATTTCATTTTTCATAATTTAAACCCACATCATCGCCCCCTTACTAAAATAATAACTTTGATATATTGTCTGGTCTGATTATTTCATTGCAAACACACTAATTCATTAAATCACATATTATCATTTTTCATAATTCTTGGATATGTTACTAATTTCGACAATGATTTCTCATAAATTTAACACGCCTTATAGCCTCCTCCTTACTAAAATAATAACTTAGATATATTTGTTGTGTAGCTTATTTCATTACAAACACATCGATCAAATAACTAACATTTCATTTTTCATAATTCTTGGATACGTTACTAATTTCAGCAATCATTTTTTATAATTAAAAACCCACATTATACCCCTCCCCTACTAATATAAGAACTTTGATATATTGTCTGGTCTGATTATTTCATTACAAAAACACCAATGAAATAACTCATATTTCATCATTTTTCATAATTCTTGGATATCTTACTAATTTCGACAATAATTTTCACAACTTAAACCCACTATGTCGCTCCCCCTTACTTAAATAATAACTGTGATATATTGCCTGGGATGATTATTTAATTACAAACACATCAATCAATTCCGGGTATTCTCATAGTATATATGTTCCACCTATCTTATCAAATCCCAGGCGACGCCGCATATTCTGCTAGTATATATCTTTCACTTATCTAATTCGATCCTGGGCGACGCTGGGTATTCTGCTACTATATGTTTTTCACTTATCTCATTCAATACTGTGCGATGCTTTCTGCTAGTAAATATTTGCGCTTATCACATTCAATCTCGGGTCTGACTTCATGTCCGCCACCCCACTGTTAAAAAAATATACAGGAAATAAAGTAATGTTTTAATCGTAAACTGTTTCAGCCATTCCCGGAACTGGTTTCACATCCCCCAACCCACAGCTAAAAATATACATGAAATAATGTAATGTCTAAATAGTAAACTGTTTCAGCCATTTCCAGGACTACTTTATATCCCGCATTCCACTGTTAAAACTATACATGAAATAAAGCAATGTTTAAATCATAAACTTTTTCAGCCATTCCCGGGACCAATTTCTTATCTCCCATCCCACTGTTAAAAAAATATACATTAAATAAAGTAATGTCCAAAACGTAAATGGTTGTAGCCATTTCCGGAACCGACTTCTGGAGAACAGATGGTATTTATTTGCTCCCCCACTGAGCAAATTAGGCACAAGGCCGTTTTTAATGTGAGGTAAAAACCAGCTCCCCTAAAAGTAGGCAAAAAGGGGGCACTCTGGTTACCAAAAATAATAATTGTCCCAGTATAGAGGGTTTCCCCTCCATTGACTGGTACAAATTATCCCAAGTGCAGTATCTGCCGGAACAGATACTACACTTTGATCTTGGCCAAAAGGCCAAGAAAGACAAATCATTTTTATTAGCTTTGCCTCAACAGCGACACCAATTTTATTTTGTTTTATTAGGAATTTGCTTTTAAGGGGTGACAAGTTTTATTTGGAATATTCCACTTTCCTTTTTTAGGGATGCACAGCATGATAACGGACGGAGCGATAAGCGTAGTAGTAGTAGTAGTAGTAGTAGTAGTAGTAGTAGTAGTAGTAGTAGTAATAATAATAATAATAATAATAATAATAATAATAATAATTTATCAGCAATGGAAAATTAAGTTTTGAACAAAAACTAACCAAAAAATAAACAATTGAAAAAATCGTTTTTAGCATTTTTTTTCTTTTTTGTAACTTTTGTGTTTTTCATCTTGGATTTCTTCATTACAGCCATTTCGTTAATGGGATGACAATTTTATGATTTTATGTGTTCATAAAAATATTCTATTCTCATCAATTCGTCATTCCATTCGATGTTATCAACAAGAAGTTAATTTTGTACATGATAAACCTGGGGTTTATCTTGTACAAAATAAATTTTTTGTTGGTAACATCGAATGGAAATAACATCTGATGAATTAATGAGAATAGGAGATTTTTATGAACACATAAAATCATAAAATTACCATCCCATTAACGAAATTGCTGTAAAGGAGAAATCCTAGATGAAATAAATACGTTAAAACATGCGATGAACTTCGAGAAATTCTCTTTTTTTTTTTTTTTTTTTTTTTTTTTGTTACTATTATTATTATTTGAATTAATCGGACAATTGTATTCTTATCTGCACAACGATTCGGTCAATGTAACCTCAAATCTTCTTCAGGTGTAAAAGTCGCCATGTTTGCCAAAGAGAATAAGGGCTTAACTCTGCACTCCAAGGTTTCGTATTGAGGGGGGGGTCTAATTGAAAATGAGTTTATAAAAAACAAAATAATCAATTAAAATTATCAGATAAAAACGCTTGAAGGGCATTATTTTTAAATTATTTATGATAAAAATTTTAATTAAATCTATTAAATTGAAAAAAAATTGCAGTTTCAATTTTCTTGGTTCCACGTGGTGTTCCCCTAAGCTCTTGTTTTACCTCTGTTGCGGTTTTCATATGACCGGTTAGCATTTGTAAGTTCTTAGAAACTTTAAAAAATTTACAAAAACAGGTGCTGTTTAAATCACGTGTGTGTCACTTATTGCCCTTTTCTTATTTTTAATTTAACGAGATATACATTTTTTTTTTGTCACTTTTAAAAAAAAAAATTTTGCCGGGGGGGGGGGCTTTGTCCAGTCGAAAAATACACCGAAATATAATATTTTAATTTGTCCAGATTTCGTATTTATTATATATCGTGATTTCAAAAGTAAAAAAAACAAGTATCTGGGTGCCATCAACCGAAACCGAAATCAAAACTGCAGCATTCAAAGCTGGTGACGTTACCACTGTACCAACGTGACACGAGTATGAACTGATTAAAAAAAAACTAAGATGAATGTACAAAATGTATAACGATTTATTTTTCAATTTTGACCCAATTTTTGGTCCTTTAAAAACTATTTTAATCAAATAAAGATCCATGAAAAAAAAACGATGCATAAAAAATCCAATCATTTGAGGTCCCTATCGCCGCTCTGCGACTTTTAGTTTCGAAAGAGATAGAGTTTGAAGATATGGAGAAAGACAGACAAGCAAACATAGTGAGTTTTATAAATTAGATTATTTTTTAATGATTGATGGGAAGAAAGGGAAAGAAAATATGAAAAATTGGAGAAAAATGAACAAGAGAAAAAATAATGATTTTTTTGGTCGGTGTATGATAAATAAAAAAAAACTGTGCGTATAAAATTTCGTGCAAACGTGGAAAACTATTAGCCTTTTTATAAGTAAAGCTAGGGGAACACCGAAAAGCCATAAGTGGAGAAATGTAAGAGTCAGTTATGGTTGACCTTATATGGAAAGAATCCTTGGACCACTATTATTTCTGATATTCATTAACGACCTTCCTGATAATATTGTGTCCGAGATGGGTATATTTACCGATGATACTATTCTCTATAACATGCACAAGGGAAGAACCGGCGTATACAAATCTAAGACAATGGCGGAATCGTTAGAAAATGACCTCCAGACCATAGTGGAATGGGGCACCAAATGGATAGTTATATTTAATACTTGTAAAACTAAGCTGCTCTCCTTTAACATTTACAAGATACCTCTCCAACCATTGATATCCATGACAAATAACTCCCTACCTGAACATTCGTCCTTCAAACTCATTCGGCCTAATTTTCACGGACAATATGAATTGGAACAAATATGATGAGGATATTGCGAAGGCTGCTGCAAAGAAGGTAGGTTCCCTCTATCAAGCTAGAAGACTACTCACACCTGAGAGTACCCTGTACCTCTACAAGGCCACCATTCGTCCATGTATGGAGTATTGTTGTCACATTTGGGCTGGTGCGTCTACCACTAGTTTCTCTCTTGGATAAGGTCTAAAAAAGAGTCTTCAATCTAATAGGTCCCACTTTGTCAACTAAGCTTCAACCCCTGTCCCATCGCCGCAATGTTGCATCTCTCTGCCTGTTTTACGAGTATTTTAATGGAATGTGTTCTGATGAACTCGTTGCACTTGTGCCCCCCTCGACGTGCGTATCCGAACAAAACCGCTTAGCAACGAAATCACACCCTTTCACTGTTGAAGTACCCAAATACCAGAAAGCTTTCTACTCTAATAGTTTCTTCTCTCGAACAGATAGGCTTCGGAATTCCCTTCCTGCTACCTCCTTCCCTGATTGTACTGATATGCAGAAGTTTAAAAATGTAACGTAAACCAACATCTTGTTAATCTTTCGTAGGCATGGTCCCAAACAGTAGCCCCTTACACCCAAGTGGCGATATGCTCTGTAAGGAGTGAACATGACTAAAAGAAAAAAAAAAGAGGGGAATTAATCTCCCCTTATAGGATGAAGTGAAAATTATAGACAAAGAAAATCGATGGAAAAGTAAGACGCCTCAAAGAAGCGGCGCATATGGTCTGTAATAAAATATTTGTATCAACCGCTACAAACAGGCAGAGACTATTAATTGTCTGTATTTTTGAGATGAGGTGTTTTCATTTATTGAGATTGTCAGACTGACTTCCTCATCTTGGTTGTTATAGTCACAATGTTTCGGCCGTTTTGCCCTCCGGCCTTCATCAGGTGTTTTGTAACACGGTACCCCCGTAATAATAATAAAGGGTTGGATTCGAGACTCCTAACAAACAGTTCCCCAGTTCGATACAAAACACTTGATGAAGGCCGGAGGGCAAAACGGCCGAAACGTTGTGACTATAACAACCAAGATGAGGAAGTCAGTCCGACAATCTCAATAAAAGGCAGAGACTACTTCTCACAACTTCGAGATTTAAAATCCATTTTCTCCTTGGCTTGTCCAATCACAAGCAAGCTCTCAGTCACGTGACAGAATCTATAAAAGGCGAAATCACGAACTGTTAATCCTATTTGATCCCGACCCTGCCTGGGAGCAGACATCGCCTGGGGTGAGTACTACGAGTTAGCTATAGCTCTTTTCAAACTCCCATTTGTTTCCACGTGCGCTACCCAAACGAACATTCTTTATAACACTAAAGAACATTCTTTATAACACTTACATCAATACGACTCAGACTCACGCACGACAACACATCAACGCACTGAAAACTTTACGCTGTATTAATTCTATCATGACGCACGAACACTGAACTATTCTCTTCTTCGACCAGCCGGCATGATATTAAATCTATCTTCAAACACATTGAACACTTTTCTCTCTCTTTCAATGAACTCTTTTACTAATACGTTTCTCTCTTCTAATAAAGCTGCTAACGAAAATGGCAAATAAAGTTCGTTTATTAATCTATATAATTATAAAACTCAAATAACCTTGTAACGATGTATGTAACCCACTTTCCGGTTTACGACATCCGGTTGCGCATGCGCGCGCATAAACATTAACCCATAACAACGTAAACAAATAAACACAAATCGCTTCTTTTGCAGATTTTGATCTGCACACTGAAATATTAACGTTATTATTTCGAAATTATTATTTAACATGGGAAGAGTGGGCTTTAAAATAACTTAAACGTAATACATAAATGAACGATGTAAAAAAAGCAGATATATCAAAATTTGAATTTAATTATAATAAATATTATGTTCTCTGTTCAGTGCACATTTACCTATAAGTATGACCAACCACTTATAATTCAGTAACTGTATTTTTTTTTTCAAAATAATCAATTATAATAAACAGAACGACTCATAGAAAAACTATCTATATTCTTTTTTCATTTTAATATACTTTCATAGAAATGTTTCTGTTATGTCAAAAAAAACTATTTTCTTTACGTCACAAGTGTCACGCTCATACATGAATTCTATAGCTAATATAACATACTGACCCAACGGGTCACGGGTAGTCTAGTATATATATATATATATATATATATATATATATATATATATATATATATTAGTGTTGGGACGATTCCAATATTTTTTCCGACTTTGATACAGTAACTGATTCCGATTCTTCATAAATTCCAAGATAATGTTATTTTTCCCCAATTACCGTAAAAACACATTTTAACTGTGCATATATTTTCTCAAATAAAAAAAACAAACTTACGGGAGAGTGATCCGTATATTTTAGCTTTATTGGTAGTTCAAAATCAATAAATATGTATTTTATTATCACCAACAGTGGAATATTTTCTTCTAAAACAATTTTTTTTAAAATTTAAAGGAATCGTTTTTGGTATCGGAAAATATCACGGGTCACGGGTAGTCTAGTCGAGGGTATTTACGTCGAGAGGGCACGAGACGAGTGCTTTGCAGTTCATCAGAGCATTCGCCGTTAAAATACTTGTAGAACAGGTAGAGGGATGCAACATTTCGTCGATGGGACAGAGGCTGAAGCTTAGATGCCAGTTCACGGCCTATCAAATTGGCGACTCTCTTTTGAACCTTGTCTAGGAGCGAGAGACTAGTAGCAGATACACCAGCTCAAATATGACAACAATACTCCATATATGGGCGAATGGTGGTCTTATAGAGGTACAGGATACTTTCGGGCGTTAGTAGCTTTCTAGCACGGTAGAGAGAACCTACCTTCTTCGCAGCGGTCCTGGCAATGCTCTCAATGTAATTGTTCCAACTCATGTTTCCTGTGAACGTTAGATCGACGAGTTTAAAAGATGTACTTTCAGATAAAGAGTCTTTGGCCATTACCATTGGTGGTAGAGAAGGTGTCTATAATTATTGAAGTAAACAATTTTATTTAGTGGAGAAAAGACTAAACAATATTTTAAACAAAAATAAAACTCGATTCAGATGAATTTTAAGGACAGTAACAAGGCAAAAATCACATATTTAAAAGTTGTTTTTTTTTCACATATGTGGCACAATGGAAAGTGCTCCTTTTTTCTACATTAATCAACCTTGTGCCTAACTTGATCCACTTTTCTTTAATTTTTGTCCAAAGTTCTTCCAAATCTGAAATTTTATCATTGCGTAGCTGTTGCTTGATGTAATACCATACGTTTTCGATAGGATTGAAGTCTGGAGATTGTGCAGGCCAATCCAAACACGGAATATCATGCTCTTTCAGGAACATCTTGGCATTGCCAGCTGTGTGAATGGGAGTATTATCCTGCATGAAGATGGGATTATCATCCAAATTTCGACCAAAGTAGGGTAGAAATGCTCAGTCAACATATTAATGTACTTGGTCGAATTAATTCGAGCTTACAAGCGAACTATAGGCCCTGGGTCATTGGTACTAATAATGCCCCACACCAAAACTGAACCTCCACAACCTAGCAGCGTTGAAACTGAGCACCTAGGATTAAATTCTTCGTCTTTCCTCCGACAGACGTACTGGTTACAATCACTGCCTAGCTTATTGAACTTGCTTTCGTCGCTAAAAAGCACTTTTGATCAATATGAAAAGTTATGATCTTCATTGCATCTGACCAAGGCCAAACGGCGCTTTCTGTTTCTTCACAGAAATCATTGGCTTACGTCTTGCAACGTATCCTCGCAAATTAAATTTCTTTCATCTGTTCTTGACAGTAGAAAGAGAGCACTTTTTAATAAGATTGCACTGTTGTTGGATTTGGGAGCCGTTTCAAATCTGTTTCTTAGGCTGCAGATCTTGATAGCATTTTGTCTTTCCTGTTAGAAGTAACTTTAGATCGACCAGATTTAGGAGCTTCACGAACACTGCCTGTGTTTTGGTGTTTTTGCAGTCTTTCGTACCGTTTTCTCATCACATTTCAATCTGCAGCCGATTTCCCGATTGGATAAACCAGAAAGGTGGAGATTAATGAGCTCCTGACGATCACTAAGAGAATGTCGTTTCATATGGACTAAATGTTACGTTGTATAACCTGAAATAACAACAATTACGATTAGAGATGCTTTGTTGCCTGTTGATGGATATTTTAAACTGATTTAGGGGCGATAATTTAAGCTGGTTTTAAGCGAATTTGTTGCTGCAGACTTTCTTTTTGCCTCCTCAATTTGAAATTATTTTTTTTAAATTGACGTGAACACTAGAATATTTCAATTAAAAGTCAAATATGAACAGGTAAAATTATAGAAGAATAAAAGGCGAATCAAATGAGGTATAGGTTGCTTACACTGTTACTTTAAATTTAGCTTAAATTTACAGTTTTTTAAAGAATTACAAGTGCAGACTTTCTTTTTGTCGGCACTGTATATATATATATATATATATATATATATATATATATATATATATATATATATATATATATATATATATATATATATATACCCGTTCACATACACTTTTCACGATAAAGCTAGAACCCAGAATTAGATAGAATCGAGCAATTGCATCGACAATCAGTTAATGTTTGTAGATGTGATATCTACCGCCTGCATACGAGCAGTAACTATCTTAGTTGTATAGGACGCGTTGCTTGTCACATCGTAGAATGTAGAACTGGATAAAAAATATAAGAATTTAAAAATCGAGGCATAGCCAATAGATTGCGCCGTGGTCCATATGGTTAGATCGTCAGTATTGCACACTTCATGAGTGCGACGACCTGGGTTCGCGCCTATGTCGGAGCACGTCACTGATGAGATGCAGTACATCGAAACCCACTTTGGGTCTGGCATTGTCCGTTGTCGATGCAATTGCTCGAATTTATCTAGCTTTATCGTGAAAAGTGTATGTGAACGGGTGTTTATAGATCTATCTATAATCTCCTAATATAATGTCTAATATATATATTAGTGATGATGGGATGATTCCAATATTTTTCCCGATTTCGATACAATTACCGATTCCGTGGTAAATTCCGATTCCGAGACAATTACCGATTTCGATTCCGATTCTTTTAAATCTCTAATTATTATATATACTGTATATTGGATTTACCACTTATATTTAATTTTTGAATCTAATATGAACAAAATGTTTACCGGTATCTTATATAACCAAACGAAACGGAGGAAATATGTTTGCATGCGATTGCAATTTAATACCTTTGTAAAGACCACAAGGCGCGATGGATCTCTTTACCTCCTTACTACCAGGATTTTCCATTTCAGGATTTAACATTAATTTTGGATTTAAACTACAATATCCTTTTTTTCTGGATCAACATCCCATTCCCTTATTCTATAAAGAAAAATATATCTGAAATATTTTAAAAACTTTAATTTTCTGTTTATCGCTTTTAGCAAATAAGATGCAAACCAATAAAAATATTTGTTAATATTTTTTTCCTTTGAGGAGATGAATAAGCATCGAAACCTCATGGCTTAAGGAAACAGATTTATTCAATTGTATTCTTTGTTTTCAAGCAATAAAAATTTTCTATATTTGAAGATTAACCTTTTTTAAAATCATAAATTTTTAATGCATAAATTTTGATTCGTTTGCTCTATCTTGTATATTGGGCAATTTTTATTTGGCTGGGATTGTCTTATATAAAATATTACATCTAATAATATTTTGTAACACCGAAAATCATTGAATTTGCATATCAGTAAATATATTTCATTTCATTGTTCTGAAGTATATATATATATACATATATATATATATATATATATGTATATATATATGTATGTATATATATATATATGTATGTATATATATATATATATATATATATGTATTGTATATATATATATATATGTATGTGTATATATATATATATATGTATTGTATATATATATATATATGTATTGTATATATATATATATATATATATGTATATATATATATGTATATATATGTATATATATATATGTATATATATATATATGTATATATATATGTATATATATATATATGTATATATATATATGTATATATATATATATATATATATATATATATAGAGAGAGAGAGAGAGAGAGAGAGGGATGAGGGATGAGGGGGAGAGACAGACAGACAGACAGACAGAGAAAGAAGTGTGTGTTTGAGTATTTGAAACCCATTCACCCATTCTGAAAACTATAGAATTGGGTTTTTGCATGGAAAATCCATGTTAAAATTAGTATAAAATAATTTTAACATGACACGTAAATACGTAATAATATTTTCACCTGAAATGTGTTGAGAACTGTATTTTCCCCACATTAAATACCTACCTTGTATCTAAGCTTGTCCTCGCGGGAAGGCAAGTACATAATAACGCAAAATAACCAGCTAATCTCCTAACCCTAACTCCATATTCGTCGCCAGTGAACACTAGAGATTGTACCAAGTGACCTTAATCTGTCGAAATCTAACATTAAATGCAACGCACTTAAAAAAAAAAAAAAAAAAAAAACCTGCACTAAACAAATCACGTCTGTGTTCTTCAATTTTCGTTCAACGTAAAAATCCGTGCGAATTTCACAGATTATCAATTAAATAGACAGTAAAAGGTTGTTTTTTTTTGTTTGTTTGTTTGTTTGTTTTTTGTTTGTTTTTTTTGTTTGTTTTTTTTTTGTTTTTTGTTTTTTTGTTTTTTTGGGTTAATGCAAACTATATTGAAATTGTTAAAAAGAAAAAGCATGTATTTGAATTGCTGGTTCCATGACGAATATTTTCTGATTATTCATTCGAAGAAACAACAAAGAATTTTTTTTGGGGGGGGGGGGGGGTTCTTGTCAGCAGATTTGAGGGCACCATTTTGAAGTACATAACATTGTTTGAATGATAACCTCAAATTTCTTTCCTCTTTTCTTCTTTTCTACTTTCTTCTTCTTCTTCTTCTTCTTTCCCTCATCCGTCTCCCTCACCTTATTCTTCATTTCTTTTCTTTTTCTTCTTCTTTTTCTTCTTCTTATTTGTCTTCTTATCCTTCTTCTTTTTCTTCACGCCTCCTCACCTTCTCCTTTCCCTGCTCTTCTTTTCCTCCACATTCTCCTCCCACATTTTTCTTCTACGTCTCTTTTTCTCCATCTTCTTATAATTTTGCGCTTTCAAAGGGAGGTCTCCCTCGCTTTCTTGTTCACGGTTGTCAGATTGACCTTTTTTTAAAGCCAAATTTCCAAAATTTGACCTTTTTTGAAGCAGTTTAAACCACAAAACCCGTATTTGGCCTTTTTCAAGGCGTGATGTATGGACTAATGAAAAAAAAACGAGCATATTATTATTATTATTATTATTATTGTTATTATTATTATTATTATTATTGTTATTATTATTATTATTATTATTATTATTATTATTATTGTTATTATTATTATTATTAATATTATTATTATTATTATTATTAATATTATTATTATTATTAATATTATTATTATTATTATTATTATTATTATTATTATTATTATTGCTGCTGCTGCTGCTGCTGCTGCTTTTGAACACCGTCGAATCAAAAACTGACAAATAAGAAAAAAACGCATTTAAAAAGTATTTTAAAAGATGTCGGCCCTAAAAAGTGGAACGCGTATTAAATTAACATTTCTTTTGAAATGAAACTGAATAAAAATATCCGGCCAGATTTAAAGCAGTGAAAATATTCAAATCGTTTTTTAAAAAATCTGAAAGATCCAATAACGTTTTTGTTTGTTTGTTTGTTTGTTTGTTTGTTATTTTATTTTTTTTTTATTTTTTTGCAAATCAAATACACGCAGAGGAAAACACGAACTGAACACACATCTTAGTGCGTGCATCCATACATTCATATATATATATATATATATACATATATATATATATATATATATATATATAGAGAGAGAGAGAGAGAGAGAGAGAGAGAGAGAGAGAGAGGCTGACAGACAGACAGACAGACGTGTGTTTGAACATGTGAAAACCCCTTCTGACAACTATAGAATTGAATGTTTGCCTGAAAAATTCAACTCCGTAAGAGAAATGCATATTTTAAAAACGTATTGCGTATATTTGCAGTAAGTGTGTGGGGGGGGGGGTGCTTATACTGGACGGCAAAATCTACAATTTGACAGATTCTTTTTTTTTTTTTTTTTAATTCCCTATTAGTTGCTTCGGTTTTTTAATGGGATGATCATCTTTAGTTAACTATTACGTGTAATTATATTCATGTAGATATTCTACATGATTTATACTTGCATAATATTTGCGAAAAAAGTTTACAGGAAACACAAAATTGTTTCCATATATATTTATGTATACGTATATACTTTTATTAAACAAATCTATCTATCTATCTATCTATATATCTATAAAATTAATTAATTAATTTTATTATTGGCTCACAAGGAGCTTTCACACAGGTCATAATAGAGCTCTCCTTGAAAACAGCCTATGGTGTTCTCTGAAAGCTGAGTGACAACAAGTCTCCCTAGTTTCCCAGTGCACTCCACCTCTTTTGATAACATTTGCAAATGAATTTGCATTATCGTAACAGTTGCTTACCATCGATTTCTCACTAGCAGCGGCCATTGGTCTCCACTGAAATTTGAGTAGCAATAAGCCTCCCCCAAGGTCCCACTTCTCTTTGTACTTGTCCACCGGAGGTCTGGTCATTATTCTCTCCTCGGTCTTTCCATCTTCCTTGACCCTTCTCGGCTATTTGTCATCATTCTTGGGGGGGAGGCGTTCATTAGGTATTAGGAGGGGGCGAGAGGATAGAGAAGTTATAGATGTGCATCTTCAATGTTCTTGGTTCCATGTAACGCTTCTTCATGTTTTGTCTCTGCAGTAGTTCGTCTGACTCGCGCGTTTAGGTCATGTGTATTAGTCTCCGCATTCAAGGGTTTTCCTTAATATTTCAGCTGTTTTCATTATTCTTATTCGTTGTATTTTTTCAGTCATTCCTCTGATTCCAATTTCTCCCATTCTTTTTTCAAAGTTTTTCGGAATTGTTCCTGTTGCTCCTACTATTATAGGTATTATCCTGATTTTCTTCACCATCCATATCCCTTTCAGCTCTCTGGCTAGCTCTGTGTATTTGCTCCGTTTCTCATTTTCTTTGACATTCACTCTGTGGTCAGCTGGAACAGCAAAGTCTACGAATTGGCAGGACTTTTCTTTCTTGTTAATTATTACGACATCTGGTCTTCTTACTTGGATGGGTTTATCTGTTTGTATGTCCATGTCCCATAGGATTTTGTAATTTTCGTTTTCAATTACTGTTGCCGGCTTATGTTTATACCATTTGTCCGTGCGTTTGAGGTGCAGTTGTCTGCATAATTCCCAGTGTACTACCCTTCCCACTTGGTCATGTCTGTTCTTGTATTCCTTTTAGGCCAGTTTGCTGCATTCGCTTACTATATAGTTTATCGTTTCATCTCTTTGTCCACAGAGTCTGCATTTGCTGTTTTGCGTTGTGTTGATCTTTGCTTTGATGTTGTCGATTCTTATCGAGTTAGCTTGTGCTGCAGTTTTTAGGAATTCAGTTTGTCGGTTTACATGTTCTTTTTTACGTACATGTCCAAGTGTTTTCGTAATTCTCATCTTTTGTTATCCTTATGAATCTTCCGTGTCGTTGTTTCTCTTCCATGAAGGGAAGGGAATCGTCGTCGTCGTCGTCGTCGCCGTCGTCGTCGTCGTCGCCGTCGTCGTCGTCGTCGTCGTTGTTGTTGTTGTTGTTGTTGTTGTTGTTGTTGAATGGCGTCATTTCAAAAAACGGACAAATAAGAAAAACACGTTTAAAACGATTTTTTGTTGTTTTCTTTCTTTTCTTTTTTTTTTAATGTCGGTCCTAAGTTGGGAACGCTGTATTAAATTAATATTTCTTTGGAAAATGAAACTGAATGAAAATATTCGGCCATATTTAAAGCTGTGAAAAATATTCGGCCATTTTTTAAAGCTGTGAAAAATATTCTGTCCATTTTAAAAAAATCCGAAAGATGCAGTGACCTTTTTCAAATCGTAACGTACAATTTAACTAAGGAAAGGACGAGCAGAAAATTATATAGATAATAATAAATATTATATAGATAATAATAAATATTATATAGATAATAATAAAAATTAAGATGATAATAATAAAAATTAAGATGATAATAATAAAAATTATGTACATAATATTAAAAATTATCTAGATAATAATAATAAAAATTATATAGATACTAATAAATATTATATAGATACTAATAAAAGTAATATTCATGTGACGTTCTCCCTTCTTTCCTTCCCTCCAAAAAAAAGTAGTACAATTTTAAATAATCATGAAGTGTTAAGGAGGATGGAAAGTACGGTGAGAATTATCCAGAAGGCATGGAGAGTAGAGTAAGCTTCGGGTAGCTTGTTATGACTCAAATCCCAGAGAAGGCCAACAGTCGTTTTCAGTGAGAAATCAATGGTAAGCGGCTGTTGCGATAATGCTCGTGCCTTTTATTTGTCTGTAAATGTAAATAATTGAATAGTGTGACATATCTGAGAAATATTATTTAGCCAGGAGTTATCTCTATCTTCCTTCTGCGTTAGTCCTAATCAAAAGCAGGGTCGACTATAATAGATTGCTGTCTCCACTTGGCACGACCACACGCTTGGTTCGAGTAAAAGCCGATTTTGTAGGAGTCATCGTGCATGGTGTCTGCACATCTCATTATCGTCCTTCCTCTCGGCTCGCTTCCCGGCAACACCTAGCCATAATGATATTTATATAAAATACGACCCAATTTCCAGCAATTTCGCATCATCATCTTCCGGCAGGTTACGCTAAGTAGCCGAAAGATCCTGACACAATTATATAATAAATTATCAGCAGACGACAAGTTTCAATGAAATCGGAAATGTGCCATGTGAACATTTTTTTTTTTTTTTTTTTTTAATTGGAGATGAATTATAGCACATTATCCGTAACTTATACTGTTTTTTTGTTTTGTTTTGTTTTGTTTTTTTTTAGGGAGAGGGGGTTGTGAACATGAATACCAGTATTGAAAGTGACATGCCTGTGGTCTCACGGTATGATAATTGAAAAGAATTTAACGAAAATACCCCCTCCAAAAATTAAGAAATAGTAAAATTTTGCGAAAACAAAAAATTAAAACCCCAACATTTTTCTTCAGAGTGATTATTACTATTTTCGTCGAAAATATTAATCATTTTAAAACTTTTTGGAAAAATAATTTTTGTATTTTCATATAATTAAAATTAATTTCTTCTAGTTTCACAGTTTTTCGGTGTTTTTTTGTTTGTTTGTTTGTTTTTTTTTTTTGTTTGTTCTTTTTTTTTGTTTGTTTTTTACAGAGTGGAACGATAAAGTTATCGCCCTAAAGAAAACAACACTACAGTTTATTTTTAAAAAAATTTATTGAAAAAATCAATTTAGGTAACTTGATTATGTGCTAGATCTGGCATCTATTCAATGTAACCCCCTTCAGCCTCAATCACCGTTTCGATATGGGTCCGGAACTAGGAGCATACCTTTCCCAAAAGCGCCAGCAGGAGCTCGTCGAATGGTGGATGGTGGCGATCAGGCTGGCTTTGGTGTTGTGGGAGGTCATGTTGGTGATGTTCTCGACGTATGACTAAATGAAGTAGTCGAGTGGGTTCAAATCGGGGGAGGAGGGGGTCAGTGAGAGAAGGTACAATGTCGTGGACCTCCTTCTGAAGCCAAACCTGAGTCTGATGGACTTGTGGGCCGGCGCCGAGTCCTGCTGCTGCCAGGGTATACCAGCGGCCAACTGATTACACAAATAGATCACCACACTCTTCAGCACATCCAGGTACACTTTGGTGTTGACTTTCAAGCCGACTTCGAAGATGTGAGGTGGCATGATGTGGCCCTCACTTGAAGCCACATCAAAGACCTTAACCGTGGTCGGAAACTTTGTTTTCATCACTCTGGCCACGTCTCTGTTATTCGTGGCAAATCGAGGATGCTGGCAATGCTCTTGTTGTTATAACCTGGATCGGTAAAGAGCATGAGTTGTACAGTGGCACATCTCCGATCTCGCTCGTTGAACATTGTGTCACTTTCAGACATGATAGAAAGCTCCTATCGCTCTTGGAATTTGTACACAACTAGCCAACTAGTAGATGGTCTGCAAAAAAAAAAGAAAAGAAAATCGGTTTTCATCAAACGGAAATGGAATCATGTCGGCTTTTCTATTTTTCAATTTTATCGTTCTAACCTGTATCATTTATTCTGTTTGATTAGAACGTCGCGTTTTGGATTTATCGTCTGGCGGCCTATGCGTCTGCTTTTTTCGGCTGCTTATGTAATTATACCGGAAAATACTGACGGGAATTTTCCGGAAATTCGGTCTATTCTGAATAAGAACCGCCAGAATATATATGTGAGTGCGTTTGTTTGTACATACCGCGTGTTCCTTCCTGTCGAGCAGTCGAGCACTGTTATGATGGCCGTATATACCTGCTGGGTTTATTTGCTTCCCCACTAAGCAAATTAGGCACAAGGCCGTTTTTTAATGTGGAGATAGGGGGAGGGGGAGGGAAAGGGGGGACCAGCTCCCGAGAGGTGGGAAATGGGAGCTGGATTAGTAACTGTTGGTATGAAGGGTTGCCCCCACAGTGACCAAGGTCAGATATGCAGGGTTACCCCCACATATGGTCTTTGCTAGTCATAGCTTGCAGCATCTGTCGGAACAGATACTACACTTTTTGTCCCCCGTGCCGCCGAAGCGGGGGTAGGGTGGCTCTGGGCCTGTTGGCTGTATATACCTGTCCTCCTCCCTTGTCACATATAGAGTTTATTTTTCTTATCTTGTTCGTAACCATTTATGGCAGGCTTTGAATTTATTTATCATAAAAATTGTGTGTACATTTCTTGAGGCATACAGTGCCAGGCAGGTGTTATATAACGAAAAATGCTACAATTCCATGATTAGGCATGAAGCCCGAAGGGAAAGAAGTGTCGGGGGTCGTCCACTTGGTCTATTCCCTAAAACTAGTTGCAATCACCACAATACCGCATTCACTCTATGAACGTGAGCTATTTGAAACCTACCCAGATGAGATGAAAACGACATATTTACAATATTTACAATGCTAATATATATATATATATATATATATATATATATATATATATATATATATGTTAAAGTATAGGCTTTGAATTGGAGATTTAATTCAGACTCTTGTCGCGAGGTTCGAATCGTGCGGCAGGCGTAAATACTTATGCTTAAATGCTTAAAATAGTTTTTAAGGGGTCAAAAAATGGGTCAAAATTGAAAAATAAAAATCGTTATACATTTTGTACATTCATCTTAGAATTTTTATTTGATTTTTAATTTTTAATCAGTCGATATGCGTGTCACGTTGGTACAGTGGTAACGTCATCAGCTTTGATATACGAAATCTGGACAAATTAAAATATCATATTTAAGCGTATTTTACGACCGGGGACACGCCCCCTCCCCACCCTCGTTACTTATATAGATAAAACTTCGTGGATCGTCCGATCGCTCTTGCTTGCATCTTGTCTATCAAAAACATCGTTGTCATCGAAACCAGCTTGTATTTAATAAAATTCACACTTATTTCCACAGCCCAACCATATTGAACACAAATAAACTTCAGTCTTTGCTTAACTTGTAGACGTAGTTTCGACCATGAAATTATGTTAGGTTTTGGTTTCGGTTTCGATTTTAGCTGATGGCACTCAAATCATATTTTTGTTTAATTTTGAAATCATAACTATATATGTGGTACAATATAAGATGTCATAATTGACTCTATAATCCATAAATCTCACCTGTCTGTTTAAATGCTTGCATGTATGTATGTATGTATGTATGTATGTATGTATGTATGTATGTGGGTATATTTGTGTGTATATATATGTGTGCATGTATGTGTGTATGTATATATATATGTGTGTATATCTGTGTGTATGTATATATGTGTTGGGGTGGAGAGGGCTCCCGTAAGCCGTAGTGAAGGCAACCTTTCCAGGAGAAGCAAATCTCTGATTTAAAAAACCATAAAGCGGGAGACCAGTACCCGCATTAAGCTAGTCTGCAGTTTAATTTGTTGCTGGCTATCTTGCTCTTGCTTGTTGCTGGATCTCAACATTTTGAACCGAGAAAGAGAGACTTAGCTGTCGTACAAAGCTAAGACTCTGTAACATCATCTGTGTATAGATACTCCCTCAGGCATTTGGGCTTATGGACTTTAAGTGTCTGAGGGAGTCGCACTCGTCTGACAAGATGTTGCAATCATCATGTATGTGTGTATGTATGTATGAATCTATGTATGTATGCATGCATGCATACATGTATGTATGCATGTATGCATGTATGCATGCATACATGCATACATGCATGCGTGTATTATGCATGTATGTATGCATGTATGTATGTATGTATGTAGTATGTGTATGTGTGTATGTATGAATGTATGTATGCATGCATGCATGTATGCATGCATGTATGTATGTATGTATTATGTGTGTATGTGTGTGTATGTATGTATGAATGTATGTATGCATGTATGTATGAATGTATGTATGCATGCATGTATGTATGCATGTATGTATGTATGTTTGTATGTATGTTTGTATGTCTGCCTAAAAATTTCGATAGATGCGACGGATTTTCATGAGATTGGAATCATTTTGAAGTTCAACCCTTCGGGCGACAAATATCGAAAAATTGGCCAAAAACGTTAATTACTTCACTTTCAACTGAGCACACAGGGAGGGTCGATTTTTTCGCTGACATTTTTAGCAAGTCATTCAACCTTCACGGTCACGACGTCGCTTAAAACGCGTTATTTCGACCGCCCGTGACGTCACAACCACGTTAGACACATCGGTATGACAGTTTGGGCGGGGGGGGGATTACCTCTTTTTCCTCTGGTACGTTACGGGTTCGAGCTTTTTTACTACTCCTATTTTTTTTTTTTTTTGCACTCACAATTTTCCTTTTTCTTTTTTTTTTTTTTTTTCAACCAACACCCTTACACACATCTCCACATTCTTTTCTGATTTGCGTCACGGGTTCGAGCCTGCCTGCCTAATACAACTTTTTTTTTTCTTTTTTTTTTTTTTTTTTTTGCTCAACACACACCTCCAAACACCCGGGAAACGCCAGGCACATAGGCTAGTATAATAATAAACACGTAATCTGCGTAAATTAAAATATCATATTTAAGCGTATTTTACGACCGGGCAACGCCGGGCGTATCTACTAGTAAATAATAAAGAATAAAATGAGCATAAACTGTAGATATGTTGAGTCGATATATATATATATATATACATATATATATATATATATATATATATATATATATATATATATATATATATATATATATATATATATATATTTACTGGTAGGTGTAAATTGCGCTTAAACACGTGACTGAAGTACTATGTTTCAACAGACCTAAAGCCACGCTTTAGAGAATTTGTTACTGGGTAATAAATTTGTAGAAACGTTTTATTGTTTTGTTTTTCTCATAATGAAACGACACTCGTTATGGTTAAATGATGAAAAGTAATTAGACGTATGAATCACCATGAAAAAAAATGATTAGATATTTTGAAAGATTAGCAGCGGATTTCTCTTCCTCCTTTTCCTCTTCTACCCCTCCCCCCCCCATAACAAAAGTGCAGTAAAAACAAACGCAGAAATTAACCTTTGAAAGCAGTCGAATACATAGTCTGGCTGGCAAACAACCCCCTTCTCCCGGTCAGTTTAGAGTCGTAGAATGAATCTTGATTTTCTAAATTTTGGATATTATTCATCCGGTGCAACGCTAATCAATAAAATACCAACTCTGTGGGTGTTTTTTTGTCGCTTTTTAGTTTTAGCCGGACATACAAACGTACACACGTGCATTTGCTCTTTTATGTTGTAAATGTTAAATCTCGAACAAAGAGGGAGTGGGGAGATGAAGAGTTATACCGGGGGAGGAAGAAACATACAGGAGAGATAGAAGTTTTAATTGAAATATGTTACTCTTGTGGGGTGATCACCATACGGATAATAATAAATTTTTCCACTTATTATAAAGACCGAGAGAATATGTCTCTAGCGAAGGTATTACCAACATCAGCAGCTGTTTGAGTACGTATGCAAATTTGTAAGTGTGCACGGACTTACGTCACAAGAAAAAAAAGAGGACAGCACGTGGTAGAAGAGATACAAAGTGCAGACGGGCGAGATGGACGTGTGGCCCTGAGGTGACGGCGAGAGACTTTTAAGCTTGTGTCGGAACGGAAGGGTATTTTTTTAACCTTATGGGAGACGAAATGAACAGTGAAAAAAAAAAGAGCAAATATTGTTTGGAAATTAATGATAAGAAATGCCTTTTTCTAAAATAGAAAAAAAAAGTGGAGTTGGATTTTATTTTTGTTCCTTTGTTCCTTTGTGACTGTACCGGACGGCATGGGGGTCCGAGAGAGGTTTGAACTGTAACCAACATGGTTCGATCGTGACAGCCACGTTATAGTTACACTTTTTTTTTTCTCTCAGGTAATGCCGGGTAGTTCTGCTAGTACATACATATAACATATTTCGTATAATTCTTTGATATATGTTGTTTTGGTTAATACGCACTTCTCTTTTAGTGTCCATGGTTCCGTTTGTTGAATTCTTCGCGAAAAGTGCCCTAATAACCGAAGACATCCATCGTTAGACGCACGGAACACGCGATAAATGGCGACAATCCTATTTCAATGGACATTTCTAAATCTCATTTGAATTTACGGGGGGAAAAATAAAGCTGTGATATTTTCGAAGACGGGTCAAACGCACAATCCCATAGTGACGGCACGTGCGTTAGATTTGCCAGTTGTCAACCCGGTGAGCATTAATGTTTAGATTTACACGACCACAGGCGATATTTCATGCTAAGAAGTTACGATGAGTTGTCGTCTTTAGTTAATCTACATTTTGTCGTGATGTGTCCATTGTTTTCTTTTGTTTTCTATCACGCGTGCTTAAATATCTGGAGAAAAAAATTGCCGCGAATTTATTTGATTTGTTTGCGAGACTTTTAAAGGAATTCAACTATTTACACGAAGCAGCATAGTGCTCAAACGGCTGCTGATGCTAGTAACAACTTCGCTGCTAGAGACATATTCTCCCGGTCTTTATAATAAAGTGGAAGAGTTCATTATTATCCGTAGGGTGATCACAACAGTAACATATTTCAATCAAATTCATATTTCAATTAAAACTTCTATCTCTTCTGTATATTTCTTCTTCCCTCCAGTATAGCCCTTCATCTAGCTAATTCTTATATCTGGACACACAAATTCTAGTCAGGAATAATCTTCTCTTCAGTAATGTGATGCCCCCATTCGGGAGCGACACACACACACATATATATATATATATATGTGTGTGTGTGTGTGTGTGTATAATATATATATATATATATATATATATATATATATGCTATGTATATATATTGTCATCCATATACAGTACTGTTTCGTTGTATCACAACTCATCAGTGTGGCTAGACATGCACCTTTCCTCAACCGTGGATCGAACTTACAGCCGTCGCATTGACAGTCGGCAGCTCTCACCATCAAACCACCAATGAGTGCTGTAAATATTTCTCCTCGAGTGTGTATTAAATCCACACCCGTCCGTAGTAACAGTACTCTAACCATCAGTTTGTTTAAAAACAAATTAATAGTGGGCTTCGCTTATATATATATATATATATATATATATATATATATATATATATATATATATATATATATATATATATATATATATATATATATATATATGGGGGGCGATTTAAAATGGCACCTTCGCTTTTATCGTAAATTGAATTCATTAATAAGAAAAAATTTAAATAAAATGGTCAGGTATACCGGGGCTTGAACAGGGGATCATTCCATTTGTAGTCGGATGCTCTACGACTGAGCTACATCTCCATATGTCAACAAATCTGTTTTTAAGAAGAAATTGTTTGCTGAGCTTTTATTTTCTTCCTTGGCCGATGTAACATAAAATATTCCCCTGCAAAAAAAATCTTTTTTTATATATACTAGCAGTTCAACCCGGCTTTGCTCGGGCCCTATATACTGTTCATAACTTTAGGAATTTAAAAAATTGTGATTTTGAAAAAGTTAAATTTCAAATATAGAAATTTTATTGTATGCAAGACAAAGGATACAGTACAGTAGAATATATTTCCTTAACCCTTCCTTTTTTTTTCTCCCTTCCTTTTTTCTCCTTTTCTTGTTTTAACATTACTAGGCTTTTGCTTTCTTTTTCTTTTTTTTCTTTTTCTCTTCTTTTATTTTCTTTCCCGCCTTTTAACACTTAACTTGAACCTTGATCTATTTTTTGATCGTGTCAAATCCTGTCTAGACATTTTATATTCAAGATTAATAAGTTAGACGCTCCCTTTATTTTATCATATTTTTATTTTTCTCTCTTTCTCCCCCCTCTCAAGTTAAATCCTCCTACCACTTCCTTATTTTTAGAAGATAGAATTTAAATTTTGCAATTTTAATATTATAACATTATAACATTTTCACTTGTGCTGACTTACAAATATAACCTTGATAACAAAAACTGCATCTGATTTTTAAAGACTATTTTGCTTCGGTTTGATAAGCAATTCTTTTATTTAATTTTCATTTTCAGTTAATTTTAATTTAATTTTATTTGCCTGTCTACGGATATCTTTTGGTTTTTATTCACAAATTGATTGAAAACTTGAACTGAATTTTGAAACTGATATATAGAAAAAAATTTACTGGATCGATATAATCGAAGATTTGCCGGATATCCAATCAAACTATAGAAAAACTGCGAAAATATATTGAATTGTTACCAGCTTCCTTGGATTTATTACAATACGCGTTGGATCTTTTTACCTGCCGAATACCAAGAACTTCCATTACAGGATATAGCACACACTTTCGATTTGAAATTAAATATCCTTTTTTTGCTGCATCAACATCAAATTTCCATTATTCTATGTTGCTGAAATGATTTAAAAACTTTAAAAACATTGAATTTAATTTTCTATGTTTATTGCCTTTAGCAAATTAGGTGCAAATCTTTTATAAAATTTGCTAATATTTTTCTCTGAGGAGATGTATAAACATCGGAAACTCATCGGTTAAGGAAATATATTTTACTATACTGCATTCTTTGTCTTGCATACAATAAAATTTCTATATTTGAAATTTAACTTTTTCAAATCACAAATTTTTAAATTCCTAAATTACGATTTATTTACTCTATCTAGGATATTGAGCAATTTTATTTAGCTGGGATTGTCTTATATAAAATATTACATCCAATAATATTTTGGAAGACTGATAATCACTGGATTTGCACACCAGTAGTTTATTGTATTTCATTATTCTGAATATATATATATATATATATATATATATATATATATATATATATATATATATAAGTTTGACTCATGTCCAGGTAACCTACATCTAAAATTTCAAGTGTTTAGACCCAAAATTGGCAGAGGAGTTTGGTAGAGTCTGCAAAGTTAAACTCTTTCAACTTTGACCTCTTGCAAGCAAAATTTTCGCGTAAAAATTGATAACAAAAAAAATCTTGCTGCATGTCTGAATACCCTTTATGTAAAATTTCAAATGTTTAGACCCAAAATTAGCTGAATATTCTGCTAGAGACCGCAAAGGTCAAATCTTTTTAACTTTGACCTTTTGCAGCCGAATTGTCGGCCAAAAACCGATTAAAAACCTTACCCTATGTTTGAATACATTTTATGTAAAATTTCAAATGTTTAGCCAAAAAATTGGCTGAGTAATTTGGTAGAGACCGCAGAGGTCACAATTTTTTTTTTAACTTTGACCGCAATTTTGACCCTTTAGAATTTATTGTTTTGGACTCAAATCAAATTAAAAAGTTTGATCTATGTTCAAGTAACGTGCATCTAAATTTACAAGTGTATAGGCCCAAAATTGGCGGAGGAGTTTGGTAGAGTCTGCATATGTGTGTGTGTGTGTGTGTGTGTGTGTGTGTGTGTGTGTGTGTGTGTGTGTGTGTGTGTGTGTGTGTTTTACTTCAATTATGAAAGGAAGATATGTTTTGATATTCATGATGAAAAGTATAGAAAAAAATGGTGACCGGTTTCGCCCTCACTCTTCTCGGGCGGGATTGAATGATATTCTATTTATAAAATCGAAAGAAAATAAAGTATACTAACGAGGGGAAACATGGAGAACACAACTGAAATATCGAAAATAAGACTACGTGGGATCTACGTATAATGATAGAATCTCGTAAAGTATGACACACTACGAACATGAAATTTTCATGTTCGTAGTGTTGTAGTGAAGCCAAGACTACTATTTCTCCATTACATGTCTCTTTCTCTCTACTCTTACCTTTCCCCCTTCCTTCCTCCTTTCCTCAAAAATGTGACCAGAGGTTGTAACCAATCAGGACAGAGAACAGTTCTGGTGGGAAAGACAAAAAAAAAAAATACAAAAAGTGTTAGAAGCAAAAAGATGGAGACGCGAGTGGTTCCAGAGTCAGGGGACATAAATGAAAATCACAAACTTTCTATAATCCGATACCACTTGTACGCTGAAATGAATATAAAACCGTTTCGTTTGGAAGTTCCTTTGTTTCTTTATTATTATTCCCAGGTCGGTTTCTACTCCCGTCTTATTAATTTTGACAACTCCCCAAAAGGGGGACCCGCCGAAATGGTGACCTACCCAACAAGAATTATATTATGGTAACCGCCATAGTATGTTATCACTAGGGCTAGGACAACAGCATATTCTTTTCATTTTTTTGACTCTCGAGTGTGTATCCATTGATATCTTGTATGCTTTTTATATAGAGTGATGTGGTTCTTGGTTGATTAACTGTGTCTAACTGTGTCGGATATATACCCGAGATTCAAAACAATGGAAAGAATATGCTGTTGTCATAGCGCTAGTTATCACCTTCTATCCTCCTTTTTTAATAAATAGGATCTCCCGATCGAATAATTTATAATCTGGAAACCGTGACATACGTACGTACGTTAAAGCTACTACGGTATTAATATATAAATGTTTCTATTTGCTTTGTAAATCTTATTTCCTTCCTCCCTTCCTTCGTTGATATTTCATTACATGACGAGTCTTGTAATTGATACCGATATATGCTGCCTACCGGAACTAATCGCCAATAATCGGAAGCTATCGCCAAGTGACGATCGTCCTTATTCCAGTTCGCGGTGATATGCGCTTCGTTCGACATTATAAAAAGGAAATTGAATAATGGTGGGCGGGGGGGGGGTCAAGCAAACGCTGGCCGTTTATTTGTTGTTGTTTTCTTCTAAAAACGGTATCGTCCAAACACGTCCGATGATGACAAAGCATAAGATGACCAATTACAGTCCCCATGTTTGGCCGAGCGATCATAATCGCAAAGGTGAGTGAATCGATCGATAATCGATGACTTATGAAAAGTTTGGGACTTTGTGCGTGCGTATTTCTGCGGATTTATCTCTTTCTCTATCTCTTAATCTAATGACACAAAAAAAAACAATATATATATATATATATATATATATATATATATATATCCTAGCAAAAGTACCCGTAGTTGACTAGGTTCAAAAACAGCCTACAGAAAATGGACTCTGATTTATGAAAGTATGATAAGTTATGAAAAGGAAGGGTTGTAAAGAGATAGCTTCGAATTTGGGGGTATCAAAACCAAAGCAAAATATGATGAAAGTAAAAATAAAATAGATAAACCCCATAATTTATTATACCATATCTGTTCACACTGAAACACTTATCACAATATTCTGTGGATCTATATTAAAAAAACCTTGTTAAACTTTGTGACATATTTCCATTCTATGGAGGTCAGGCGCGAACGAATACCCCATAATTTTATTATACAATATTTGTTCAAACTGAAACATAATTATCAAAATATATTTACGCAGATAGATATGAAAAGTCTTTATTAAAGTGTGTGCCTATTTCATTCTATGGAGGCCAGGCGCGAACGCAGAACGCACAATTTTATTATACCATCCCTATTTAAGTTAAAACATACTTATCAAAGTATTCTTATGTACATCTATATCAAAAACACTTGTAAACGTTTTTCTTTTTAATTTTTTAATTTTTTATTTACATACTTTGTGAACCAGGCATGAACGCAGACCCCACAATTTTAATGAATCATCATTATGCCAGATCAAACATACCCATTCGTGTGTCTCGATACATCTTCTATCATTATATGTAATCAATTTTCTATAATAGTCAACCATATAGGAGCCTATTCGTGACCAGACACACACACAGCCGTTCAGCTTTATATTATATTATATATATATATATATATATATATATATATATATATATATATATATATATATATATATATATAATTCCAGGTTAATATTTTCCAGAGGTAAAGCAACCAATGAAGTTTTACCGCGGTTGATACAAGAGTGCTCAATACCAAAGTAAGGCAAAATATACTTTCTATTTGTTTTACATACACATTAATGAGCATGTTTCGGTCAGCCATTTACAAGTAACTAAAGTCCTCTTCTCCTTTTCTACCACCTCTCTCTCTCTCTCTCACACAAACAGTCACGCACAGTCATAAGCGTTCACACACATCCATACACAGAGACATACACACATACATACAGAAAGACACACACAAACACACCTATATACACATACAAACGCACCCATACACACACATACATAACCGCCCATACACACATACATATACACACATATATACACACAAATACACATGCAAACACACACATATACACACAGACACACAGACACACACAAACACAAGCCCATACATAGATACATACATACATACCCATACACACAAATACGCATACACAGACACATTCACACACATACATATACACATCCATACACCCATATATACATACATATATACACACATACTCACACCCATACATATACATATACACACCCATACATACATACATATACACATACACACGCACACATCTATAACAACTTCTTCCAGTCTTGACAGACTATGGATAACCACTGCAGTGTATGTAATAGACGACTGGAAACAAATGCCGAGATAAGTGGAGAGCACATACAGCACCTAGAATTCCCAAATGGTTACCCATCTGGTATTAGCCAGGCTCAACGTTGCTTAACTTTGTAGATCTGACGAGAACCGGTGTCAACATGATTATGCCGTACGCACACATCTATACACATCCATACACACACGTCGACACACCCACACATATACGCACTCATACACGCATATATACATACACATATAAACACACACAATAATAATAATAATACATAAAAAAATTTAAAAAAACAACGCTTATTCATTTACAAATTATACTTACACATTATAAATCATCCAATTCCACAATTATTCAATTCTACAAACGGTCACAACAGAAACGTCTCCCACATTTTAACATGTGATCTTCCCATTTTCTAAGCCATCATTAATTTGCATGGATGAAACTACATATCAGTGTGTAGAATTCTTTTGACTGTTCAGACAATCCCAAGACCAAAGCATGTTTGCAAGCTGAACGTGCAGGAGACTGAGTAACGGAAAATCTCATAGCTCGAATTACTGTGTGGCGTTCGAACGCTTCGAACCTGTTTTAAGTGCTGAATATGTAGCTCTGAAATTTTCAACCCATAGCTTATTGTTTTTCTATCTGGAACAGCATCATGCCGTCCTAACTTGTAATGAACTCGGAAATTCTCTGTGCTGCAGTTACTGATTCACCATTCTTCAAAACAAATTTGTATAGAAAAAGCATAGTGCGCACAAGTCCAAACCATATTGCTTGATGAGAATACCTTGAAAAAAAAAGGGTTAGTTATTAGCTAAATGAAAACAACATTGGCATTTACATAAGTTCGTTAGCAACATATAGTTGAAAGTTTAGAATGTGGGAGGTATTTCTGCCGCATCCTGTATTAACACCTTGTATAACGCTGAATTGATTTGTGTAATGACGAATCATATGGTCATTGTGATGTTGTTTTTGTTGACGATGATGATGATTGTTGTTGTTGTTTTTGTTGACGATGCTGATGATTGTTGTTGTTTTTGTTGACGATGTTGCTTGTAGTTGTTGTTTTTGATGATGATGATGATGATGATGATGATTGTTGCTGTTGCGCATAATTCATTCATTTCGTATGAATCAGATGATTTTTGTGGGCATTGGTTGCCCCGATATTTTTCTAGTTAGAATTCTTTTTAGAAAGACATCGGGGACCACTTCCAGATTGCCAACATCCCTAAGCGAAAGTGTTTATTGTGGAACAAATTGGATTCGAACTTGGCACACCCATGTCGTCAGTGCGTATCATTGACTACTTAGCCACCACCACCGCCTCCCTGTTGTTGTTGTTGTTGTTGTTGTAGCAGTGGTAGTGGTGGTGCATCAGTTATTCATTTCAGATGATTATTGTTGGCATTCATTTCTCCCATCCCCGCCCCAATATCTTTCTAGCAAAGAATTCTATCTAGAAGGATATTAGGTACTTATGGGAAAGATCACATGAAGGTTGCCAGCATCTGTGAGTGAAAGTGTTTCTGCATAACGAACTGCTGCTGCATCGATTGCAACCATACGTTATTCTGCAAGAATGCATTTTTTTTTTAACAAGGCACCAAGAAAGTTGTATACAAGTACTTATTTACAATGCCTCCCCACAGGACAGAGTTAGACACCAGGGTGTTTTTTTTACGAGAAGAACAGGAACAAAAATTTTAAATTGTCTCAGTCATGAAGGATTTCTCCTCCATTGACAGAGAACAAGAAATCAAAGTGTAGCATCTGAAGAACAGATGCAGACATGACCAGAAGATGACGGATCCTGATGGCGGCACCTCCTAGATTTCCACAAGATCCCTGTTAACCGACCACGTTCCCACTCCTAGGAAGTGTTGGACGAAGGGGAAGGTGAGGGGTGTAGCAGTGTCAAAAAGAAGAAATACACAAGTCCATATTATTTGGATTCTTCCGATTACGTTTCTCATCTTGAGCATTATTTTCACAACGTTTCGGCCGGTGCAACCTCCATCTGTCTTCAGGTGTATCTTGTGGAACTCGGAAATCTTTCTGTCAGACGCAGCATTCTGTATTGAATTTCGAACAGAACTGTTTATTTCATCCACAGAGGTAGCATGTCCTCATTCCCTCAGCCATGGCTGGATAGAAATCTTGGGCTACTTTTTTTGTTTTTCGTTTTTTTTTTTACAAAGGAGTCATCACTTATCAAGGCTGGGAAGCCACTTAAGGATAGGAGTATATGAGTGTACAGTAGTCAATGAGATAATATTATAATAATCGTTAGTTGTGGAAATTTGGTAAATTGAATTACTTAATGAGAACAGCTCATCAAGAACTTGCTTACGTTGGACCCTCACACCCTTAAACAGACATGACACCGAAGACGGTCATTGGTTTGGATGAAACTAACAGCAACAGAACCAGTGTCATCGTGCGCTTTAATGTGATTAACAAAACCTGCCTTGGACAACAGAGGCCGGTCACACACCTGACGGATCCAAAGATCCATGATTGGCCGACAAGGTTTGGTGTTTCCTACATGCTCTCTTATCTACAGCCTATCTTGGCTCCTTCAAAGTATTCTGCGCTTCTGTATATCAGTGTCCTCCACTGCTTGCGATCATACACTAGGGACTCCCAACTGTCAACAGGGACATGTAAGCTCACCAGACTCTTCTTGATGCGATCACGAAAACGTTTTTTGGGCTTGTGTTGGGGTCTTTTGAATGAAATCCAAAATTAAATCCAGTGCAATATAAATAGTCTGGATGGAAAGTTTTCAAAGCAGCTGAAATAATAGAAATTGTTTTTTTGAATAGTGCAGTAGTCCAAAGAAAAGTTGATCTCCAGCTAAGCAAACTCGAGAAATAAAATGGATAGAAAGAAAATATGTCATCTGTCATCGCTGGCTTAACTAGAAAAAAAAAATATATATATATATATATACATTATATATATATACTAGCAGGGGTGCCCGGCGTTGCTCGAGTGTTTGGAGGTGTATGCTGTGCAAAAAAAGCAAAAAAACAAAAAAAATGGTTAATTTTTTAAAACTTTGACCCCTATTATGACCCCTTAAAATTTATAGTTTCGGGCTTAAATCACTTTATTAAGTTAGATCCAGGTTCAAGGAACCTATATCTAAAATTTCAAGTGTCTAGACCCAAAATTGTCGGAGGAGTTTAGTAGAGTTCTTAAAGGTCAAATCGTTGAAATTTGACCCCTTAACAGCCAAATTTCTGGCTGACACCCGTCACATCGATTTTCCCAAATCTCAGTACCCGGTATTTCAAATTTCGAGTCTATAGACTAAAAATTGACAGAGTTATTGCGTAGGGAAATGTACACAGACAGACAGACACACAGACACGTTCACTTTTATAGATTATATATATATATATATATATATATATATAATGTATATACATATATATAAATAACCAAATTTTGTACGGATCATTTATACAGGTTTTTTTTTCTTTGATTTAGTGATGTACATTGTCGTGAATCGGATTTTAAAGCAGACGAAAATATATTCATTTAGCACGGACAACTTCAGACATCAAAAGATAGAGAGTTCGTAGAATTTGAAAGTTCATAAAATCTTAGAACGTTCCAAGTGAAAAGAAGTTGTTTTTATTTTTATAGAGAATTTGAGTAATCATGTTCATTTCAGCTGGTGCCACGTGCGTTTACGTGTGACAGTATACATAAATAGAATAGATAGCTGCTCGCGTACATCTGTTCTATTAATGATAGAGGACGTGTATGAACTGTGTGGATGAGTCCGATTAGCAGTGTGATTATTTATTTGTCTCCAACCGAGAGAGATGTGACACAAGGGTCGGAAAGTGATATTGAAAAGTCAGCGCTCCAGAGGAGGAGCACTCTGACGCTGCATTCTCAAAGACAGATGGTAAAGTCTGGAAGGAAGAACCTCATAACACAGAGCAACTAAATCGCAATCAACAAAGGATATATAATTACAGGAATGCTCTAATCTCTGTTGATTTGGGGACTGAGGGTTAAAAAGCCATGTTCGAGTCGACTAGCAGTGTATATGTTAAAGAGTATATATACGAGCTGCCTTCCAGACTTTTTTTTTTGTACAGGCATTTAAAATTGTTGTAGACTCTTGAAAATTAAGTATGTTATTGCTATATATCTTATGAGATGACTGACCAATTTTTGTGATTTCAGGTTCAAATGAACAGCTACAGCAGGAATTGGAATACACTCTACTAAAGCCTGATTGTCACAGCTGGTGAATTTCAAAAATGCAATCTGGACGTTAGGGCAATTAAAAAGAACGATATGTAATAAAATTGTGTTTTCAACTTGAAAAAAATGGCCACAGAAACGTATGGAATGCTTCAGACTGCTTTTGGACCATTTTGCATGAATTGAGCATCAGTTTTTGAGTGGCATAAGAGATTCAAGGAAGACAGGGAGTCTGAGAGATGATGAGGTGTGGGAGGAGTAAGGAAGTCAGAACATCAGAGTTGATTGACCAAATGAAGAATTTCATGGACAGTCGTGTGTCTATAGAAACAATAAGTGCACAGTTTGATGTCAGTCTGGGAACTGTACACAAAATCATTCACTAGGAACTGAAGATGTGGAAGATTTGTGCGAAGTTTGTCCGAAGGGTGCTCAAAGAAGATCAGAAAGAAAGTCGTCATGACCAAGATGGCCATCAAAACAGTTCCTCACCCCTTATATTCCCAATCTTTCTCTCCCTGTGACTTTTCATTATTCCCTAAGCTCAAGAAAAACCTTAGAGGCTGTCGTTACGAGACAATTGAGGAGATGAAAGAAGCTGTGATGAGGGTCATTGACACACTCACCCAAGAGGACTTTCATGGAAATGGTACAACAAGTGCATTGCAGCCGGAGGAGATTACTTCGAAGGGGACTAGAGTTTCATGTGTGTACTATCAATAAAAGTGCCCATGAGAAAAAGTCTGGAAACTTATTGAAGGCACCTTGTATGTCTCGTTGCATCTAGACAACCTTAGAAGGATTGTCGTGCATAAATTGACTAAAATTGTTGATCCATTGTCTATGATATAGGATAGTCCTTAAATTTTACTCCAGTTCTTCAATCATCTGGTGCAGCGCCCACTAATCTCTCCCTCTGAGGCAGGGTCTAAAAGAGTCTCAAATCTTGCACTATTAACCAACCTCCGACCACTGTCCCATCACCGCAATGCTGCATTCCTGTACCTGTTTTGCAAGTACTTTAATGGAATATGCTCTGATGAACTCATAAAATTTGTGCCCTCCTCAACATACATACTCCCAACTAACCCGACAAGCAGCAAAATCCCACCCCTAGATAAGATTGTGCGTAACTTAACCTGGTTGATCCATTGTCCACGATATAAGATAGTCCTTAAATTTTATATTGTATTGGCTCCAATCCTTTATGATGATAACAATGACGATGATGATGATAACGATAACGATAGGTTCCAATCCGTCTTACATTTCAGAAATATCTTTGATGTTGTTATCTCTCTCTATGGCAGAAAACGACCCTCAGTTGCTCCTCCCAAAAGCGGGGAAGTAAAGCCTGGGAGGGTGGACCTCCTAGAGCTATCCAGAACATTTGCCTCAGTTCGACAGCTGAAAGGCCACCGAAATAGCCCACTTTCTGTCGGACTGATTGCCGAGGTTGGAACTGTCGACTGGCATACTATGAGACTATATGAAGAGAGATTGAATCCACAATTAATTTGTCAATACGTTAGATATAATGTAATTAAGTGACAAACAAACTTTTTTTTTACAAACATTTATTTTTCAATATTTTCCACTTGTAAATCCAAACATTTCTTCCATTTGTGCCAAAAGGCTTTTATCTTTGTTGAATTCTGAATCTTGCTCACATTAGCAGATGTCCACAGCCTCCATAATGTAGTGATTCCGTCAGATCTTTGTTCCGGTTTGAAAATTGATGAAAATCAGAGGGTGCCAACTTTAGAGAGTAGGGTGGCTGTGGAAAAGAGTCAGAAGCCAGATCTATACATTGTTGTCGTTGCCACCAATGAGATTTGCCCAATACTCAACTTGCTCCATGCATCAATTTCCTTGCTTCAACGACCTGCAAAACAAACAAAAAAAAAAAGATAAATAAATAATGAAACGGAAAATGTTAGAACCTACAAAAACTCAAAGTATATAAATAAGGGAAGGAGGCAAAGCATGGAAGGAAAATCATGAGATTTTATGTGGGACTAGTGGGGGATGCTCGGCGTTGCCTGGTCATAAAAAAATAAAATTGTGACGGGGGGGGGGGATATAAAGAAATTGTGACGGAGGAGGGGGGGGGGATGATGACAAGGGGGTTGTCCAGTTGTAAAAAAAAAAAAAAAAAAAAAAAAAACAGGACTTGGGTGGCATCAGCCAGAAGTGAAACCAAAAGCAAAATTTTGCAAGCAAAAGAGAAACAGAAAAAAAAAATGACACGTACCAGGTGCGAACGTTGCATAACTGAAGTTAGTAACCGAAGCGCTTTTATCAATGGGCCTACGAGAACACAGATGCTATAAAACTACAAATTTAATAATTTAAAACGAAAACACATAAAATTTGCACATGCCTGGTTTGCAAATCATGTCAAAAGCCAGCTTTTTATCTGACACCCACCCCACCACTTCAAAAGAAAACGATATTTCTACAGGAAATAATGGACGATTCTTTCCAATTTTTTTATAATTTTGTCTGAGAGATCGCTCTTTCTAACAATGCCACATTGGTGCATGTCTGATACAAAAGTTTTTAGCGGACATTCAAACACACACACAAACACAGACATTTGCCCTTTATATAATAGATTAGCGGAGCACCCGGCGTTGCCCGGGCATAAAAAAATGGGAAGGGGTTAGGTTACCCGATTGTAAAATCTACTTTAAAAAAAAAAAAAATTGTGACGATGGGGGGAAGAAGGATCATTTGGTTACCATCAGCCAAAAGCGAAACCAAAAGTAAAATTTTGTAAGCAAAAAAAAAATAGCCGCAGTAGCCAGGCTCAAACTTGTAACGCTAAGGAGAAAAGGAGGTGAAAAAAAAAAAAGGAAACCATTCAGCCGTCTCGCCTATGCGACTTATGACATCACGGGCATTTGAAATAACATCCTTTGTGCATACGTCAATGTCGTGAATGACTTTGCAAAAATGTTGACTAAAAAATGACCCCTCCTTGTAGTGAAAGAATGAATATTTTTGACCAATTTTGGATATTTGTCAGCCGAGAGACTGAGCTTTCAAATGATACCAATTTTATTAGTGTTGGTTGCGTGTGTCAAAACCTTTTAGCAGACATACGCACAAACAGGCAGGTGAGATATATATAATACACTAGCCTGGGTGCACGGCGTTGCCTGGGTGTTTGGAGGTGTGTGTTGAACAAAAAAAAAAAGTGGTAGTAGGCAGGCAGGATCGAACTCATACCACGAAGGAGGAAAAGAACGTGAAAAAAAAAAAAAAAAAAAACACATGACACCTTTGCTGTTGTATCCATCGTCAAACCGGAAGTGGTGAAGATTTAAATTAAAGCTAGCCAATCGAAAAGAGAGGATGACTTTTATAAATATCGGTGAAAAAAGTGAGCCCCTCCCTGTAGAAAAATGCCCAGTTGAGGGTGAAGTGGTCAGGCCTTTGTTTACTGTTTGTCTTCAGATGTTGCGGACTTGGGCTCCCAGCTGGTATCACATGCTTTCATGTCCCGTTTGCACACGTCGACATAGTGGAGGTGAGGATGACCGATTTTCCTTTTGCCAGTCGTGGGTTCACTGTAGAAAATGCCTTTTGGTATTCGCCTGTCAATGATTCTTTCAAGTCCTTCTTCAGTATGAAATGGTACCACCGCATCATCAGCAAACTTGATGCTAACTTGTTGGACTTTGGTAAATGCTAAAGAGGTGAGGATTATCTGGAGCAAAGGTAAACTCCGTCTTCTGATGAACTAAAGGCATATCTCAGGAGAAGGGCAAAGAAAATGCCAAATAGCGTATAATATCAATCTCACCTGTCTGATTGAATGTATGTCTGCCTGCCTAAGACTTTCGATAGAGGCAACAGATTTTCACGAGATCGGTATTGTTTTGAAGCTCAACCCTTCAGATGACAAATATCAAAAAATTGGCTAAAATCATTAATTCCTTCATCTTCAACTGGGCACTTTTCTACAAGGAGGGGGTCGCTTTTTTTTGTCAATATTTTTGAAAATCATCCCCCTCTTTCGATTGACTAGCCTTAATTTAAACCTTTGCCCCTTCTGGTTTGATGATGGACGCAACGGCAAAGACGTCACATTTTTTTTCATGTTTTTTTCCTCCTTTGCGGTACAGGTTCAAGCCTGCCTGTCTACTACCACTTTTTTTTTTGCCCAACACACACATCCAAACACCCTGGCAATGCCAGGCACCCAGGCTAGTTTTAAATAAAATAAAAACTTTTTTTTTTAATTTTGTTATTAAAATTGCAAATAAAAACTAATTGTGTTATTTTCTTCTGCATAATTTTGTAATTTTGTTAATTTTTATTGTATACTTTTCAACGAAGCCCTTTCTCATATTTTATTTCAATAAATCGCTTCACAGTAGAAATACTGAAGAATCAAAAAGTGAAGAAACTAATTTGCCTTGTCACCACTTCTGGTAGCAGTCATGCAGGAAGTTAGGAAGTACGTTAGCAGACTATAACCGAAAATTTAACGTCATTCAAGTCTTATACGATTTTAGTGTAATATTTGCTCTTTTTCGTTTGAAATAAGTTTGTGAATCTTTATTTCAAGTTGAGAAAAATATAGTTTTAATTGCTCTGATTAACTCTTATATATGGTATAATCACGTTGACACACCAGTTCCTGCTGAATCACAGAAGAAACGTTGACCCTGGCTAATATTAAATAAGTGACCAGGTGCTGTATGTGCTCTCTGATTATCTCGGCATTGCTTCCAGTCGTCCTGGACTTCTTGCCACTGGACTAAAACAGTGCCAATTCAGGAGGTGTGGTTGGAGAGTGCGCAACACTTGCTTCACACTCACACACGCAGTTGCCCTTACAAGAGGTATCCTTTGTCTTTCGAGACTGGACAGAGGCATCGATTAACTCTTAATGATAATTCATCAACACAGTCTTAATTCATTAATTTTACCACATTTCAAAACGATGTTTGACGGCATGAATTATATTTAACCCTTTACTGCGAGAAATTTATTTTTTATACATCAAACCCACAAGTTAGCATGTAACTGACACACGAACAAACATTGACTTGTTGAACCGTGCATACTTTGGAGATCAGCCATAAGAGTAAGAAATATTTTTGAAAGACAACTTGAAAGTATTTGGCGGTAAAGAGTTAAGCAAAATAAGACATTTATAGTAAGCCTCCGTCTGTCAGGATCGACTATGGTTGGTTGGTTGGCTGTTTTACGGCATATCAACCTTTTTCAGGTTATTTAATGTTGAATCCAGTGATTTTGAAGAAAAATTTTTTAATAGAATATATTTGTTTTTTTTAAGTCGGTTTCTATTTAACCTATAGTTGGGACCCTAACAGGTATTACCAGCCCGGGTCAGAGTGGACCTGGGATCAATGGCAATTAAAGGGTGGCTCCACACTCCCCAAAGCCCGCAAACTGGGGCCTCACCATCGGATGGTCAACTAATAGCTTGTCTGCTTAAAATAAATGCAAGGGTTGCACCGAGACGAGTGACAAAAAGGCAAAGAGCAGCAGATTAAACGATAAACAACACAGACAAGATGAAGAATGACATCACATTTTTCAAGTGAAAGAAAAAGTTTTCTAGATCACTCGCTTCATGGAAGCCATGTGAATGATAAAAAACGCAAATAATGTAGAAATAATCTAAGCAGAAAGTTACTAGTTGTTCTGGCTGTTTGAGTCACTCATTTCAATTAAGTCAGAAAGTCAAGTTAAGAAGTAAATAATAGGGAACATTGGTCTCTCTTTTTCATGTCAATTCAATATAAATGTTATCATTTATGAAAACTCTCAGCGAACATCTCTTTATGTCCTCTTTCTGCATGAAAAGGAACTTATCTCTATAGCAACATCCTCTACAATTTGTACTATAGTGTCTGGGCCATTTGCTACATATTATTAACCCTACATCAATGGCAATTAAGTTAGCTAGTGTGAATTTTGACAGGTTATACCGAGTGCATAATAACACAGATCTGCAAAAGAGAATCGTTCCGAGAAATGTGTTATGTGAAGGTGGAGCAGTGGAGCAGATCAAACGCCAAAAACGAAACAGAGTGATATGATGTATGACGTCACATTTTTATGGAGCTGAGAGAATGAAAGTTTTCAAATCAGTCTCTCCATATAAGTTATGCAAATGAGACACTGCCAATCATGTAGAAAAATTAGAATAATCTAAGCGGAATGTTACCTTGATTTATTCTCTCTGTGTGTGCCATTCATTTTAATTAAGTTAGCAAGTTAAATTAAGGAGTAAATTATTTGCTAAGGGATATCCAGTTTCTCTTTCTTCTACATTGATACCTTGATGAAAACTCAGTAAACGTCTCCTTGTGTCCTCTTTCTTCATATATTTACATGAAATTAGAAGCCTCATTCAATCCGGCCGGATTCATGATCCAAAAAATAATATCCATCAAAGACCTGTTAACATATTTCAGACCACATCTTCGTAGAACAGAATGTTTAAAAACTCAATAATTGTCGCCAAAATTCTTTCATTTTTCAGTTTTATTTTTCCCCACTTGGTTTCAAATGGCTTCATGCCTTGTCTTGAGCGACTTTCATGAAAAGTTTCATGTGGCTTCATGTCTTCTCTGGAACGATTTCCATAGAAAAATTCAAGTGGCTTCATGCTTTGTCTGGAGCTATTTCAATAAAAAATTTCCAGTGGCATCATGCCTTATCTGAGGCAACTTTCATGAAAAATTTCAAGTGGCTTTATAGTGTTTTCTGGAGCGATTTCCATAAAAATTTCAAGTGGCTTTATAGTGTTTTCTGGAGCGATTTCCATAAAAATTTCAAGTGGCTTTATAGTGTTTTCTGGAGCGATTTCCATAAAAATTTCAAGTGGCTTTATAGTGTTTTCTGGAGCGATTTCCATAAAAATTTCAAGTGGCTTTATAGTGTTTTCTGGAGCGATTTCCATAAAAATTTCAAGTGGCTTTATAGTGTTTTCTGGAGCGATTTCCATAAAAATTTCAAGTGGCTTTATAGTGTTTTCTGGAGCGATTTCCATAAAAATTTCAAGTGGCTTTATAGTGTTTTCTGGAGCGATTTCCATAAAAATTTCAAGTGGTTTCATGCCTTGTCTGGAGAAACTTTCATAAAAAAATTTCAACTGTTTTTTTTTTATTGTTTTTTATGAAATATAAAAGGCACTTTGTGTGTGTCTCAGAAAGAGCGTGTTTGCTATGGACATTGAAATAGCTAAACTGATTTTTTTTAAATTTCTTACAAATGTCCTTTATGTGTCTGGGAGCATTCTTAGATAGATTTTGTATCAGAATGCCTCTGATAAGTATTAAAAATCAATAATTGAAAAAAAATCAGATTAAAGAACAAACAGTCCAATTTTGACCAAAGTTAACCCCCTTATACAGCCTAACATCACAAGTGCTTTTGGGAAGTTTTATTACTGCACAAATGTATAAAACAAAAACAGTTGATTAAAGCACAATTAAACCATGATACTTGACTTTTGCATTTTAATGTTTAATTCAAGCCGTCATATAAAAATAGTTTAATAAAATCAACAGCAGCTTGCAATGTATTGTGAACTAAGTCACTGCGGGGAGGCATGTGAAGCTTCCACGAGGTGCACTGTAGCAAGCAATCAATCGATTTGATTGAAAAATGGGCGATTTCAACGATTTCGGTGAAAATAAAAAGTATTGAACATTTGTTGATCCTCATTCAATCCCAGGCAACATCGGGTCTCCCTGCTAGTGATTTAATATTCTTGAACATCCTATCTCATATTTTTAACCCTATTTTCATTGAATTCAAATCTTTCACATCCATTTTCATTATTCAAAGCACTTTTCTGTATTCATCTTCCAATACTGTCCACATTTAACCTTCCTATAAGGCCTTCTGATGCTACCAGATCAGTCTGTCTGAAGATATTGGTTTCCTGACTTAAAGTGCAGTACTAAATATTGCTGTTGGTGCTTTTTTTTTTTTTGCAAAACTTAATCATGTTCTGCAAAGTTAAAAACAAATTTTTTCTCCCCACAAAACAACCAAACCAAACATCAATAAATATTTGAAGATATAAATAACTATACAATCATGATTAAAAATAGGGAAAAAATGTATTTTTAAGGTGATCTAACAATGTAGAATAAGGTATGCACTTATAACTCAAGTATCTCTCTCTCTCTGTCACAGGCAGGCAGTTATAGGAAAGAAGCTTTGTTCATGGGTTTGAAATAAATTCATATATATATATATTTTTTTTTTTTTAAACTTTTATTTATGCTCTGCTATGTATTGAGCTCTCCCCCTGAAGATTTCATATAAAAAAGACTATCCTTTACAGGATTTATATATTTCATCAAAACGTGAGACTAATGTGTGATCCTATCAGCATTGCCTCTTTTCCCCCAAGTCTTGAGAAGTAGGGGGCGAAATAGATAAAAAAGTACGACAAAAAAAGAAATAGGTTTATCAGCAGAATAGTGGAGAAGAAGTTGTTCACAAAGAAACACAAAGGGAAACTGATACCTTAATTTTAATCAAGGTGTTCCGGTAAATGGGAACAACAAGACCAGTCAATGTATTTTAGGAGTATTGATGAGTTTTGCGACTGTTCACGATGGTTGGGAAAAGTTTGCAGACAGTCTTACGTTTGCGACAGTTGACAACAATTTTAGTCGAGTTGGACATAATCAAATGAAAATTGTGACTCGTAGCAGATAGGGGAAATGAATTGATCAGTCGACTGACAAACACAGCCTCGGCAGACAACTTCTAAGACATGGACCTGACGTGTCGAGATAACGTCAAGCACACACCCTCAGGCTGCAATTGATATTTGCAGATTGCGTTAGTTTCTTTGTTTTATTTCAGGTTGTTTTGTTTTGTTTTTTTACTAGCCTAGGTGCCCGACGTTACGCGAGTATTTGAAGGTGTGTATTGAGAGAAAAAAAAGTGGTAGTAGGCAGGCAGGCTCATTCCCGTACCGCGAAGGAGGAAAAGAACATGAAAAAAAAAAAACGTGACATTTTTGCCATTGCGTCTAATGCCAAACCTGAACTGCCGAAGGTTTGAATTAAGGCTAGTCAATCGAAAAGAGGGTATGACTTTCAAAACTATCAGCAAAAAAAGCGACTCCCTCCTTGTAGAAAAGTGCCCAGTTGAGGAAGTGGCGTGATGTTTGACCTAGTTTTGTGCTGCAAGCCAGTTACTGTTTGCCCCGCTTTTCGAAGACACGGCGAGCTGGTAAAAGTCGGGCAAATTAAACAGAAAGGCGACCCCCGTTGTTAAGTCGTAGATATTATCATTTAGACGTGATATAAAAAGTTTTTAAGAATGAGCGACGGCCTCGAGAACCCGCCGGAAAAAACCTTTTGCAGACATACACAAAAAGCTAACATACACACATACATACATACATACACACATACATATACACACAAGTGGGGGAACCACGTGGTTATATTTACAGGAGTATGGCTGCTGCATCTGAATGTAACGTTGTCCGCAAACCAAGACACGTTGTGTCCAGTTTCAGCCGCAAAGGAAACCGAGACAAAGAATATGAAATAACTCCAACTTGCTTGTTCCTTGTAGCAACGTCTATTTCCTCATTTTCCCTTCACAGCTGTGACGTTCCCCACATGATCGTCTTCTCAAATATTCTACATGCCTTACACGTGATCACAATCTCTCCCTTGCTCTTTTTGCATAGTCTTTTCTTTCCCGCTGACATCATTTCGCATGCATTTACATCTGCGCAAAGAGGGTGAGAGAGAGAAAGAGAAGAGAAAGAGGTCTAGAGAGAGAGAGAGAGAGAGAGAGAAGAGAGTGAGAGAGAGAGAAATATGGTGATAGAGAGAGTTAGGAAAGTGGTAGAGAGAGAGAAGAGTGAGAGAGAGAGAGAGAAAGACGGCAAGAGAAAGAGAGAGAGAGAGAGAGAGAGAGAAAGACGGCGAGAGAGAGAGAGAGAGAGAGAGAGAAAGACGGCGAGAGAGAGAGAGAGAGAAAGGAGCTGCCACTTTTGCTTTCATGCCGTGACATAGTGCTAGTCACGGAAATCTCTGGTTCTAAAACATTCACAGGAAGAACTCATCTTGTAACAGTGTGTATGTGCGAATGTGACAAAATCAGCAGCAGCGAAAGATAGCTGGCTAGCAAAAATATTAGCAGTAGCAGCATCTATTAAAGCACGTATGCAAATTAGCAAGTGTGTGCGACCTTGCATCATAAGAAAAGGAGAAAAAAAACGCACCACATGGTCAAGAAGAGAAGCAAAGTGTGTGTCGTGGATTGGTTAGTTGTTTTTGTATTATGGCATATCAACTCTTTTCGGGTTATTTAATGCCGAATCCAAAGATTTTGAAGAAAATTTTTTTTAATAGAATATATTTGTTGTTTTGAAATCAGTTTCTATTTAACCCATAGTTGGGACCCTAACAGGTACTACCACTCCGGGTCAGAGTGGACCTGGGAGCAATGGTAATTAAAGGGTGGCTCCACACTCCCCAAAGCCTGCAAGCTGGGGCCTCACCACTGGATATAGTTTACGGTCATATCCAGGACCGTGTGCCGTGGAAGATGAACGTGTAAACATAAGGGCGAGGCAACACTGGCTGGCGAGGACAGAGACTTTTAAAAAGCATGTGTGTGTACGAAAAGACTTTGAAAAAATAATGAAATGCATTGTTTTGGAAGAACTATGAATATGTACTTCAATTCCACTTTAAAAAAGAAAGCCGAATTGAAAAAGAATGATCCTTCCTTTGTGTGCATGACATCAAACGGAAGTTCCACACAGATTTTCTTTCCAACAACTTTGCATTTGTGGGACCTGTTACCACAGGAATACTTCCTTGCAGACTACAACATGGTAGCTTTCAAAACCAATATCAACAAATATTTGTCATGTCGCATGGTAGTCGGTGGCCAAAAAAATGCACTGAGCAATAGGATGAAGCTGTCAAAACTGATGTCGCCAGTAGTGAATAAGTCAAGTAACTGATCCCCACAGCTGTTGGGGTTGGATCACCTGTTAGAGAACAGGTCATATACAGAGTCGCACACTTAAAAGTAGCCAGAGATTTAATCTTTCTCTTAACGACCAACTGACACCACAAGGCAAAATGCAATTCTTTTTCCAACAAGATGGTGCTACATGCCATACGTCTCACAGATCACTGACAAGAGTTCATGACATGTTTACAGAAGAGAGAACAATAAGAAAAGGGTTATGGCCACAACGTTCCCCGGACTTGTTATGTGATTTTTATCTTCGGGGGACTTTAACACAAAAATGTTTATGCAAATAATCCTCACAATCTGGACCAACTAAAGGAGAACATTTCCAACGCTATCAAGAGAATCGCCAGAGAAGATCTACAGGCAGTATCTGCAAACGTTGTTAAACGTGCCCAGGAATACATAGATGTCAACGGTGAGCACTTCCAGCATCTTTTATAACATTAAATGTAATGTAAACAATAAAAGAATGTTCATCCTCCCTGGGCTACTTTTAAGTGGGTCACCCTCTGTGTGTGTGTGCGTGTGTGTGTGTGTGTATGCGTGGCTTGGAGACTAAGGAATAAGAAATTTGTTAAACGTATCCAGAAACGCATAGATGTCAACAGGGAGCACTTCCAGCATCTTTTATAACATTAAATGTAATTTGAAAAATAAAAGAATGTGCCTCCTCTCTACTACATTTTCTGGGCTACTTTTAAGTGGGCTACCCTGTATATATTCGTCATTTAGAACTGCTTTAAAGCTTCACTGCTCACTCATTTTGTGACCAAATTTCAAACAATTTTTACAGTTCATAAGTCACCTCCTCAGCTATATTTTGAAATAAAAATTATCAATTTTCATTCATTAATGCAAAAGTCATAATAAAATTATTGGTGTTCAAAAGTTTTCAGGATAAGTAAGGACGTGCAAGATGGTTTCTTCTTATTGACTGCTGGTTACCACAGCAACTTTTTATTGACTGCTGGTTACCACAGCAACTTTTTATTGACTGCTGGTTACCACAGCAACTTCTTATTGACTGCTGGTTACCACAGCAACTTTTTCAACATTGACGTTTTAGAGACGATTTCTTCTGATTGGTTGCTGGTTACCATAGCAATTTTTTCGTTGTCGAAATATTCATAAATCATAGCGGGAATGTCACTCGCATGCCATCTTATTTGGGTTATATAGAGAGAGTTAACAAAAGTGATGCCCTTTGTCGTGCAAGGGCTAATAATCTTTGCTTATGATGTTGCCCGTTAATTCTGTTTCTTTTTTTTTTTGTTCCTTCTTTCCTTTTATTTAGTCAATTAAAAAAGTTGGTATTTTTTTTATGGATTGTTGACAATGTGTAGGATATTGAACACAAAAAAAATATTATTTCAAAGCAAAGCCTGGAAAAATCATGGATTACATAGAAAAATGCGAGCATGAAAAGTAATATGGTTAAGATTAAACTTAGAAAAGTAAAAGGACTAGTTAAAACTGGAAAGAAAAAAAACAAGATATTCTAGTAAAAAATATAATAAATTTATAACTTAAAATATTGCAGCATTAAGAATTTTTTAAAAATTCAATTTAACATATGTATATATATTTCTTAATGCTAAAATATTTTAAATCATAAATTAAAAATTAAACATTTAGAGATTTATAATGAAACGTAAGCAGAATATTGGATTCGTCCCATTACTAATATATATATATATATATATATATATATATACCAATAAAAGAATAATATTTTTAAAAATAAACATTAAGAGTGTCTGTCCCTTATGAAGTGGTAACATTGAAGAAGTATATGTAGCTCTAGTACTGCACTATTGAGCTTTCTCAGTTAAAACTTAGTAATTGCATATAAGTAAATAACAATCATAATTAATAAACTGCATTCAGAAAAATAATTTATATATATATAAGTTGAGGGCTTTTTTTTTCTTGCTCTGACTAATATTAACATCTACTCTTTTAAAAATTATTAAAACAAACTTAATATACTCAGTCAGGAATATGTAAGTGCCTGAAGTGTGTGTATCTGTATGTATACTAGTATTGAGACGATTAATCAGAATTGGAAAAATTGGAAGATTTGGGGGTATCGAAAAAATTGATGCCTATTTTCCGATGCCAAAAATGATTCCTTTCTCTTTTTCTATTCGATCATATTTAAACCAAAATCTTCCATTGCTGTTAATAATGATAAAATAATAAATATTTATTGATTTTAAAATACCAGTAAAGCTAAAATCGATAGATTATCCTCCGCAAGTGTATTTTGACGTTTACGACAATATCTGCATATTTAACATGGTTTTATGAAAATCAGGGAAAATAACAACTCTATAGTTAAATATTTAGAGATTTCCAAGAATCGGAATCGGTAAAAATATTGGAATCTTCCCATCACTAATATATACACATGCACAAGTATACCTAAACAAGCACAGATGTACACACACCCACATATATATATATATATCTTCTATAGACCAATAAAGTTGAGTTTTTCTTTCCTTGACATTAATATTAAAATCCTACATTTTGTATTTAGAAATAATTAAAACGAACTTAATATACTGTCATGCATATGCCTTCATGAAGATTAACTAATTTGCATATTCTTTTGAAAAATCAACGTTAATTATTCATTTTTTATGGTTTCTTATTAGACGATTGGTCAAATTTCATTATTACACTGAATTTTATTCATGCATAGTTTCTACATTCTGCATAATTACGTAGAATTTAAGATAAAAACATTCTAGCACATGGAAATATTTAGGCAAAGTTTTAATTTGTTTTCTTTTTGCATTTTTTTACAAGGGAGTCACCACTTATCAAGGCCTGTCAGCCACTCAAGGATAAAGGTTTATGAATGTAAGGTGGTAGTGTAGTAATCGTTAATGGTGTAGATTAGGTAGAATTTTATTATTTAAGGAGATGCCTAAACAAGAACTTGTTTACATGGGACTTGAAGGCTAGCATGTTGTAATCAGCCGGGAAGCAGGACAGTGGAACAGTGTTCTACAGTGGGCAGTTCTAAGAAAAAAAAAGTTCTGTTTTAATGAAGGTAGTTTACTCTTTTTGATTTACAATTTCTGCTAGCCATTTGACTGGATAATTTGATACAATCAAGTGGACACGAAAGCCATTCTTAACAGGAAGAATGGGGGGGGGCACGTGATCGGAGATGAAGATAATCATGAATCTAATTTTTTTTTTTTTTTTTTTTTCAAACTCAGCCTTATTTTGATTTTTATATTGCTTCGTTTTTATTCAGCTTATTCTGGCGGTTTACGGGAATTACACATTTGGCAAAAGTCGATTTTGTCCGGTTCAAAAGTTGTTCGAGTTTAGCCAATAAATTTATTACGATTCGTGTTATTGGGATTGAGAGTTATTTGCATAACGTTTCGGTTAATGTAATCTGTTAGATTCTTGCGGTGCATAAGTTGCCATGTTTGGCAAACGAAAATTTATTTACATTAATCGGATTCTATCTTGAAGGTTATTTGCACAACGCTTCAATCGATGGAGCCTCCAACCTTCTCCAGATGTATAAGTCGGAATGTTTGATATTAGGAAAAGAGTTAGTTATATGTTTCTGGGGGTTTATATTTAGGTTCCCAATGTCAAACGTGCCGACTTATCCACCTAGGTTGGAGGTCGCATGAGAACGAAACGCGAGAATAAAACTAAAAATGAAAACAGTAATTTAATTAACCCAAATATCAGTCAAAACACGATAGTCTTTGAATATACGGTTAAGTGGCAGTTTTAGTCATTTAGGACTGCTTTAAAGCTTCACCACTCACTCATTTTTTGACCAAATTTCAAACAATTATTACAATCTATAGATCATCTTCTTAGCTATATTGTGAAAAAATATTTTCAATTTTCATTCAGTAAAACAAAAGTTTCAATGAATTTTCTCATGTTCAAAATCATAAAAAGACATGACTGGTTTCCATAGCAACCACGTCGCTTAAGCGACTAGTGTTGCTACTAATTCACTGCTCTCATGAAAAGAGAAGTAACAAGTGAAACAGAGAGAATGAAAGCAGTCAAGTGCCGTACATTTTTATTACATATGTGTATATTATGTTTATGGGGACAAAAAATTAAGACTGAAATTAAACAAAGACCAAATAAATTTATTGGAAGCCTGGAAAAATCATGGACTACAATAGAAAAATGCAAGCATGAAAAGTAATATGATTAAGCTTAAACATGAAAAAGAAAAGGACAAGATATTCTAGTAAAAAATCTAATAAATTTATCACTGAAATTATTGCAGCATTAAGAATTTTTTTTATGAATTTCAATTTAACATTATATAATCAATTCTTAATGCTGCAATATTTGAAGTTATAAATTTATTATATTTTTTACTAGGATATGTTGTCCTTTTCATTCCCATGTTTAAGCTTAACCATATTACTTTTCATGCTCGCATTTTTCTATTGTAATAAATTTTGTTTTAAATGTTTTTTAAAATCATCTAAGTGTGTATTAGTGCTTTTCTAAAAACTTAATCAGTTCAAACAAGAAAAAATATTTAATTTTGCATCATCATTTATGGTTTTAAGATCAATCTGACTGCATTAAAAGTTTTTGCAAAAAGGTGCAAATGCTGAAGAGAAAAAAATAGAAAAGTTTCTTTAAAATATAATGAAAATAAAATTTTTTTGTTAGAGATATCTATTAATAATAATACTTGACAGATGCAAACGTTAAAAGACAGCAAATGTTGAATAGAGCAAAAAATACAAATAAAGTATCTCCAGATATAAAGAAAATAAAATTTTGATTTGGGATATCTAATTATGATACTTGACCAAAGTAAATGTTGAATAGAACAAAAAAGTAAACAAAATTTTGATATTCGATATCTAATAATAATAATAATAATACTTGACAGGTGCAATGTCGAATTGAGAAAAAAAAAACAAAAACAACTCGGTTATGGATATCTAATTATAATACTTGATGGAAGCAAATGTTGAATAGAACAAAAAAGTAAACAAAATTTTGATTTGTGATATCTAATAATAATAATAATACTTGACGGGTGCAATGTTGAATTGAACAAAAGAGGAAACAAGTGTCTTTAAATATAACGAAAAGAAAATTTGTGTTCGTTCTGGCAATCTACTTAATCTAAGAGTGTTTGAAATAAATATAGAAATTAGAAATAAATGCAACACTTGAAATCAAAGACAAAAGAAACAAAATTATTTTATATTTCTTTATTTTATATATATATATATATATATATATATATATATATTCTCTTTGGTTTATTTTATTCAGAGAAATTGAAACAAGCCAGTCACTGATACAGGGGGAGATAACTTGAATCGAATTCACTGTCGAATTAGAAATCGGTTTATCGGTTTGACCCTCAGAACAGAAAAGAAAAGTCAGCATCAGATAGTCACACAGGAACACACTTATCCAGACATACATCCAGAACTCAGAAAGAAAAAAAAAAAAAAATGGATGAAAGAATTAAAATATGATGAATCCAACTGTGGTTCACTTTAAATTGGTAAATCATATTGCGTCTGAGTTTTGCATGGTGAGATCTTGTCACGAAAATAATGATCTCCATATAGCATTAAGGCAACGCTCTTCCGTAAAAGAATAATCGAGTACTTTCAGTTATCATTATCTATTATAATAAAGTCGTATTCCTGTGTTTGTCCAGAATTTGATTAACATATACAAACGATACACTGTTTTACAAATAGATTTTGGTATTAAAACCAAATTATTATATACTTTTATTTCTGTATGATTTCCATATATACTATTTATTCAAAAGGAATCAACATTCAAGAGGTTATCTCATTTGCATATTACATTAAACAAAACCTGTTTTAATAATTAGCTCTAAGTGTTTAATGGCAATTTCTAATAGAATATGTTTAATTATTCTATTTAGAAATATTATATAAAGTTTATTTAACTTACGTTTAATTTCATTATTATAATAATCAACATCCACTGCGTTTAAAAATAAAAGTTTTCATTTAACCTACGATTTATTTCCCTTTAAATTATGAGATTTCCCAGTCAGATTTTTTTTTTTTACCCGGCAATGTACAGCTAGTAAGTTGATAAATAGAAAAATTTATAATGCGATATAATTTCTGCCTCTGTCACTTGTAGTTTTCTATTTGAGTTCATAGAGTGCTAAATGTCAGACACTGGGTTTCCAGTTTTGAACTTTGATAGCTGAAGCTCCCATAATGATAAGTCTTGTGGAAGTGTGTGTGTGTGTGTATATATATATATATATATGATTGCAACGTCTTGTCAGACGAGTGCCACTCCCTCAGACATTTAAAATCCATGAGCCCAAATGTTTGAGGGAGTATCTATACAAATATGATGTTACAGAGTCTTACCTTTGTACGACAGCTAAGTCTCTCTCTCGGTTCAAAATGTTGAGATCCAGCAACAAGCAAGAGCAAGATAGCCAGCAACAAATTAAACTGCAGACCAGCTTAATGCGGGTACTGGTCTTCCGCTTTATGGTTTTTTAAATCAGAGATTTGCTTCTCCTAGAAAGGTTGCCTTCACCATGGCTTACGGGAGCCCTCTCTACCCCAATACACATACAAATACACACAGTGCTAGTTGGCCGTTGACCCAGAAAAAGAGTTCATTTGCCCTTTGTATATATATATATATATATATATATATATATATATATATATATATATACATACACACACACACAATAAAAATGTTTTTATAAATTGCCAGATCTATTTAAGCTCAATGCTTTATAGTACATTCATATATATATATATATATATATATATATATATATATATATGGTACATCTTACACGTGGTTCGCTTAATGGTATCTCAAACAATTAAAAAAAATTTTTTACATAAAAACAAAACAAATCTTATGGTTTTATATCGGTCTCTGATCAGTTGTTTGGTATACCATTCATCGAAACACGTGTAAGACATATCAAATAAAATAATATGAATGCATTATATACTTGGAGTATTTGCATTGTTCACAAATGATGTATACAAGTAAAATTACATAAATATCAGAAAAGGCTCAACACGGATCGATCTATGATGCTAGTCATCTCATCTGGGCTCGAAAAAGATGATTAAACGTCTTAAAATGATCAAGCTGATGAATTGTTGAATAATCCGCAGGGAATCATTTCTAGTGTTAATATATAATTTTAGTTATAAAAGTTCTACATATGTATTGAGCACTTTTGAAAAGACATTAATTAATTTAGTTAAAAAATTATACTGGAATTTACATAAGCATAAGACATTTCCTTGGTGTACACTTTTGTAAAACTTCTGCTAAAGAGAAAACAGACGTTGAAAAGAAGACGTTTTATTAAAAATAACCGAAAAATAGGATATTCATATGAAAGGTTCACTCCACGGGTAAGATCATGCAAGCGAGATAAATTAAATCTGATATATAAAAGGCTATATGTCTGTCAGTCTCCATATTTTCAAACTCTATCTCCTCCGAAATTAAAAGTTGCAGAGCAGCACTAGGGGCCTCAAATGATTGGATTTTTTTATGGGCCGTTCTTTTATGAGTCTTTAACCGGTTAAAATAGTTTTTAAGGGTCAAAATTTTTTTTAAATCATTATACATTTATCTTAGTTTATTTCTAATTAGTTCATATGTATGTCACGTTGGTACAGTGGTAACATCACCAGCTTTGAATGCTACAGTTTTGCTTTCGGTTTCAATTCTAGCTGATTGCACCCAAATAATTTTTTTTTTTTTTTTTTTACTTTTGAAATCACAACTATAATAATTTATACAAAATCTGGACAAATTAAAATATCATATTTAAGAGTATTTTATGACCAGGCAAAGCAGGGCGCTCTCTCCCACTCTGCTAGTAAATCTTAACTATATAACATTAGCAAATGTACCTGGCGTTGTTCAGTATTAAACGTAACGTTGAATTAAGAAAAAAAATGAAAAAAAAAAAAAAAAAAAAATGAAAAAAAAAAAAAATGAAGTAAAAAAAAAATAAATGAAAAAAAAAAAATGAAGTAAAAAAAAAAAAAAAAAAAAAAAAAAAAACGGAAAGAAACCGAGACATGCATGCGAGTATTGTTTTTTCTAAACAGTTCACTTCTTGTAAGTAAAAAAAAAAAATATATACTTGAGCCGAGATTAAAACCAAAACCTGAAGATAATGAGTCAAGTATGATAACCATCAGACCAGCTTGCCATGAGTTTTAAAACCTTATTATTCTTAACATAAGGAAACTGTCATGTGAACGATTAACACATGTACAGTTGTGAAACAGTTGATAGATAAAAATCCGATGCCCTTTAAAATAACAATTTTGACCCCATGGCAGCCCTTTTTTCCAGATGAAAACTGATTAAAAAGTTTTCCACATCTGAATACCCTACATACCAAATTTCATGTCTGTAGATAAAAAAAATTCATTGAGTACATAGGTTGAGAAGTGTCCTCTCTCTCTCTCACACACACAGACTTTTATAGATATATTACAATAGAAAAATGCAAGCATGAAAAGTAATATGGTTAAGCTTAAACATGGAAAAGTAAAGGACTAGTTGTTAAAACTGGAAAAGAGACGGATAAGATATTCTAGTAAAAAATATCAATTTATAACTTTAAAATATTACTGTATTAAGAATTGATTATATAATGTTATAAATTGATTTTTTTTTTTTATTCTTAATGCTGCAATAATTTGAGTTATAAATTTATATTTTTTACTAGAATATCTTGCCCCTTTTCTTTTCCAATTTTAACAACTAGTCCTTTACTTTTCCATGTTTAAGCTTTACCATATTACTTTTCATGCTTGCATTTTTCTATTGTACGAGGGTGTGTGTGCAATAAGTAATGCCCCTGGCCCACTTCCCATAGCAGTAGAGCAACGAAACTTGGCACAGTTATTAGTGTTTCTCTACATAGGAACCACCCAGAGTTATGCATTTCTCCCATCGTTTGATGCAGCTCTGGAGATCGTTTTTGCAGAACACCCCAGGTTGGTCCTCCAACCACGACGTGACTTTAGAAATCAAGGCTGCGTCATCTGGGAAACGCTTTCCTTTCAAAAACAACTTCATGGCTGGGAAGAGGTGAAAGTCAGAGGGTGCAAGGTCAGGAGAGTAGGGAGGATGGGGAAAGATTTCATAACCACACGCCCGTGCTTTTGATCTGGCGACATGCAAGTTGTGGACCGGAGCGTTGTCCTGCAGGAGGAGGGTACCTTTGCTGATTTTGCCCCGCCTCTTGATTTTGATAGCTTCCCTTAATTTCCTCAAAAGTGAAGCATAATAGGCTCCTGTAATTGTGGTACCCTTTGCCAGGAAACCTGTCATCACTACTCTGTCCTGGTCCCAGAAGACTGTGAGCATGACCTTGCCAGCAGAGGGCTGCACCCTTGCCTTCTTTGGAGGTTGTGAGTCCAAGTGCTTCCACTGCATTGATTGGGTTTGGTCTCTGAAGCAAACCTGACAAATTTCAATTTTGGTGCTTGTATCACCAAGTGAAAGATTGTTTCAGAAATCTGCCCCACTAATAGAGGATTCATGCAGTAAGCCGTAGTCAACTTTGACCAACACACACACACATCAGTTATCTCAACGCTATTAACAAAACATTCTGTCTCCAGAGGATCGTGGCAGCAAGTTCAGAGACTATATTCCATACAAAGCCGAGATAAAAAAAACGAAAGAGTTGGCCGACAAGCATCTAGAGAGAGCACGTTACACATGAGATTTGTTTGTTTTGTTTTTTTTACTACAAAGGAGTCACCACTTTTCAAGACCTAGAGGTCACTTGAGGATAAGGGTTAACGAGTGTGCAGTAGTCAATGAGACAATATCGTAGTAGTAGAAATTTGGTAAATTGGATTATTTAAGAAGATGGGTCATCAAGAACTTGTTTACGGTGGACTTGAAGACGGCCATATAGTAGTCAGCTGGAAAGCAGGCAAACAGAACAGAGTTCCACAAGCATGCAGTTATAGGAAAGAGGAGGACCATATATATATATATATACTAGCAAAAGTACCCGCCGTTGACTGGATTCAAAAACAGCCTACAGAAAATGTACTCTGATTTATGAAAGTACTTGGGGGGGGGGGGGTTAAATAATAAAAAAATGTTTTGGTAGGTAAGTATGAGAATCAAACCCGTACCCTTGAGTTGGAAATTAATGTGAAAAAAAAAAAAAAAAACTGGCGACGTTACCCATTAGGCCACCGCAACATACAACGGCTTGAATTTATTTATTGAACTATAAAAACAGGCGTGCGCAATAAAAGTTAACTCTGCTGCTTCCATTTGACCTAATTAAGAAGGTCAAATAGAAGTCACGCAGTTGTTTACCCAAATTTGACTGTTTTTTTCCCCAACAGATGTTGGGGAGAGGGAAACCAGCTCCCAATTGTCCAGATTGAATAGCAATTGTCTGATGTACAACACTGATCAAAGCTGATTGCTTCTGGACATTTCCCGGTGCGATTGCCGAGGACTTGTTAACTTTGAATTAGTTTCGCTTTTTATACGAAAAAGCCTCATCAACACACGAGAAGCCAAAATAGCAATAATTTTGTAAAAGTTGACGTAAATAAATCTAGATGCGACGCGCTTTCCCAAATCGTACATATTATTATTTAGGACCCATATAAACAGTTGTAAGCGATTGTAACGACCTCGGAACCGTATGCGAGAAAAGCCTTTTGAAGACACGTGAAATGGTCACACACATTTTGCCTTTTATATATATATAGATGATAGGTTATGAAAAGGAAGGGTTGTAAAGAGATAACTTCGAATTTGGGCGTATCAAAACCAAAGCAAAATATGATGAAAGTAAAAATAAAATAGATAAACCCCATAATTTATTATACCATACCTGTTCACACTGAAACACTTATCACAATATTCTGTGGATCTATATTAAAAAACCTTGTTAAACTTTGTGACATATTTCCATTCTATGGAGGTCAGGCGCGAACGAACACCCCATATTTTTATTATACCATATTTCTTCAAACAGAAACATAATTATCATAGTATACTTACGCAGATAGATATGAAAAGTGTTTATTAAAGTTTGTGCCTATTTCCATTCTATGGAGGCCAGACGCGAACGCAGACCCCACAATTGTATTATACCATCCCTATTTAAGTTAAAACATACTTATCAAAGTATTCTTATGTACATCTATATCAAAAACACTTGTAAACGTTTTTTTCATTTTTAAATTTTGTATTTCCATACTTTGTGGACCAGGCACGAACACAGACCCCACAATTTTAATGAACCACCGTTCTGCCAGATCAAACATACCCATTCCTGTGTCTCGATACATCTATCATTATATGTAATCAGTTTTTTAAAATAGTCAACCATATGAGCCTATTCGTGACACACACACAGAGTTTTTATATTTAGATTGGATATTTTGTTTCTTAAAAGGAGTTCTCTTTCGTCTTTCAGATTACCAATGAAGGAGCCATTACCCACTAAAATGTTATTCCTAGTCTGTTTTTTTTTTCCAATTGTTTCATGCATATAAATATTTTAACTGTTTTTCTTACATTTTATGACTAAATATCATAAACTGTTGTTTCATCTAATGCATCAACCAGCAAATTCTAGCTTTGCTACAATTATTTGCTAATTTCTTATCGTTCTTTGAGGAGAAGAATAGCAAGAGTGGCATTCTTTGAATCTTTGCGGCATAAGGACTTATATATATATATATATATATATATATATATATATATGGGCATAGTTGTGACATTCAGCCTGGGTCAGTTGAGCCGACTCTTTAACAAGTTCACTACGTCCCAAACAATGGCTGACCAAGCACACAATTCAAGGTTGCTTCTGTTATGAGTGCAAGTCATTCACGGTTCCAACTACGGATGTCAAAAAGGTGAAAACCCAGAGTCAGTTTAGCATCCTTCTTGATCGACCTGAGCCAAATTTTAAGTTGACCACCATGTTGTTTCTTTCAGCCTGGTAGTGAAGCTGGATTGATGACTTTACAGATGAAGTCACCTGGGTGTTGTCCAAAGTTGTTGCTGACAGGGTTTGATAAGGAGAGATTTTTGGAGATAGTGAATCCTACAGCAAGTACAAATTGGGGACAAACTCTTGCCAGCAAGCATGGAGGATATAGCGTAGGCAGTGATGATCGAATATCTCCAGTTGCGTAGGTTACTTGCTCATACAGATCAAATCTTGCAATCAATGGAAAATGGTGCAGACAAAGGGCTAGTAGATTCTGACTTTGTAATATGTAAGTAAAAATAAATGAAAAATAAAAACAAATTTAAAAACAAAATACGCTTTTGCAGAGATGACATTTGGCAAACTGACACCAATTAAAACAAAACGTGTTTCAAACAATGTCACCCCTCCCTACCCATTAGTGTATTTTTTAGGTGTACATACAACATCCTTTCCCCTTATTTTAATTTTTTAAAATTATATTAGCCTTCCTTCAAGTATTTTAGACATTGTTAAATCCAGAACAAGACAATGTTGTCAAAACATTGATTGACCTACGTCAGCATTTTCTGATGTTTATAAAATTTTATTTTTTAAAAGATATTATTTGTTCAAAGTTAAATACACTCTAATGTTATATATATATATATATATATATAAAACTGGTGTGATGGAAATATTAAAAGGTATTTGCCGCTTCTCTTCCAATTTTTTAATTTTAATCATGTCAAATCGCACTTTACTTCCTTTCGACGGATTGGCTATTTCTTCTGATGAATTAAGGGCATAATAGATTCACTGATTGATATAATAATTAAGTGATTAATTTTGCACTATGAACCAGATACTGTCAAGAATTGTAAATGTCAACTGAATTAAAGTAATAAATTATAAGATGGTCACATTCACTATATATATATATATATATATATATATATATTAAATGTGAGTTACAAACATTTGCTTTTTTTTCTTTGCTTTAACACAAAACATATGCAAAAATATACTTTGGTCTTGGGATTGAGTTATGGTTGACAAAAAATTCTATTGTTCACTCAATTCCTTCCTAGCTCTTCTGCCTACGTCAATTCAACCACCCTGATATCGTTTAATGTCTCTGTGAGTATTTGCAGTTAAGTTCTTTTTCAGCATAGTCAGCAAATTTACATACGTGTGTATGCATGTACCACAAACACGAATGTAAATTAGATGATAAAATAATCAATGTCTTCAGTTCTATAGAAAAATAATATTTCACTATTTTTGGGGGGTACAAAACTTTGTAACTATGAAAAAGGGCAGACTGATTTTTTTTTTTTTTTTTTTTTTTTTTTTTTTTTTGATATCCAGGATATAAAAGGATGTAGGGAAAACTTTAATGGGGGTTAACTTTTCAAAAGCCAAAACGAGGTTTATTTTTATTTTTTTTAATTTATTTTTATTATAGGGAAATGAATTTAAACGTGGGGATCGACTAAAATAAAATCAAATTATCGGGGGAGGGGGGAGAAATGGGGGAATGACTAAAATAAATTTATCGTTATGATAAATAACAAACCCTTTGCTTAAAAACCCACGATGTGCAATGAATTTCAGCAGTGACTCATTTTCTATCCTGAGTCACGCTCACTCATTATTCCAGTTTGAAGGTCTTGGAAACTATTCACATTCGGTTAAGGAGATCTCTCTGTAAGCAAAAGGGTTGCCTTCTGGGTTTGGACGTGATTTGTCTCTAAGGCGTTTTCTCCCCATTGTACAATTATCATGGACGACAGATTCATTTTAGTCATTCCCATTTTTTTTTTCTTCCTCCCGATAATTTTATTTTAGTCACTCCCCAGGTTTAAATTTGTTTCCCTATAATAATAAAAATAAATTTTAAAAAAAAAAAAAAAAACAACTCGATTTGTTTTTTGAAAAGTGAGAGCGAAACCTGGTCGGCCAACTCTACCCCATTAATTTTTTTTTTTCTTTCTTAACCTTCATCAAATGTTTTCCCTCCGTCCTTCTTTTTATCATGGATACAAAAAAAACTCAGTCTTCCCTTTTTCATAGCTATAAGAAAAATAATAATATCCTTATATAATTGAATTAATTTATTATATCAGGGCTCTACATTGTGTATGAAACAGTCGCATTTGCAAAGTGGCGACTAGAAATAATGAAGCACTTATCTTTTGGCGATTGCATTTCTTCATTGACAATCTTCCAAAGCTCACTACTGAGTGAAAAATATCTTTTCAACTTTTTTTTTTTATAAAACGAACAAAATTAAATTATTTAAACAATAAAAGTTTAATAGAATAATTCACTATTTTATCGTAGGCTGCTTAAAAAAAAAAAAACATCTGAAGAAATTAGAATATTTATAGCTTCAAGTATCAACATAAAATTTGTTAACTATTAAGAATTACACTTATTAAAAAAAAAAAAAAAAATACAGAAAAATCTTTATGATGTACATGCTTTTCACAGAACGAAGATGTCATATTCTAAAAATCATGTGGGTTTGGCTAGTAAATGAAAATATTTAGTTGTAAAAAGTCAAGTAAAGATAAATTTGTTCATAGAACCCCATATGTATTTGTGTGTGTATATATATATATATATATCAGGTTAAAAATATCCAAAAACCAGGTTGTTGATAGTGCTCAATAAAAAGAGCAAGATATTTTATTCAATTTAAGTAAGCAAAATTACCATTAGTCTTTTAAAAGACTGGCATCAATGAAGACTGAAAGCTTCGGTCGCCTGATGGGATCTTTTTAGATTGAAACAATAGATGTAGTGTGCTAAATTTGTTTACTTGACTGAATAAAATTTATACATACATATATATATATATATATTATAAATGTTTATTTTTTAAATATTGTTAATTTCAATGTATACCGTTTTCATTTAATGGGTTAAGACCGTTATGATAAAAACTGAATCACCATTAATTTTGAGTAAAGCTCAATGCATCTATTTTATAGATGCAGAGCATATATAGTACAAAATTTTGTTGAAATTCAAAGACTTACTTTTTTTTCTTTTTTATAACTTTGTTTATTTCATCTAGGATTTCTTGATTACAGCCGTTTCGTTAATAGGATGACAATTTTATGATTTTATGTTTTCATAAAATTTTCTTTCTCATCAATTCGTCAGATGTGATTTCCATCCAATGTTACCAACCAATAAAAGAAAAAATCTAAGTCTTTGAATTTCAACAAAATTTTGTGATTATTTATATATATATATATATATATATATAAAGTGAAAGTGTGTGTGTGTGTCTGTGTACATTTCCCTACACAATAACTGTCAATTTTCAATCTACAGGCTCAAAATTTGATATACAGGGTATGGATATTTGGGAAAATCTTTCTAATTGGTTTTCAGCCAGAAATTTGGCTGTTAAGGGGTCAAAGTTCAACGATTTGGCCTTTGAGAACTCTATCAAACTCCTCCGCCAATTTTGGGTATAAACAATTGAAATTTTAGATATAGGTTCCTTGGACATGGATCTAATTTAACTTGATTTGAGCCCAAAACAATAAATTTTAAGGGGTCATAATAGGGGTCAAAGTTACAAAAACTTTTACCTCTGCAGTCTCTACCAAGTTACAATTTCTGGTCTAAACATTTGAAATTTTACATAAAGGGTATTCAGTGATCGGGCAAGCTTTTTCATCGGTTTGGGTTGAAAATTTGAGCTACCAATATATAAATGTATGTATGTTTGCATGTCTGCCTAAAACTTTCGGCAGAGGCGACAGGTTTTCACAAGATCAGTATCGTTTTGAAGCTCCAACCTTCAAACGACAAATACCAAAAAATTGGCTAAAAACATTAATTTCACCCTCAACTGGGCACTTTTCTACAAGGAGGGGTCGCTTTTTTCACTGATATTTTCTATTGTCTAGCCTTAATTTAAACGTACATCACTTCCGTTTGCTGGTGGTCATAACAGCAAAGACATCACGTTTTTTTCCCGTTCTTTTCCTCTTTCGTGGTACGGGTTCTGCCTTCCTACCACCATTTTTTTTTTTTTTTTTTTTTTTTTGCTAAACACACACCTCCAAACATCCGGGCAATGCCGGGCACCCATGCTACTGTATATAATATATATATATATATATTAAAAGCCACATTGCTCCACTCCTCAAATCACTCAATCCCTTTTCTTTACATTCTCTTTTTTCTTTTTTTTTTTTCTTTACGATTTTCCATTCAATTTCAAATGTCAAAGAAACATTGTATAAAAATCAGGTTTCATTGTAAAAGATCTGGCCTGATGATACTGCTTTTCCAAAGGAATTGCAGCAGAAACGTGTATGCACATATGTAGCCAATAGTGTTTGTATGAATAAACATACTATAATAATGCTCTGTGTGGCATTGAATTCTTTTTGATAAAGAGTTTCAGTAGATTTACATATAGGAAACGACAGCGATACAATTCAATTCCTGACAAGATCGGACATTGAAAATTTCAAATAAATTTTCGACTTGGGCCTCATCAAATCATTATGAAAAGAAATGGTTTTTGTCTAGAATTCCACCTATATCAAAAAGTAAACAAATCTGAACAATGTACATACTTGTGATGAAACAAATATATCATATTCCAAAAACCTCGTAAATTGATCAAGTGGTTTCACTTTTAAACAAGAAAATGGGAAGTCATAGACATTGCAACAAATCTACTAAGTATGAACTATTGTTGAATTATCTCCCTTTGTTTCTTGACATCTTCCCAAAATGGCAGACAAGATATTCATATTACGTTTCTGAAATTTTTGAGATGAGGATTGGTTATTCATATTATTTGGATTCTTTGGACTATTGCTCTCAGCTTGAGCGTCATTTTCACGTTTTAGTCAATGAAACCTCCAACCTTCTTTTGATGTATCTCGTCAAACTCTGGAATGTTTCCATCAAACTCATGATACCACGGTTAGAGTACTTGGAAAAATCAATTGTGAAAATGATATTCTCCTGGAGGTTGAAAGTTCAATTTTCAGTGTGGGTGGACAAAAAATACAATTGCGAATTACTTAGGACCTCTGTCCAGTCATGGCTGACAGAATGAAAGCATGCTATCCCCTACCACCATGAAGTAAATAAAGGGTTCCGTTTGAAATTCCGTCCAAATTAAAATAATAATCATACTTCAGATACTGAAAAACTTTGATTTTCTTATCGATATTATTAATAAAATTCGAAATGTTTATTTACGTATGCGTGTATATATACCAATAAAACTTTCGAACGGATCCACCGAATCGAAAAATTCTTTTTTCTCCTGAAAGGTGCGAGTCTCTAGATTGTCCTTATCTATATATGGTTCGTAACGAATCACGCCAAGTGACATAAATAGCTCGAAATAAGGGCTTTTGGTCCGTTTTGTGCAATTGTTGAAAAAGTTTCCTGCCCATGTCAACAAAATTTAGTACTGTCTGTATACAGTCGCGGTAACATCTTTCGGCATACAGACAGGACTTGTGACGCAATGGATAATGCGTCTGACTACGGATCAGAAGATTCCAGGTTCAAATCCTGGCAAGTTCGTAATAATTTTAACCATTTTATCCAATGTTTACTCATTATCCTTACTCTTAGGGTATTTTTTTTTTTTTTTCATGATTTTGTTTTGTGCATATGGGAATTTCTCATACTCCGAGTTCACAGGGTAAACGTTGATGGTAAGATAATGTTAAGTGTACTCGATTTTGTGTTTGACTGTGTTGTGTGCCGATGCAGTGCAGCCGCTAGTTTAAAATAAAACGACTTGATGAATTTATGATTTTTGGAACATGATATTTTGTTACTGTCACCGGTATTTACAGCATACAGATTTTTTTTTTTTTTTTTTTTTAATTCCGGATACGAATCAAAGAAATAATAGAGATAAATATTAGCATGTATTCATTTTGACAAGAATAACTGCAAACTTCTTAGAACATTAAAGACATCAAAACAGAATGACAAAATAAATTATGAATGTGGTAAAAATTCAGACAGGTTAACAGTGCAGCAAGTGGAATCAGATATCCAGTTTTTTTTTTATCAAAAGGAACTCAGAATCAAAACAATTTCTCTGCTTATAATAGAATTTTTTTTTTTTTTTTTTAGAAAACACATTATCAAATACAGCTGATCAAGGGAGATAACCGGGAATTTTGCAAATCTTTTTAAAATATATTTCCACAAACATTCGGGAGGCATGTCTATGCTTATTGAAAATGAAACAATTTAATTTTGAAAATGTTTGAGAGATTAAATAATACGCAAGTATATTGGATAATTCAATCCAGATGTTTCCTATCTTTGTTTATTTATGTATGCAATCAGTTTTGTTTTTTTAGTTATTATTTCATTGTTTTTTGTTTATTTGATTTGAATTTTCAGTGATTGTTAGCTAACGTATTTCCTAATTTCCAGCGTAGTACTATTGGAAGTGGTGACAAGGCGAATCAGTTCCGTTGCAGTTTTTTTTTTCTCTCTCTCTCATGCCTATATTTCTCCTGTACAAGCACTTTTTTTTTTGTTGTTTTTTTAAAAAGAATTATTGAAAACATTTTTTTAAATCTTTTTAAGTAATGAACTATTTAGTTCATGAAGTAATGCCAGCCACAGAACTGTGCATCATCAATTTGTTATTTCGATTTCAATTTATTTTTATAAATTTCATAAGCATATATATAAATTCAAAGAAAAAAAAACTTAATTTTAAAATTTAAACAAACTTATTTTTATAATTTTATAAAAACACATTTCTTATAAAATTTCAAATAAAATAACTTATTTTTTAAAAATTTTGTTATTAAAAGTACAAATAAAAGACTAATTGTGTTATTTTTTTTATCTGCATAATTTTCTTAATTTTTATTGCATACTTTTCAATAATCTCCTTGTATTTTATTTCAATAAATCACTTCACAATAGAAATACTTAAGAGCAAATAAAAGGGAAGGAACTGAGTTGTCTTGTCACGATTTCTGGTAGCGTTCCACAAACAATTAGGAAGTATGTTATCCAACTATATCCGAATTTTCTATACTTTTATCCCTTTTTAAATAAAATTATTTTTTTTTTTTTTTATCGCTCAAAATTTGATTCACAATTTATACCAAGTATACAAGAAAGAATTATCCCAGTAGTAGGCCTCCAAAGCGCTGGACTGATCGGGTTCGCAACGATATAGAACTTCTTTTGCTAACAGTGGAAAAATTAGTAACGCATCAAACAAAATGGAAAAATAGTGTATTCAGAAAATGTCCAAAGATAATGCTATGAAATAAGTTGGATTGGATCTTGGCCATAATTCCCCTTTTATTAAAACAAAAAAAGAAAAAAAAAAATGGAGAAATTCTGGATGATGTGCATACCTGTGATAGTATGAAAATATCATATTCCAAAAATCATATAAATTGATCAAGTAGTTTTATTTTTAGCGAAGAAAATCAAATTTTAAGAATTAGCAAAAACGGAATGTCTAGCATGGTCATGTTGGAGAAACAAGGGCAGATAACTCCACAATAATTCTAACTTGCGAGATCAGCCTTATGATTTCCCATTAATTGCTTAAAATCGTTTAAAAATGATACTATTTGATTAATTTGTGATTTTTGGAATATGACATTTTCTTTATGTCACAGGTACCTGCATCAAAGATTTTTCTGTATTTTTGTTTTTTAATTTAGGGAGAATTCTGGACAACTAACAAATTATCTGACCATTTCTTGTGTCTCTGCAGATTTCTCTTACGTTTTACATATTTTTTCATTTATTAGAAATCGCTTCCTTTGAGAAATCAAAAATGCAACAGCATAAAATGGTAAAACGTTTTTTGTCCAGATCAGGGTTACGGAATCGGACTTTTACTATCTGACTCCGCAACCCTGGTCCAGATTCCCCACATATCAAAAAACAAAAGACTAGAAAAATTTGTATGATGTGCGTACCCCCTCACGAAACAAAAATATCATATTCCAAAAGTCACATAAATCCAAGTAGTTTTAGTTTTAGAAAGAAAATCATTTTTAAGTGATTAATAGGAATCCATAGGCATTACGACATTAATCTAGTAAGCATGAAGTATTGTTACGTTATCTCCCTTTGTTTCTTCAGATTTTTTTCAAAATGGCGAGCGAGAGAATCACTTGTCGGATGCTCATAAAATTTGATTTTCTTATTTAAAAATAATAAAATTACTTCATCAATACATGTGATTTTTGGAATATGATATTTTCACTTTGTCCTGGATAAATACATCACACAGATTCTTCTTTATTTTAAGGGGAATTCTGAACAATTAACAAAAAATTAAATATAGAAATTTAAAACATTAAAAAAAAAAAAAAAAAAAAAATTGGATCATCTGGATGTTTCCAGTTTTTATTTTTATATAAAATCAGTTTTTATAAATATTTTATTGAATTTTTCCAATTCTTTTATCGATTTTTTTTTAAATGGAATTAGATTTAAAAATAATTTTTATTAGTTAAGAATATCAATGTATCTGGAGTATTCATTTCCTGATATAAGATTTTATTACAGGCTTTATTAAACCTTTGGATTGACTAGATTGTGGTACAATCTGGAAAGATTGTTTTTACAGAGAAAGTATGCAAACATGCATCCGAGGATTATACGAAAGTATGTTAATAAAAAAATGGATTGAATTTTAAACTTTTTCTGGCTTGAATTAAACATTTAAAACAAAAAAGTTGTATATTACGATCATTAAAAAAAAAAAAAAAAAAAAAATTTTTTTCTAATCACTTCTATAATGTGAAAGAACTAAAATATAAAAATCAAGATGAAGAGTGTGGAATAAATAAATGACCTTTATACATACTAAATAATGCTTCAAGCAAACTACATTAACCTCTTATATATATATATATATATATATGTATAAGGAATAAAAAAATACCAGTGGTGGTTGACGTTATGTTACGAGAAAAATAGAAAAAACCGAATGAAAATATTAAAAAAAAATCAACGTTTTGTCCTTATTTCAGAGGACATCTTCAGGATAATTGAAATAAAAAATAAATTTTCTTTTCTTACATTTTTATTTTTTATTTCAATTATCCTGAAGATGTCCTCTGAAATAAGGACGAAACGTTGATTTTTTAATATTTTCATTCGGTTTTTTCTATTTTTCTCGTAACATATATATATATATATATATATATATATATATATACACACACACGTTGTTTGTTTTGTTTTTTTTACAATAAATATGGTTGAATAGTGGCTTCACCTCAAAGCTCATTTTTATTTACTTAGAAAGTCGGCCATAATTTATTTGGACATATATAACATCTTATTTATTTTTATGCACCACCAAAAACTGAGACAGAATAAATCTAAAATTCCCCATTCCCAAAGGATTATTGCCTGTTACTCTGGATGCTCCATCGAACAGAATTGGAATTTACCTTCAATCTGCAACCTAAAAGCATCGTCCCATTCTAATCAAGGATTACTATTCTATTTGGATATCAAAATCTCATCCTTTTTTTTTTTTTGTTTTAACCATTTTTTTTCTCTATGTCACTTAAAAATATCTTTAATATATTTTCTATGTATGTGCTGAATAGCAAAATTATATTTAATATTTTGCATGGATTAAGGAAATTACTTTGAATATTGTATTCTTTGGTGAAATAAATCTTTATATTGAAAAAATATTTTTCTGAATGAAATTTAAATATAAAAAAAACTAATATATATATATTACTAGCGAGGGGTACCCGGCATTGCCCGGGTGTTTTTCGGGGTATGTGAAAAAAAACAGGTGCCCGTGAAAAAAAAAAACTAAGCCTTCACGACGCGCAGTTGGAAAATAGTAAAGTGTTAAAAAAAAAACAGGTGCGCGTTTTTGATTGACGTGACGGCGATAGGTATTCAGCAGTTACGATTTTGTGCGGGACAGTTTTGAATGAGGTGAATAAATCGGTTTGTTTGATTTTAAAAACCCGCTCCCTGTTTATTAGAAGGAGCAAAATGAAAGCTACAGTCTGATATGATGAAGTCGACATTGAACAACCGTTACTTAGCTCTCTTGAGACAACTGGCTTTCGGCCTGTGATTAGAGTCGAGTTTCGCTTTTTTTTATACCGAAAACCGAATGTAACGCGTGCCGATGCGGGAAATGTGGAATAATTAACGTTTGAAAGTCAATAAAATTAAATAGACAGGCGAGCTCCGTGGGTAACTCTGAGATATCACAATTTATAGATGATATAAAAAGTTTTAAGAAGTTGTGAACCGAGCAAGCGCTTCTCTGAAAGAAGCCTTTTGTGGACATTGAGGAAAAGCGTACATACATACATACATACATTTTCGCTTATATATATATAGATTCCAGGTTAAGAATATTTAAAAGGCAAAACATCCAATTAATCTAACGAGGTTTATACAAGAGTGCTCAATACAAAGTAAAGCAAGAAATACTTTTTCTTTGTTTTTACATAAACATTTAGATATCGCTATACATTCATGAGTATGTTTCAGTCAACTAGTTGTAAATAACTAGAGACATCAGGTGATGTTGCTTTCCAAACATTCACTCCTTGATGGATTTTAAAACAAGTTCACAGAAATTTTGGTCTGGAGAGCAGTCATATGGTATCACCCCCTCCTCCAAGGACTTAATGAGTGAAAAAAGAAAAATCTAAAACAAGACAAAATATAAAACATAAAAGCAAACCTACAGTGTCTAGCAGAGAGAAGAAGATAAAGAGTGAGGGGGAAGTGAGTAAGAAAAGAGAGAGATGGTAGGTTCAAAGTTATAAACCCACACAAAAGTGTGTGTGTGTGTATATATATATATATATAAAGATTAATTTAGTTTGCTTAAAGCATTGTCTAGCATGTATATAAATAACCGAACAATATATGATTAATGGTTAATAAAGTTTGGGATATTTTTTCAGACCGTTTTGCTCATGAAAGAATGTGCATATTCGTAAGTTGATCCACGATCTTCCAATTATGGACAACTCAGAAACCAATATATATTTATCTCTCTATATATTGGTTTCCGAGTTGTTCATAGTTGGAAGATCCGGGATCAGCTTACGAATATGCACATTCTTTTGTGAGCAGAGTTAGACACAAGGTCGGTTTTTAATGCGGAGAAAATACAGCTCTACAAAAAGGGGCTCTCTGGATAGGAACAAAAATAAAAAATTGTCTCAGTCATGAAGGGTTTCTCCTCCACTAATGAATACGTTCATAATTTCAGTTTTCCTTTTTATTCGCACAAAGATATGTATATCAAATACTGCATACTTGTTGAAGAAAAACGTTTCTTTTCCTGTTTTTATGTTTTATTTTTTTTCACTTCCGTTGTGTTATCCTATAATATTAAATTGCTTGTTGTAACCATATCGACGTGTTTGTCTTTCTTTTGCCAATTATCCAATGTGTTCTTTCCAGGTAATGCAGACATCCTTTTAGATCGCACAAGTTCAGGCAAAATATAAATGCTGATTTGTGTCTAGTACTATCAGTTGTCACAGTATGTGTTTATATATTTGTACGTACATCATTCACTCCTAAACTAATTAACCGATCATCAAGAATTTCTTAATTTTATTTTCTGGGAGCAAAGCGTGGATGAAAGCTTTTTTTTTAATTTTTTTTTTTACTGAGGAGTCTCCACTTATCAAGGCCCAAAGGCCACTCGAAGATAAGAGTTAATGAACGTTAGGTGGTAGTTTAGTAATCGTTAATGGTGTAAATTGGGTAGAATTGGATTATTTATGGGGACGGCTCAACAAGAATTTGTTTACATTGGATTTGAAGGCTACTATGTTGTATTTAACCGAGAAGCAGGCCAAATTCAGATATTTCTGGTTTTTGTTTTTTAATTTGAACAATAAATATAAGACATCATATGTGTGTCATTCAAACACGGTAGTGTTTGAATGTATGGTTTTTCTTTTTTACTGGGGAGTCACCACTTATCAAGGCCCAAAGCCCACTCGGTTCTAGAGGAGTACATAGACGAAAAATCCAGGATTGACACGCTAATACGGATGATGTTCATTAGTGACAAAATAGTCCATAAAAATATAACGAACTCTAATCATAAGTATAATCATTCATAGCTTCGTTCTGATTCCGAGTTCCAATTTTAAAAAAATAAAATTATTAATCCACGTTCATAACTGGATGTTTACGCAACATTTTTTTTTTTTTTTTTTTTTTTTTTTTTAAATCTTTTGCACACTCACGGTACGTGAGCAACTCACACCTTCGACTAAAAATTTCAAATTGGTTTCGACTTAGGAAAAAAAGAAAGAAAAAAAACGGAGAAACAATTTTTCTAGACTCACACCGACCGTCCACTTTGTCGCCAACGGCAACGCGAGTCCTAGGCACAATTTCATTAATTACAACCCCCGCCCCCCATACCCACACCCATACACCCACCCCATCCCCGAAGATGGTTACATCATCTCAAATTCTTCCCCAAAATTCTGTCCGCCTGCTTGTGCCATACCAGTTTGGGGTGGAGCCATCCCAGGGGGCCCTGCCATCTGTGGCTGTGAGACGGGTACCCTGTGCTGCTGTTGCTGCTGCTGTTGTTGCTGCTGCTGCTGTTGTTGCTGCTGTAACATCTGCATGTGTGTCTGGCGTAAGTGATGCTGCTGTTGGCCACTCTGCTGCTGCTGCTGCTGTTGTTGTTGCTGAAATCATACGCACAAAAAGGAAAATAAAATTAAGTCAATTTAGTTAACTTTGGCATTTATTCATTTACATATCTATATCTACCCATAATAATAATAATAATAATAATAATAATACGGTAACTAGTAATTATTATATGTTGTTTAATTACTATTTACCATATTATCCTATTCCTTCATTCTCATTAAGCCAATTTTTTCTATATTTGCATAATTTTAGCACTTCTGTTGAAAAGCATTCAGCTTCAAAATGCCATGGCCTAAAGAGGTTTTCGTTCTGATGATATAATAAAGTTATATATAACTTTTATTCGGCATCTTTTATTTAATATATAACGCAATATACACACACACGTATATCATAATTTAGGAAGTTAAAATTTGTGATTTGAAAAAGTCAAATTTCAAATATAGAAATTTTAGTGCGTCCAGATTGCATTTTTGAAATTCACCAGCTGTGACAATTAGGCTTTAGTAGGATGTATTCCAATCCCTGCTGTAGCTGTTCGTTTTAACCTGAAATCATAAAAATTGGTCCCTCATCTGATAAGATGTATGGCAATAACATGAATTTTTAACAATTTTAAATGCCTGTACAAAAAAAAAAAGTCTGGAAACTTATTGAACTTGTACGTGTTCGACTTTTGTTCAAATGTGCTTACGAGGACTATCTTAAGCGCGAGCAGTTTGACAGAAATTGAAATAGACCTGAAATTTATTTTATTTTGTATAAAAATCTATTCTTTAAATTTAATAACGTAGAACTATGTTAATCTATTAATAAAATTCTAAATGTTTATTTATTTATGTGTGCGTGAGATTATATATATATATATATATATATATATATATATATATATATATACACACACACCAATAAAAATCTTTCGAACAGATGCACTGAATTGAAAAATTCTTTTTTCCCCCCTGGAAGGTGTAAGTCCCTAAGATTGTCATTATCTATATATGGTTTGTAATGAACAACGCCGAGTCACACAAAAAGCGCGATATAAGGGTTTTTGGGTCGTTTCATGCAATTGTTGAAAAAGTTACCTGCCCATGTCAACGGATTTTAGCACTGTCTGTATAGAGTTGCAGTAACATCTTTCAGCATACGGACAGGACTTGTGGCGCAATGGATAACACATCTGACTACGGATCAGAAGATTCCAGGTTCGAATCCTGGCAAGTTCGTAATAATTTTAACCATCATTTTATCCAACGTTTACTTATTATCCTTAACCTTAGGGTTTTTTTTTTTTTTTCAGTGATTTTGTTTTTTTCAGTGATTTTGTTTTGGGAATTTCCCATACTCCGAGTTCACGAGGTAAGCGTTGATGGTAAGACGATGCAGAGTGTACTTTATGTTGAATGTACTCGATTTTGTGTTTCATTCAGCATTGTGTGTATGCCGACACGGCGTAGCCGCTAGTATTCAATACTATCTTATTTAATTTTACTTATTTTTCCGTGGATTAGCATTTTGTTTAAGTTTTAAATGATTTTCTACATTCTTGTTAAAAATAGGTGGTATGTTTAAATTTAATTATTTCAAGGGAGACAACTTTGTTGTGCTGATTAACATATACATATGCGCACAGACACACGCACAAAGAAATTAAGTACCAATAAATTTGTGTGCATTTCTTGTGTCAGGATAATATGACATAATTCCATGGTAAATTATCTACAAAGGGGCGTTAAAAAAATAACGTCTGCTATTTTTTTTTTTTTTTTTTCCTTCTGAATGGATCAGAGGGGATTGTAAATTGCATTGTTATGACAATTGAACTTTTGCATCCACAACCTAAAAGTTTCATTTCTATGTTGCAGTGAGGGTTGGAGACGCATGTTGCAGGTAGAGAAATGACACGAGAATGATAGTCTAATTAAATCTGTATAGAGAGATGTGTGAAAAGCAGGAGACTTTGATGGTATGGCCACATTGAAAGAATGAATGAGAGTTCTTAGGTTAGTATGCATTTATGTGTGCCAACAGCATTCACTCTAGCTGAGTTGAACTGGCTTCCTTCGAAGAGAGTGTTGAGGGAATGTTAAATTCACAAGCGATCCCTAATAGTATGTATATTCCAGTCAGGGGAGATGATGGTGTTAAGTTTTTGTTGTTCTTTCAGGAAGGTGTTGACATCCTACATACAGCGCCTAGTATTCCCAAATATAACCCATCTGGTACTGGCTAGGCTCAATGTTGCTTTACTACGGTGATCTAATAAGAATCTATATTATTCAATCAATTGGAATGTTTGAGATGAGTATTATTTATTCATTGCAGACTATTATCCTCATCTCAAACTAAAAAAGATGAAGATAATAGTCCACAATAAATAAATGAATAATAATAATCTATGTGACACCGGGATCGCACCGCATTACTTTGAATAGTAAATGTATAACAATTGTGGGAGTAAACACAAAGTGCTAAGAATTAGTTTGAGAAAGAGTGGAAAAACAACGACAGATTTTCAATGTCCATTTTGAAGTATTTTTCAAGTATTTCTCAGTTTTTCAAGGAATAGAATTATTCAAACTACTGCTCATATCTTGGGTGTTATTCTCCCCACGTTTTTGGAACCATGGCACAATGGATAAAAGTACTAATTTATAATAAGTTCAAAGAGAAATTCTATGTGTACGAGAGAGAGAGAGAGAGAGAGAGAGAGAGAGTGTGTGTGTGTATGATACAATTATCGATTCCTTACTAAATTCCCGATTCAATTACGGATTTAGATTCTAATTCTTTATAAATCTCTAAATATTTAACTATAAAGTAAGTTATTTTTTCCCCCAATTATCGTAAAAACTTGTTAAATGTGTAGATATACTGCTCATATCTTGGGTGTTATTCTCAACACGTTTTTTGGACCATAGCACAATGGATAAAAGTACTAATTTATAATCAGTTCAAAGAGAAATTCTAAAGCTTGAAGATTTGATCCTCAGTACAAACGATACTAAGAATACAAGTGCAAATTATTTAAGAGTTCTACCGGATCATGGCTGATGGAAAACTAAGTTACCTCCTGTGGATTAGATAAAGGGCTTAGTTCAAAATTCTGTGCAGACTCCAGAGCTTGAGAAGATGCACCTGAAGAAGGTCAGAGGTTACATCGATTGAAATGTGAGAATATCGTCTACGATGAGAACAGTAGTATGAAGAATTCGAAGTATCAATCCTCATCTCAAAAAATGCCAAAACATAAAAATGGATAAGAGAATCAACAGATTTAAAGTTTTAACATTCAATTAAAACACAGGATAAAGAAAGTTTAAACATATCCCACAATGAATGACGAACAACGAAAATAAAATATGAACAACCAATAGAATAAAAATTTAAATACAAAAATAAATTACGTTTCTGAATTTTTTAGATGAGGATTGGTTATTTGTATTACTTAGATTCTTCGTACTATTGTTCTCATCCAGGGCTCTACAGACTTATCTTTAGTTGACCTTTGACAACTAAATATTTTCGTTTACTAGCCAAATAGAAAAGTTACTAGCCAAACCCACATGATTTTTAGAATATGTTTATTTTGTGAAGAGTATGTACATCCTAAAGATTTTTCTGTGTCTTTTTTAACAAGTGTAATTCTAAATATACAACAAATTTTATATTGATACTTGAAAGTATACACATTCTAATTTATTCGATATTTTTAAACAGCCTTTGTTTAAAAAAAGAAAAAAAAAAAAAGAGTATATTGTTCTATTAAACTTTTATTGCTTAAATAATTTAACTTTGTTCGCTTTATTTAAAAAAAAAAAAAAAAAAAAAGTTGAAAAGATATCACTCAATAGTGAGCTTTGGAAGATTGTCAGTGAAAGAAATACAATCGCCAAAAGATAAGTGTTTCATTATTTCTAGTCGCCACTTTGAAGACTGTTTCACTCACAATGTAGAGCCCTGTCATCACAACATTTCGGTCGATGTAACCTTCGACCTTCTTCAGGTGTATCTTGTAAAACTCAGAAATTTGAACAGAATTTTGAACGGAACCCTTCAATATAATTCTCAGGGTGGGCGACTAAAAAATACAATTGTGAATTACTTAGGACCTCTAGTCATGGCTGATGGGACAAGAGCATGCTACCCCGTGAAGAAAGAATTCGACAAGATACACCTTGAATGTTACATCAACCAAAATGTGAAAATAACACTGAAGATGAGAACAGTAGTCTGAAGAATCCAAATAATACAAAAAATAAATCTATTTACAAGAACTGAAAGAATCAAAAGTCTTTAAAAGGAAAAAAAAAAAATTGATATTTACTGGATATTATTTATTATATTGAAAGCTTTATATATATTTAAAAACACTAATAGAACCAATCTTCCATAAAAATTGCAAATAAGCATGCAACGAACATTTTATCTCAACATACATATATGTGTGTGTGTGTGTGTGTGTGTGTGTGTGTGTGTGTGTGTGTGTGTGTATTAGTGATGGGACGATTCCAATATAATCATATATTCCTTACTAAATTTTCGATTCAATTACGGATTCCGATTCTTTATAAATCTCTAAATATTTAACTATAAAGTTATTTCCCCCCCCCCCCAATTATCGTAAAAACATGCTAAATGTGTAGATATTGTCTCAAACGTAAAGAATACACTTGTGGGGGATGAATTATAGATTTTAGTTTAGTATTCGTTAAAAATCAATAAATATTTATCATTACTACCAACAGATGCTTATCGAAGACATTCTAACACAAATCCTATCTAAAAACAATTCCAGGCACAAAGATTTGTGTGAAATTTTAAAAAAAATTGCACCACTATTTAAGAGTCTATAGGGAATGTACTCTAACAAAAAGTTCTTTTTATATAATAATGCAAATACTATAGTGATAGGACGATACCAATAAAAGGAAAAAGTACTTATGCTATAGAATGGGTTGGTAACAAATATCCGTTTTCCTACCCATGGGTGCCTAGAGAGTTTTATAACTGTTATAGAAAAAGGTGATCGAATTGTTATTTTTTATTTTACTTGTTAGTTTTACAAAAACTTTTTTCTTAAATTAAAACGAGGGGGAGGGGGATATTCAAATTTTATCTGGAAATAATTCATCCATAAAGGTGTTAATGCAAAGGATAATCATGAATAAAAAAAAAATTTAAAAAAAAAAAAAAAAAAGTGAAATTACAAAGAAAGAAAAGCAACAGAGAAAAAGAGAAAGCAACAGAGAAAAAGAGAAAGCAACAGAGAAAAAGAGAAAGCAAGAGAAAGCAAGAGAAAAGGAGAAAGCAAGAGAAAAGGAGAAAAAGAGAAAGCAAGAGAAAAGGAGAAAAAGAGAAAGCAAGAGAAAAGGAGAAAAAGAGAAAGCAAGAGAAAAGGAGAAAAAGAGAAAGCAAGAGAAAAGGAGAAAAAGAGAAAGCAAGAGAAAAAGAGAAAAAGAGAAAGCAAGAGAAAAAGAGAAAGCAAGAGAAAAGGAGAAAAAGAGAAAGCAAGAGAAAAGGAGAAAAGGAGAAAAAGAGAAAGCAAGAGAAAAGGAGAAAGCAAGAGAAAGCAAGAGAAAAGGAGAAAAAGAGAAAGCAAGAGAAAAGGAGAAAGCAAGAGAAAAGGAGAAAAAGAGAAAGCAAGAGAAAAGGAGAAAAAGAGAAAAAGAGAAAGCAAGAGAAAAGGAGAAAAAGAGAAAAAGAGAAAGCAAGAGAAAAGGAGAAAAAGAGAAAAGGAGAAAAAGAGAAAAGGAGAAAAAGAGAAAGCAAGAGAAAAGGAGAAAAAGAGAAAAAGAGAAAGCAAGAGAAAAGGAGAAAAAGAGAAAAAGAGAAAGCAAGAGAAAAGGAGAAAAAGAGAAAAAGAGAAAGAAAGAGAAAAGGAGAAAAGGAGAAAAGAAAAAGAAAAGAAAGAAAGAGAAAAAAGAGAAAAAGAAAAAAAGAGAAAAAGAAAAAAGAGAAAGAGAAAAAGAAAAAGAGGGTTCATAAGTTTTCAATTTGGCACCAAATCTCAAAACAAGAAAACATTCATCAGTCGCACTTTTTCAAACATCAAGATGATAGCATCAAATCAATTTCAAAACCAAATTTTTTTTCACTTTTTCAATCAATTGCAGTAATTTCACCTTATTCAATTGAAATTGTCTCTGATTTTCTTCACAAGACTTTTCAATTTATTTTATTTCTTTTCTTTTACCATGGGATAATTTATATATATATATATATATATATATATATATATATATATATAAAAACACACACACACATACATACACCCACAAAGTGGAATTATACAAACATTAAAAAAAATGCTGATTCAATAATCTTGATATTAATTTTTATTATTGAACACCTAACGATATAAGTAACATCATTGAAACGTTAATTAATCTGCGCAAGGATTTTCTGATATTTATATTATTTCATTAATAATAGCTCTTACATATGTATTGAGCACTTCAAAAAATGTTTTTATTCAACACACACACACACACACGTTTTTCGGTGGAAAGGTATCCAAAGATTGAAAATAATTGAATTTCAACAAGGGTCGTTGATAGTGCTCAATCGTAAGAGAGCAAGTTATAAATTTTTTTATGTAAATACAGTCATATCTTGCTACGATGTGCAGACCGTTTCAATCATATTCGATATCATCAGGCAAGGAAAATTCTCTCTCTTCAAAATTTTAAAAGGTGTTTAACCTTTTCAGTTTTTGTGCCTTAATTTTTCTTGCTTGATGATATCTAATATGATTGAGCGGTCTGCACATTGTAGCAAGATATATATATACACATATACACAGACACACATTTAAAAGAAACTAAGATGGTTAACAAAGAAAATATTGTGAATAAAAAAGTGAAATTGCAAAGAAAAAGAAAGAGTAGTCACAGATTTCAAATTTTGACATGAAAACTCACAACAGATAAAACATTCAGCATCAAATCAATTTTTACCATCACCCCCCCCCCTTTTTTTTTGTTATTTTTTTCCATTTTACCTTTTTCATAGACTAATGGCAATTTCACCTAATTCTTATATATACTTTAGGGACGGTTAATCAGAATCAGGAATCAGAAAAACTGTTTGGAATATCTGAATCAAAACAAAATGTACATATTTTCCGATACCAAAAACGATTCCTTTAAATTTTTTTTTTTTTTATTTGTTTTAAAAGAAAATGTTCCACTGTTGGTAATAATAAAATAAATAGTGATTTTGAACTACCAATAGAGCTAAAATATATGGATCACTCTCCGGTAAGTTTGTTTTTAGATTTGAGAAAATATATGCACAGTTAACGTGTTTTTACAGTAATTGGGAAAAAATAACATTATCTTGGCATTTATGAAGAATCGGAATCACTTACTGTATCAAAGTCGGAAAAAATATTGGAATCGTCCCAACAGTAATATATATATACTAGCAAAAGTACCCGTCGTTGACTGGGTTCAAAAACAGCCTACAGAAAATGGACTGATTTATGAAAGTTGAAAAGGAAGGGTTGTAAAGAGATAACTTCGAATTTGGGGGTATCAAAACCAAAGCAAAATATGATGAAAGTAAAAATAAAATAGATAAACCCCATAATTTATTATACCATACCTGTTCACACTGAAACACTTATCACAATATTCTGTGGATCTATATTAAAAAACCTTGTTAAACTTTGTGACATATTTCCATTCTATGGAGGTCAGGCGCGAACGAACACCCCATAATTTTATTATACCATATTTCTTCAAACTGAAACATAATTATCATAGTATACTTACGCAGATAGATATGAAAAGTCTTTATTAAAGTTTGTGCCTATTTCCATTCTATGGAGGCCAGGCATGAACGCAGACCCCACAATTTTATTATACCATCCCTACTTAAGTTAAAACGTACTTATCAAAGTATTATTATTTACATCTATATCAAAAATACTTGTAAACGTTTTTTTTTTAATGTTTTAATTTTGTATTTCCATACTTTGTGGACAAGGCGCGTATGCAGACCCCACAATTTTAATGAATCATCATTATACCAGATCAAACATACCCATTCCTGTGTCTCAATACATCTATCATTATATGTGATCAGTTTTCTATAATAGTCAACCATATAGGAGCCTATTCGTGACCAGACACACACACGTTCAGCTTTATATTATATATATATATATATATATATATATATATATATATATTATAGATATATATATATTAGAGAGAGAGAGAGTGAAATGAAGGAAACAAACCAAGTTACATATCCATTAATATTTCGTCTTTATTGTTTATATATGCACAGTTAACATGTGTTTTTATGGTAATTGGGAAAAAATAACAGTTAAATGTTTAGACATTTATAAAGAATCAGAATCAATAATTATATCAGAGTCAGAAAAAAAATAGTAGAATCGTCCCAACACTAATAAATATATATATATATATATATATATATATATATATATATATATATATATATACATACATACAGAGAGAGAGTGAAATAAAAAAAAAAAGAAACAAATCAAGTTTATTTACAATAAAGACGAAACATTGATGGGCGAGTGACTTGAAAAAAAAAAAAAAAAAAAAGAGTAGTATTCGAGGAGATAGACAAAACGCTGATGGACGTGTGACTGGGTTTGTTTCTTTTTATCTCTATCTCATTGGAATACTATTTCCATTATTCTCATTATATATGACTATAATGCTCCTTATCTTTGGTTGAGCATAATGGGAAGTGATATACAAATTACTATTAGCGTATTAAGCGATGCTCTTTGTGTAAACAAAGAGAGCTTAGGTATTTGGACAATGTCAAAACATTGTTAATTTGCTGCCCGCATAATAGTGCAACGGTTAGAAGCTCCGACTGTTGTGTGGGCAGTTAGGTTTCGATCCTGGCTTGAGGTAGTTGCTTGTCTAGCCACACTGATGAGCTGTGAAACAGCGAAACAGTACTTTATGTGGAGACATATATATATATATATATATATATATATGAGTGAATATGAAAATGTGTTTTTTTATGAAATAGTCAAAATTGTTATGAATAGTAAGCTCGGTGAATATACAGAGTGACCCCAAAAAAAACGGGCCCCAACTCTAATTAGGCCTCGTTTCTTAGTGTTTTGTCCGGATGAAATGAAACTTTGGTCATAACTAGTTTATTATATTCAAAACATCACATCAAAACACTAGGGTCTTTGGCCTTTTTTTTTTTCCGTTCTACAGCATATGTTCTAGATGGCCTACATTTAGCTTTTGGGGGTTTTTTTTGGGGGGGGGGGGGCCTGTATATGATAAATTTTTATTCCAATTATCACAAGAAGTCGATCTAAAACCGTGATTTTCTTTAAAAAAAACTAAATATAGGCAAATCTTTATCTTTACTTGGCTTCGTTACATTATTCCAAAATATTTTAAAAGAAAATACCATCATGAAACCGGTTAAAAACCAATTTGGTTTACCAACTCATTTGCGAACTATTTATGATACAAAAATATTAAGTTACAATCTTTGTATTTACTATTATATAAATAGAACTTTGTGTGTGTGTGTGTATATGTGTGTGTTCGTTCCCTATGGACTCGAAAACGGCTGGGTCGATTTTTATGAAATTTCACACGAAGGTGCGTTATGTATCTAGCAGTGTTCTTAGATAAGTTCTGTATCTGAAGGTCTTTAACAAGTATCGATAAACGAAAAAATTTGAAAGACAGAACAGGCAATTTTGGCCAAAGTTAACACCCTAAGAGATTTCTTGGCCTTTGAGCCAAGATCAAAGTGTAGTATCTGTTCTGATACTACACTTCAATTTTTTTTTGTTCTCAGTGGAGGAGAAATCCTTCACGACAGAGACAATTTTAAATTTTTGTTCCTTTCTCCACATTAAAAAACGACCTTGATGTCTAACTCTGCCCTCATGGGGAGACAAAGTAAATAGGAACACCTTGCACAGCCTAACATCACAAGTGCATTTGATAAGTTTTATCATCACACAAGCAGAAAGGCCCGGCTAATAAAATCAACAGTAGGTTTTTTGATATGACAGGGACACATTTGAAATGAATGTTTCTGTTTAGAGCACAATTGAAGCATGATACTTGACTTTTGCATTTTAAACTTTAATTCAAGCCATTATCTGTAAAAAAAAAAAAAAAATAAATAATTTTATAAAATCAACACTACATTCTCTACAGTGCAATGTAGACTACAATGTATTGTGGACTAAGTCACTGTGGGGAGGCATGTGAAGCTTACTCCCAGAGCATCACAATGGGTTCTCAACTACAGCACACAATCGCTTTGATTAAACAATGGGCGATTTCACCGATTTCAATAACAATAAAAATATGGGAGTGTGAAACATTCATTGATCATCATTCAAAGCCGGGCAACGTCAGGTCACCCTGAGTCATTTTCAGCAATATATTTAATGTAAGTTATAAGCATTTCAAGTTTCATAAATATCAGATCTGAGCAAAATATTTCTGTTTATGTTGCTAGCATATAGTGATGGGATGGTTCCAATATTTTCCTCCCTTAATTTCGATTCAATGACCAATTTTGTTCTAAATTCAGATTTTTTTTTTTTTTTAAATCTTTTATTCATTCATGTTTTTTTTTTTTTTAATTAACGTAAAAAACTCATATGATATTGTGCACATATTCCGTAAATGTAAAAATACACTTGTGGGCAGAGAGATACATACAGTTAAGGTTTACTGTCGTAATATAATAATTATAAGAGGTGTGAGAAGACTAAGGAAATCAGAACACCAGAGTTGATTGGCCAAATAAAGAATTTCCTGGATAATTTCTACATGTGACAGCCATTAAGAAAACTTACAAAATAATTGGGATATAACTAAAAGAAACATTATTACAATAGAATTACAGTTGAAAACAATGCATTAATTGAATAAGTTATGAAAAAAAAATCTGATTGCGAAATCGTTATGCTATGGCCAGATGTATTATGTACAATCTAACATCTATTCTGATTTATGTAGTTAATAGCATGGTCATTTCCTAATTACTACGGTAAGTCAGTCTCTGAATAGATTTTGTCCATAGATTTTTCTTTCACTGATAAAAATCAATAAATATTTATTTCATCATTAGTACGATGCGATGGAAAATGAAGTTTTAAAACAAATAAAAACAATAAAAAGGAATTGTTTTTGGCATTGGAAAATAGGCACAATTTTTTTTTTTTTCTGATTCTGATACCCCAAAGAGTTCCAATTTTTTCGATTCCCGATTCTGATTAATCATGCCAACATTAGTTGCTTCTAGATTAGTATTGAGTGCTCTAGTATGGTGACTACAGACTTCGTCACAGAGTCTGTAGCCACCTAACAAAGCGAACTTCGAATTCTGTTGCGAACCTGTATCACTTTCATATACATTCCAATATTTTCTCCATTTCGATACAATTACTGATTCCGTTTTATATTTCCAATTCCAATGCAATTACAGATTCTGATTCTTTTAAATTTCTAAATATAATGTTAACTGCAAAAACCCATGTAATATGTGCATATATTTCCACAAGCGTAAAAAATGTTTGTTGGGAATGATCTATAGATCAGAATTTTACTGGTAGTTAAAAAAAAAAATAATTTTGTAACGATATTTCCTTAAAAATATGTCGATTAGCAATGATGACCGTAAAATCTGTCACTTTCTGAAAAGTCACCATGATGGAATGTTTTTAACTTTGTCATTTTTTTTTTATCTTTAATCTTTTGCCGTTGCTTCTATTAACACGCAAGCGAAATACGAAAGTGCAATATGAAATAACAAAAAAAAAAAAACGATTTGATACACAAAATTAAACACCTACACCAAAAATTATGGAAAATTATCAACCAGAATTTTAATAAATAAAATTCATTTCTTACTCATTCTTTAAGCCAACACGTCACAGATTATCTCCCTTTTCCTAAGACACGATAACAATCTTGTCCGTTAGGGTTTATTATTGACTATGAATAGTTTGGTTTGGTGGTTTTGTTTTCCAGTATATCAACCTTTGTTGGTTTATTTAATACTGAATCCAGTAATTTCGGAAAAAAGTTTCCATGCTTACAGTTTTTTTTTTTTTTTTGTTTTAATATTTTCAAATATTTATTCATCAAGTTAGATTTGTTTTTTTGTTTTGTTTTTTTTGTAAAAAGGAAAATTGTGGTTTTCTTGTTGACTTTGCAGAACATGATTGAGTTTTGCAAAAACAATAACATCAATGTTGAGTACATTTTATGTCAGGAAGCTAGTATCTTCAGACAGCCTGATCTGGTAGCAGCAGCAACTATGAATAGTAAAAAAAATTTTTTTTTTTTTTTTAATACTACTTAATTTTCCGTAATTTTTGGTATAGACAATTAGTTTTATGAAATAGTTGTTTTTATTTTATTTGAACTGTCATTTTATATATATATATATATATTTTTTTTTTTTTTTTTTTTTTGCAAACTATTATACTCATCCTCTAGTTGCTGTTTCACGTTTCGGCCAACAATTCCTCTGGCCTTCGTCAGGTGGTAAACCAAAACGGGACAGGTAGGAATGCTAAATCTCATAACTGTATCCTCAGTAATTACTGCCTTCCATAGTTGTTTTTTCATCACGTTTTGGCCAACTAATCCTCTGGCTGGTTTTGGGTAGGATTGAAACCGTTATCTTCAGACAATGCGTATTTGGAACAGAGGCTTAGTTGGCTAAAAACATAGTAAGACAACAACTATGGAAGGCAGTAATTACTGAGAATACAGCCACGAGACTAAGCATTTCTCTCCCATCGTGGTTTACCACATGACAAAGGCCAGAAGGATAGTTGGTGGAAACGTTGTGTAAGAACAACTACTACAAGATGAGGATAATCGTCCAAAAATAGATAAAAAAATAAATAGATAAAAAAAAATAAATAAATGTATAAAATTGCTCATCTCAAAAGGATTCCAATAACAAAAATGACAGCCTGATCTGGTAGCAGCAGCGACTGAATATTAATTTTTTTTTTTTTTTAATACTTGATAATTTTCCATAATTTTTAGTGTAGACAATTTAGTTTCATGAAATAGTTGTCTTATTATTTTAAACTGTCATATTTTACTTGTGTATTAATCGCAACAACCACCGAATCTTTCACCAAGTATTTTAAGACTAATCGAAACTTAAATTGTGCCGAGAAAAAAAAATACTAAGAATGCTTATCCAGTTTTACTTCAATATTAAAAAAAAATTATAATCGCATAGAAACATTATGTACCTACCTGTTAGGGTAAAAAAAAAAAAAAAATGTACACCAAAATTCACAAGTTTATTATTTTTGTTTTTACATAATAAAATAAATTTGATAAGCAAACAATTTCAAGTTGGTATCATTATTATGATTGTGTGAAATTTAAACTCAGAATTATGTCCCTTACCCGCTGACCTTACTGTAAGAAAAAAAAAAAAAAAAAAAAAAAAAAAAAAAAAAAGAAAATGGCAAACAAAACATTTTGCCATTAAAATTAACTGGGGGGGGGGGGCTTCATTATTATACCAAAATCCGACAACCGAAAAACTGAGTTTTCATAAAAAACCAATGATATCTACTTACATTTTCGGTCAAAGATATAAATGGGCTTCGGTCAGTCTTAGATCATCTCATAAATAATGGGCTAACTTACCAAAGTGCAGCTGCTGGGCCTGAGGAGGCTCTCTAACATCCAAGTCGAACAAGAAACCTTCCTTGCTAGTTATTTGTTTCTCGTACATGTACAAGAGCCAAGTACGTCTAAGGATGGCGTACTGTTGCTACATCTGGGAAGGAACTGCTAGAAAGGACTTATCCTGCCTTGATAGAGTTCAAAATAGACTTCGTAGCCTCATAGATGTCCTTTTTTCTTCCCTGCAACCTCTTTCTCACAGAAGAGATGTAAGCGAGTTTGTCCTTGTTTATCGTTATTTTCATGGCAAGTGTTTGACTGAGCTTCAGTCTATGGTCCCCCCCCCCCGGCCAAACTTTCACAAGAAACACTCGTCTAGCTGAAAACACTATCAATAATTCCCCCCACTCTTTATCTGTGCCTAAACCTAAACGTAGATTCCATGAACAAAGCTTCTTTCGTAGAACTACACGCCTGTGGAACTATCTTCCGTTTTCCTGCTTTCCAGCTGACTACAATATGGTTGTCTTCAAGTCCAATGTAAACAAGTTCTTGATAAGTTAAATTTACATCTGGGCAGGAGCTGCTAGAGAGTACTATCTTTGTTACTTGTAGTTAAGAGACTCGAGAAGAGGGTCGCAAAGGAAGTACCGTATATTTCGGCGTATAAGACGACCCTTTAAGTTAAAGAAATCATCTTTAAAAACCAATACTTCATAAGATACCGGGTGTTGCAATCTCTAGCCTAAGCTAAACAACCATGGTTTCATGATGCAGCAGTTATCTTATACAACCGATATATGATAAATTTATTAAAATTTGCTCCAATTTTGTACCTCGTTTTATCTGACAGTCGCCTTATACACCGAAATATACAGTATTTTTTGCAACCTTACTTCAGGCCAGCTATGCACCGAGTTATGATTTTTTTTTCTTCAATCAAATAAATTTTCGTTTTTAAAATTATCAAAAACATTTTAGCATCCCGATTATATTTTAAACATTTTAGCGTCCCGATTATATTTAAACAGTAAGTCCGTGTTTACCTATTTATATGAATAAGATTTTGAAAAAATAGATTTACGATGAATTATAATTTAAATACGACTTTCGACATTTCACCATGCTGGCATTCTACTTTGCTAACAGCCTTCTTAAAAAAAACTTACATATTTAAATAAAATTCATTTCTATAATGCGTCTATAAGCTAACATGTCATAGATAATTATCTCCCTTGCTGCCATGTGGTCTCATCCTTCAAAGTTTGTTGACTACAAATCTCTATTATATAAAAGTCACTGTGTGTGTGTGTTTGAGAGAGAGAGAGAGAGTTCCTTCCTTCCTCATAGGTTCCGAAACTGCTGAGCCCATCTTTTACAAATTTCACACAATGTTAATTTATATGCCTGGCAGTGTTCTTAGATATGTTTTGTACAAAAATTCATCCAATAAATATTGAAAATCAAAAAAATCCGATCTTAAAAATAACTTTTTGTCTCTTATCTCTATATAAATAAAATTAACTCATTTTTTCCCGTCAGATTTTGACCTTAATAGGATTAAAAATCAAGATATTTCATGCAAATATAATATGCACAAACGGCAGAACAATATCTGAGGTGTGTTATAGGCTTATTATTTCTCAAATTCCTCGATAATCTTAGATTTCTATACTTTTTCTGCTGAGAAGTCACGGCCAAAATCGGTTAAGATCAATAGAAGTGGTAAAATATTTTCTCTCTAATAAATTCCTCCTCCCCCTGCCACCACTTAACACCGTTTGGGGATCGTTCACAAGGAACAGTTGAGAAGAGAACACCGGTTTGGCTTCGTAGTTCTTTCATGTGAAGTTATTTAAAAATCACTAAACTAGCGTGCTGGACAATTCACATTATATTTTCACGTTCGTGCCGACCTACCGTAGTCGTTTTTTTTTTTGTTTTTTTTTTTTCCTAAAGAACTGGAATGGACTTTTCTTGGTGGCCGAACTGTTAACGTTGCAGATTTTTTTTTTTTTTTTTTTTTTTTTTTTCACACTTTATTTTCCTACTTTTACTCATGACTCCGGGTTTGATCCTTCCTACTTACCTACCATAACATTTTTTAAAACTCCCCCCCCCCCGTCCCGGAAACAAACACTCGGGCAACGCCGGGTACCCCCGCTAGTAAATAAATAAAAAGAATATTTTACGTTACACTGCTCAAGGGAGATAATAAATTATAAACAAACCATTTCTTCTTAAAAAAGATTTATTATAATCTGGAGATGTAGCTCAGTGGTAGAGCATTCAACTACAGATCGAATGATCCAGTGTTCAAGCCCAGGTGTCCCTCACTATTTTATTTTAATTTTTTCTTATTAAGGAGTTCAACTTACGATAAAAGGAGGTACCATTTAAAATCGGCAAAAATCATTTTTTTGTTTGCATATTTTGAAACTAAACATTAATCAGAAGTTACTTTTCCAGGGCATTCATCATCAAGCCTAAATATCAGCTGACGTGATATTATAAATGAACGCAGACGGAATTTGATGAGTATCATTTTTTTTTTTTTTTTTTTTAAATTAGTTCACCTGGTAAATTATTCCTCGTAATATAATAATCAATAGAGGATTGATCCTATAAGAATTCATATGCAATCTGCATAAATTAAAATATCATGTTTAAGCATATTGTACGACGGGGTAATGCCGGGCTGCCAGCTCGTAATGAAATAATTTTATTTTGTGTTCAAATTCTAGTTGTGATTTTCCATAATTTTTTGGTGTATAAAGTTTTGCCTGATATGTAAGTAAATGAAATAATTTTCTCATTATTTCATTTTTTTACTGCCATATTTCAATTGCCACATCTTTCACCAGGTATTTCAAGGCTGATCGAAAATAAATCATGCTGAGAAAAAAGAAAACATCCTTCTTCAATCGTATATTCCAACATTAAAAAGGAATTTGTTTTAGTCAGTATTCAACCAATTAAAAAAAAATGACGATAGAATAACAGGAAAGTTCTTTCATATGTTTATGCATCAAGTATTCGTGTATACTAAAAATTACAGAAAATTATCAAGCAGAATTTTAGCTTCTGAATTTTTGAGAAAAGAACTGATTATCCATATCACTTGGAATCTCCGGACTACTGTTCTCGTTTTCAGCGTTACTTTCACAACATTTCGATCAATGTAACCTCCGACCTTGTTTAAGGTGTATATTGTGGAACTTGGGAATCTTTATGTCAAACTCTAGAATCTGCAGGGAATCTATATGCCCATAATTTTTATTTTTCGTGCATATTAGAAACCCTTTTGAAAATACAACTTTCTTATATATTGGTCGTGGAATTGCATTCATCTGCAAAAGATCTAGCTAATTTGCATATTCTTTTAAACATTCATTTTAATTAATTCCTTATAAGTTTCCTTTTTCAGTTTTCTTATGAGATGACCATCTTTAGTTAACTATTATGTGTAATTATATTTATGCAGATATTCTACATGATTTATACTTGCGTAATATTTGCATACAAAGGTTATAGAAAATGCAAACCTCTCTCTCTCTCTATATATATATATATATATATATATATTTATGTATGTATATATATATATATATATATTTATGCATGCATATACATTTATATATATATATATATATATATATATTTATGCATGCATATACATTTATATATATATATTTATGTATGCATATACATTTATATATATATATTTATGTATGCATATACATTTATATATATATTTATGCATGCATATACAGGATTTATACTTGCATAATATTTGCATACAAAGGTTATAGGAAATGCAAACCTATATATATATGCATATATATATATATATATATGCATACTGATTTATTTTACGACTCTCAAATATGCGGTGATTTAGAATCACCTATGTCTCATCATTTATGAATTCTTTCATCTCTATCTGTGAGACCGTTGGAATATTGAAAAAAGAGTGGTCATGCTAAAGGTCAACAAGAGGCCAAACTTACACATTCGGCATGTAGCTAAAATGTCGCCTTCATTTAACTCTGATTTTGAAATTCATTTGGAAAAAAAATTCTTCGACGCTACAACTACATACACTTCATGCTTACAAAAGTAAAGACGAACATTTGAAAGAGGAAAAAAATGCATCGTTCCGTCAAGCACGCACAGAAAATTAAATTATGCAACAAGTAATCATATTTTTCTCAATTATATAAATTCAGATATTTGCATGCCCTTTTTTGCGCAACTTTCAAAAAAATCATCGATACCCAATTTTAAAATATTCTAAATTTCAGAATGTTGTTCCGAGGTGAATTCTTTGTTTTAATAGAAACAAAAGAGACCAATTTCTGCTCTTTGTCAAAGTTTTTTTTCCATAAATTACAGAGAAAAATTGACCGTTTAAATTTTTAAAAAGATATTAAACCATGCCGATTTTCTAAGAAATCTAGTTCATTTCAGCTAAATGGTATTTTTTTTTTTGAATATCAGTGATTTCGGGCCACAGAGATCTCGTACCAGGAGATTTCAGTCCACAATCGTGAATACCCGGAGATTTCGTAACACTTTTTTTCAACGCCCACGGTTTAGGCTAGATATTTTAATTTTTGTATGAAATTTTACGACATAATTTGGGTATCGGAAGAATAGTTTGTTGATATTTTTATTAAGAAAAAAAATATAATTGAGTTGTTGTAAAATTATTTACTATTATTGACTGAAACAAAGACAAAGTCGGACGAGTAAAAATATTTTTGGGCGAGTAAATTTTCCCCTCACACTCGACCGGCAGTCGAGTGATTTTTTTTTTAAATCTCAAAGGCTGTATATATATATATATATATATATATATATATATATATATATTGGGTTTTAGGTTTGTTAAAATGATTCTTTTACTGCATTATCCACTTTTTCATTCACGTAGATGCCAATATATGTTCAACAACGGAATTCAACAGAAGATTATGTATTCATTGTCATGGTGTTTATTTTAGATTTGTAACAAGAGGATTTTTCATTTTTTTTTTTTTTCTTTCTTTCTTTCAGCGCAATCATGTTGACACACCGGTTCTTGCCCAATCACTGAAGTTAAGCAACAATGAGCTTGACCAGTACCAGATGGGTGACCATTTGGTAAGGCTAGGCGCTGTATGTACCGCGCAGAGTCATAGAAATTTCCAAGTTGGTATCTGGGGATGATACACCACCGGATCAAGACAGAAAGCAACAGGAAGCTACTGTCTTTACTTGTCTTCCGAAGATTACCATGGCTCAACAATTTGGAGAGCTGTGGTCACCGATGCATGCATACATATGATTAAGGATGAGATATTTTTTATGGTCATCAGTCGTTATTATATTTAGTGCCAAGTCAATGGCAGGTACTTTTGCACTGAGCACAGAAGCCTCATTCTTTAATTTTATGAAACAAATTTTACTGGATGATTTTCCATAATTTTTGGTGTAGACATTTACTTTTTTTGTTTGTTAATCGAAACAATCGCTAAATCTTTAACCAGATATTTCGAAGCCAATCAAAACTAAATTCTGCTGAGAAAAAAAAAAAAAAAAAAAAAAAAAAAAAAACATACCTTCTTCAACTGTATATTAAACATTAAAACTTCAACTGTATATTAAACATACCTTCTTCAACTGTATATTAAACATTAAAAGGGTTTTTGGTGGGTGTTCAATCAATTAAATGAAGAAGAAAAAAATAAATAAAAAGACAGAAAGCAGTATCTTGCAAAGTTCTGACCTCGTGTCATCAAAAAGGATCAGGGGTCAGGAAGGGTGGATGGAATTTAATCCGCCTCCCATAAGAATATAGAAAGAAAGAAATAAAATAAAAGTAACAACTAAATAAGACAACACTGTCAGCAAAAAAAAAAAAAAATATATATACGCCTATCACTCTCAGAGGCACACCCGGTGACACTCTCTGTATCATTCACTCAGTCGGTCGTAACAGACAGGAGCTACGTCAAGTCCCTAGATAACAGACAGAGCCAAAAGACATACACAGTTTGAGGCATACACGATACAACATAAAAGAAACGTCCCCTCTCACCTCGTAATTCACTCGGTTATATTGCGTGCCGCGAGCAACCTTTTGACTCCGTTTATAGAATCAAGATTGGGGATTGCTCCTGTTCCTTCCGCCTATCTGGCTATACTCTGTCCGCTTGGACTTTTCACTGCCTCTTGGCCTCCACTTGCCTTGTGCAGATTCAACCTTTATAAGTTCAAAATATAATACATTGTATGTACTTCGCTATATCAATAGCTTCATGGCAGTAGGGTTACTTTTTTTTTTTTTTACAACTACATAATCAGGTTGCCTCATATATATATATATATATCTATATAACTGTGAGGTGTTTGTGACAAAGAACCCCAGGACAGTGCTCGATCATAAAGAAAATATTCAATATAAGAGCAAAACATTTATTTTAAAATTTTACAAAAGGTTAGAAAAACATTGATACTGTCGGTTTCAAATCTGATATCAGGGGATTCGTTTACGGCATAATCACGTTGCACCAAAGTTAAGCAACAGAGCCTGCTCAGTACTAAAAATGGGTGACCATTTGGGGATTCCAGGTGATGTATATCCTCTTTGCTTATCTCAATTGTTTCCAGCAGTGCCGATTCAGGAGAGGTGTGGTTGGAGATTGTGCAACGCTTGCTTCACAATTACATGCGCAGCTGCCCTTACAGAGAGTATCCATTATCTTTCGAGACTGAACGGAGGCACGTTTAAGTTTATGATAAAAAAAAATATTGGATTCTGTTCTACCTCTGTTTATATCTTTTTTATATCATTGGGCGGGGAGGGGGGGGGCAGATGTAAAGAGAGGCTGAAGAGGATCCAATATTTTTCAACCATAAACTGATCCCCTTATACTGGATTTGAAACTGACAGTACCAATGTTTTTGGGGTTTTTTCCTCCTTTTGCTAAATTTTAAAATAAATATATATTTACATAGATACACAGGGGTAAAATTTCAGTGAATCCTTACTGTATTTATATAAAAGTGCTCAATAATGAATAGAGCTGTTTAATAGGTATAAAACTTTACTTATATAAACAGTTTTTGGACTTCACTTTTAGACAAATGTTAAAAATCGTTTCAGATAAAAAAATAAAAAATAAAATAAATAAAAAAAATTTTTTTTTCAAAATAGCCACCCAATGTCAGGTTTCATGTAAAAACAGAACTGAAAGGAAATACGAACCAGCACAAAAAAACAATTTTTGTTTCTGTTCCACTCGTTTGGTTCAATTAATAATTTAATGACCAAATAATGCTTTAAAAATGTAATGTGTAGACCAGGGGTTCCCAACCTTTCAAATACGCTACTCAATTTAAAATAATTAATGAGGAAGCGACCCTTATCCTTAAAATCATATATTCACTCATTTTTTTTTGTGCAACAAATTGCCATTTCCAGCAATTATTGAATTAAAGATTTATTTGTAAAGTAAGTATACATTCCGTAAATCCATGATTAATTTTAAATTTATTGATAAACAACTCCGAAATTGCTACAAAAATCAATTAATTATAAATCAATTCAAAATTATTCAAACACAAATTTCCACCATTATGAAAAGTATGTTTAAGAACTGACCATAATAAGACGGCTGGTATTGCAATGTTTTTGGTACTTGTACAGTTTAATCAAGGCATTATAAAATGAAAATATCAAAAAAGGTTATATTGTACGTATCAGTTATGGAATGAAGTTCTCTGAAAAAAAAAAAAAAAAATTTCACTTAATTTCATCAAGTAGTTTTTTTTGTTTTGTTTTTTTACAGCGAAAAAACAATTTGTTATGATACCGAGCAAAAGGTTCGATTTTTAGGAAGAAAAGCTAGTAATAAAGATGGGGAGGGAGTGTCGGCACTTTATATGGAGTTATCTCCCTGTGGCGTGTTAAAAATTTCCATAATGGCTGATTTCAACACGCTCTCATAAAAATGTGTTTTTCCACTGTAAAAATAAAAACCTACTCGATCAAATTAAATGAAATTTTTTTTCGGAGATCTTCAGTCCAAAACGGATATGTAAAATATAACCTTTTTTCGATATTTTTATTTTTTAATGTGTTGATTAAACTGTACAAGTACCTTTTTAGCTAGCAATTCTATCCTAGGCTCTGTTGTTGATATGAAACACCTCAAGCCGTCTTCCACATTTAATTGATTCTGATAACGGTTTTTATTTCGTGTAATAAGTTATGTGTGGAGATAGCAGCTTAAAAAGAAAATCTACGCTCAGTTCTTAGAATACGTCCAACAAGTCCAGTATCCCCACTATATTAAAAAAAAAAAAAAAAAAAAAAATGTATACGCGTGTGATGAAACGAAAATATATTCAAAAAGTAATGTAAATTGATAAGTAGCTTTATTTTCAAATAAAAAAATGAAAATATGAGTAAATGAGGAACAGCTGTCTTGTCTGCCATTTTGAAAAATAACAAAGGGAGATAATTCAACAATATTCAAAACTTTCAAAAATTGCAGGATTCTGCCCACAAATTCCTGTTAATCACTTAAAATTGATTTTATTCATAAAAATAAAACTACTCGATCAATTTACATAATTTTTGGAATATGAGATTTTCATATTGTCACATATGTACTCCATACAGATTTTTGTTTTTCTTTTAAATATGAGAGGGAATTCTGAACAAGAACCACATTTTTACCCAAAAATAAACAGGGATATACTTTCAGTCGAGCTATATCAGTACTAAAATAATGAATACATTATAACTTATGACCAAAATATTTCATTCTGTACCTCGAGAATTATGTGTTAACAAAAATGGGTAATATGTAGGCACAGAGGCCTAGAAAGAAAAATTTTTAGTCTTGTAACTGTAAAAGGAGGCTTTGTGGCTGGGTTTGAATTTCACGACTAGCAGTAATTGTCACCCCTACACTGATGATTGCATAAGCATGAAATACTAGTGTCTGTAGGTATAAAGAATTATTATTATTATTATTATTATATGTATATTTCACACACACAGAGCAACCTAGAAAGAAAATGGCTGCCGAGTTCTTAAAAATTTAGAATGGAATTTTGGAATCTTCCCATTGCTAGTATATACCAAATTTCAATTCTGTAGATCAAAAATTTGTTGAGTATATAGGTTGTGAAGTGTCCACATACAAGTTTTAACAAAAAATGGATTGATAGCAACAAATAGTGTATTTCATCATTCGATGAAATACACTATTTGTTGCTATCAATCCATTTTTTGATGTCTTGATTTTGTTAAAACAATATATAAATGCTCAATTACAAAATATGGTCATTTTGAAGCTTACAATTTAAGTCATCTCATTCCGACTTAAAATTTATAGGTATATGAACCGTTACTGAATAATCAATTACATAAACCTAATAAAATTCAGAATACTATAATATATATATATATATATATATATATATATATATTATATATATACATACACACACAAGGTGAGTAACGAAAATGGATGGTTTTAAGGAAAACAAAACTGAATATTTCAAAAAAAAACTTTATAATTTACATAAAAACATGTACTAAACATATTCTAAACACATCCGTTTCCCCGTGACTCACCCTGTGTGAGTATATATATATATATGTAGACAACAGCCTAGAAAAAAAATGCCTGCTGAGTTCTTAGAATATGTCTAACAATTCTAGTAAAAGATGTTTATGACAATGATTTCAAGCAGACTGAAAAAATAATATTCCAACTTTGCATGAAGATGGTTGACAATTTTGAAATGAATCAATAAATTGCCACTGAGACTTAAATTTTGAAAGAAAAATACTTTTGCAAATAGGCTTTAATTCATATAAACTTGTATTACGATAACAAGCAAGCAAAAATTAACTGGTATAGAGATTTAGAAACAAAATATTGTAAAAGAAATATTTTTATACTTAGATTAAATTTTAAAACCTGCGAAAGAATCACAGTTTCAAAATAAGTTTTTTCAGGGTTCTACAATGCAAGTGAAACAGTCGAGTGATTTTTCAAAATGGCAACGAAAAATAATGAAATGCTTATCTTTTGCCGATTGTATTTCTTTCACTGACAATCTTCCAAAATTCTCTACTGAATAAAAATTTTTTCCAACTTTGTTTTTTTTTTGTTTTTTTTTCAAATGAACAAAGTTAAATTATTTAAATAATAAAGGTTTAATAGAACAATACACTATTTTCTTTTTTTAATTAAAGCCGTTTAAAAAAAATCTGAAGAAATTAGAAACTTTATACCTTCAAGTATCGACATAAAATTTGTTGTACATTTAGAATTACACTTATTAAAAAAAATACAGAAAAATATTTATGATGTATATAGTCATCACAGAACGAAGATGTCATATTCTAAAAATCATGTGGGTTTGGTTAGTAAACAAAAACATTTAGTTGTCAAAGGTCTACTAAAGATAGGTTTGTCTGTAGAGTCCTGTTTGTAAATAATTACACATTTGCTGGTTTCATATTTCGTTTTAGTTTCACCAAGTTTTTTTTGTTTTTTTTACATAAAACCCAACATCAAATGACCTTGTTTATCCGGTGCGATCTTTAACGTTTGCCAACATCTGCTGATATGTTTCAATCAAGACTTCTTCAGGCTACTGTTTTCATAGCTTTGACTGAAACAAGACCACTTTCAAACCCTTTTAAGAAAAAACCGCCTCAAAATGTCTTGCTGTCTTACAGTTTTGACTGAAACATGCCTGCAAATGTGTAAACAAAAATGTTTTTATAAATAAAAGTTTTACATCTAGTATATATTTATATATATATATATATATATATTATCACATAGGAAGAGGTTACAGCATGGTTCTTTTTTTTGTTTGTTTTGCAGAAGTTGTTTTGTTTTTTGACCGTACAATGCAAGTATATGAACAAGTACTGTAGGGCCGTAGCCAGAATAGCGAGTGAGTTCAGAGACTGACAAAAGATACAGTGCAAATCCATATACTTTTTTATTTATTCATTTTTTTTTTTTTAAAAGAATTTCTTCTTAGTTTTACTTTGCTTTTCTAAAACAACCAAGGCTGCTCTAACCCGTGTGTTTGTTCAAGGGCAGGTTTGTGTCGATTTAAACAGTTCATAAACAACTCGGAAAAAAAAAAAAATATTGCATTTCAAAAAGTCAATTTTTGTTTTTAATGGAAATAAAATTAAAATATAAACAAAGAGACCAACAGTGTTTCTACATTATAATAATGAAAAATATATTGAATTTCAAGTAAAACAAACAGAACCCAGGTAATTGTCATGTCGCAAACAGTAACATATCCAAAAATTACAAAAAATGATAAAGGTAGAAAAATAATTATTCACAAAAAAGACATAAAATCTAACGATTTCGTTTCAAAATCTACAGATTGGAGGGGAAGAAATTAATTTTCAATTTCTCACAAATTCAATCATTTTTTTATCTAAACATTTAAAATAAATTATTAAAAAATTCACAATTTTCTGAATACATTCTGTCTGCTACGTATTGTAGCAACGGAGTTACTGCCCCTTTTGCTTACATCACGTGATCTAATATGTCCAACCCAGTATAACTCTTTACCTTTATCGCAACTGTCTTTCATGAATAATTATTTTTCTACGTTATCGTTTTCATTAATTTTTGGATATGTCACTATTTGCATGACAATTACGTAAGTACCATTTATTTTACTTGAAATTCAATACTTTTTCGTTATTATAATATGGAAGCACCAGAGCAACAAAATATGACTTACCAATCATAAATATGAAGAAATGATGACAAAAATAAAATTAAATCCGAGACTCCAAACATCGAGAGAGATTGCATAATCCAGCAAACTCAGAATCAACAATAACTAGATTTTAACGAGGTTGCGTATACTCGCATTATTTGGATTCTTCAAACTATTGTTCTCATCTCGAATGTTATTTTCACATTTCAGCCATGCAACTTCGACCTTTAGATGTATCTTGTTGAACTCTGGGATCTTTCTGTCTAACTCTGGAATCATGACTGAATGAAGGCATGCTACCCCTGTGGATTAAATAAAGATTTAATCTTTATTTAATCCACAGGGGTAGCATGCCTTCATTCAGTCATGAATTAAATTATATTTTTGGGTGTCGCCCCTACACCAAGGATTGAACCTTTAACCACCTGAATTTTATGCCACAGATCCTTGCAGACAATTCTATGAGAATCTGCATAGAATTTCAAATGGCACCCATAAGGGTAGCATATTCTCATTCTCTCAGCCATGACAGTAAAAGTCTTAACTTGTAATTGTATTTTTGAATATTGCCCACACTAAGGATTGAACCTTCAACCTCCAGAATAGTGTAACTTTACAACTGAATTTTACTAAGTACTTTATCCACTATACCACGGGGAATGTGTTTACTGCTGACTCAAAGGTCTCTTTTTGTGTCTTCACTTTCTCATTCTCCTACTCGACTCTGCCGGTCTCTCTCAGCTAACTGAATTCAAAATGTCCCATGTGCGTTTCTATATATTTTAGGGGCAGAGGAGGGATATGGGTCCCCACATAATTGACACGTCATTATGCACTCAACCCTTGTCAAGGTTGTTCTAGTTTAAAGCCAGAATCAACCACTTTGATTTGGTTTGATCCCATCTGCACTAGAAAACCTGTTTAACCTCTGTCGGCTTGCACTTGATTAGTGTGTGTGTGTTTGAGAAACTGCACTAACTCTATTTAGGTTTAACCGGCTTCCTCCGCACGGGGAAAATCCATGGGAGTATGATATTCACAAGCAATCCCCAGTCGCATGTATATCCCTATTAGGGGAGATAACGTTAGATTTTTGCAACATACATACAGCGCCTGGAATTTCCAAATTGGTCACCCATTTTAGTAATGACCAGACTCAAAGTTGCTTAACTTCGATGATCTGCTGGGAACCGGTGTGTCAACGTGATTATGCTCTTCATTACACTACTTATATATAAAAGCTAAAATGTGTGTGTATATTTAGGGTGGGGGCGCTCGGGGTGCTCACTCATTCCTAAAACTTTTTATATACAGTCTAAATTATAATATCCATGATTTACGAAGGGAGGTTGCGTCTATCTTTAATTTGGCCCCCTTTTCACACGCTATTTTCGAGTTTTTTTTCCATTCGCCGCGTCTGTTTCGCTTTTCAGTATAAAAGCGAAACTGAATCCATATAAAAGGCAGCGCCCTGGCACTTGTGCCGGTTGTCCAGGAAAGCAAACAGGTTAACTTAAAACACTTTTCCCTTCCTCTCCTCTCATGGCCGAGCTGGTTAGATGTCGGGGGGGGGGGGCCTTTCTTTTCCACCTTTGCATCAAGGCTTTGGGTTCGAGCCTACCTTCCTACCAAAACGTTTTTTTCTTTTACACCTCAAAACACTCGGGCAACTTTTTTCTTTTTAAATTTTAAACAGGGTTATAACTTCAGCCATTTTGTTTTGATCTAACCCCCCCCCCCAACACACATATCTCCAAACACCCGGGCAACGCCAGGCACCTCCGCTAGTTACAATAGATAAGAAATTCAATTTAAACTCTGTAAATTAGAATTTAAAATTTTTTTTTTTTTTATTCGACAAAGGATAGGAGTCTTCAACTTTGTCAGATAATAAATTATGGTAAATTCTAATTTTGATATTAATGCTCTATCTCAGATATTGAGCTTTTTCATCCGATTAGGATTGTCTAATAAATTTTGATAATATTTATACTCTAAGTTTCCAGAATTATTCAATTTGTAAACTTGAAAAAAATTTTTGAATACATATTACTTAGGACTTTTACCCAATCACGGCCAATGAAACGAGAATGCTACACCGTGGATTAAATGAAAGGTTCCATTAGAAATTCTATGCAGATTCTAGAGTTCGACAAGATACACCTGCAGATGGTCAGAAGTTACATCGACCTAAACATTGTAAAAATAACACTCAAGATTAGAATAGCCCAAAGAATACAAATAATACAAATAAATCCTCATCTCAAAAATTTAAAGGCACAATTATACCAGCAGACACCAACAGAGATCAGCACCTTGTATGCTTACACAAGAGACCCGGAAACCACACGTTGATACTGACGGACCAGCAAAGAACAGGGATGAGGAAATTATACACAGACCAGAGTTCGACTTGAGGCGGTGGAGTACTCAAACGAGATGTGAAGGCCATATAAAAAAATAAGAAGGGTCGGCCATTTTGTAGAGAAAAAGAAGTAACAGTCAGGAAATATTTTAAATGTTTTTAAAAGTTTTGGAAGAGGTTTTGAATTAATGGTGAGATCCTGTTCTTTGCCAGGTTGAAGATGGTACCTGGATATTGGTGTGTGTGTGTGTGTGTGTGTGTGTGCAAAACGGGGTTTGGTTTAAAAAAAAAAAAAAAAAAAAAAAATGATCAATAAGATTGTAAGGCGCCGAAGATGAATCAAGATATCCGAGAGTGTATTCATGACATTCGATTATGGAATTAAAAAAGAAAAATTGTGGTGCATGTACATTGTAATTCAATTTCAAATAAATGCATTTTGGTAAAAAACACGATTATATACTTATGTCGAAATTGGTAAAAATTCCAAAAGTGATGAAGTAGAAAAATAACAAGTAAAAAAAATTTGTGTTATTGATTCTTTTGCGGACTGCTTTTGTCATCTTCATAGTTGTTCACCACGTTTCAGCCAACTTATCGTCTGGCCTTGATCACCCTTCAGGGCCCATGGCGGAGTGAATAGAGGCATTGACTATAGTTCCATTTGAGCATTGTCTGAAGATAGCAATTTCAATCCTACCCAAGCAGGCCAGAGGATTGGTTATAAAACTCAGCATTCCTATCTGAAGAAAGCCAGAGGATTAGTTGGCTGAAACATGGTGAAACAACAACTATATATTAGTAATGGGGCGATTCCCATATATTTCCAAATTCCAATACAATTACCGATTCTGATTCCGATTCTTTATAAATCTCTAAATATTTATCTATAGATTTGTTATTTTTTTTCCTCTGATTACAGTAAAAATGAATGTTAAATGTGAATATATTTTCGCAAATGTAAAAATACACTCATGAGGAATGATCTATGGATTTTACTTTTACTAGTTTAAAAATCAATATTTTTTTTTTTTTATTTTATTAGTACCAACAGTGGAAGATTTCATTTTAAACAAAAATCAAATTTAGAAAAGACAAGAGAATCGTATTTGGCATCAGAAAAGAGCCAGAAATTTTCAGATTCTGATACCCCCAAAAATTCTGATTTTTCCCATTCTAGATTCGAATTAATCGTCCCAACATTATTATTGAATTATCAAGTTCTATCGTATTTATTAATGATTGACAGTAATTTTTGAGATGAGGATTTGTTATTTGGATTATTTGGATTCATTGGACTACTGCTTTCATCTTGAGTGATTTTCACAACGTTTTGGTCGATGTAATTGCCGACCTTCAGGTGTACAAGTTGCAATGTTTGGTAAAGGGAAGGGGAGAAACTTTACACTTCTGTGGTTCTGTATTAAGGTTCTAATTGAAAGCAAATTTACAAAAGAAAAAATATAAAGGCAATAAAAAATATCAAATGAAATACTAGGGATATCATTTCTAAATTTTTTATAAAAAAAAAAAATTTAACTTATAATTAGTTAATGAGTAATCAAACATTTATCTCCCTTTTTTGTTATAAATAATTTAGAAATAATATCCTATCGTTTTACAGTTCTGTATTTTGGAGATGAGGATTGATTGATTGTATTACTCGTTTTCATCGGACTATTGTTCTCATCTTGAGTGTTATTTATGCAACATGTCGATTGATGTAGTTTTTGACAGGAATGTTGATCACCATCTTGGAAAAGAAAAGGGTAAAACTTACTGGCTCCATAGATGATTTTGTATTTTTGGAGGTTTTTTTTTTTCCCACTGTGGTTTTGTACGTGTGAAAAAAATTTGCAACCAACATGCCTGACGATGGTTGAAGGCTACGCCAACCGAAACGTTGCACAAATAACAATGAGAACAATAGTCCAATCAAAGCAAGTAATACTCTAGTTTGATATTTTTACTGTGTTTGTTAAAGCTTAAGAGTTCTTAAAATCCAGGGAAGGTAACTGCAATCTATGATTGTAACAAAATTTAAGTGTCATTTCAAAGCAGAAAATGGCAGATTGCTAATACCTATTTTTTTTTTTTTTATAAAAAATATTTCCAGCAGATCTTAATCGTAATTTTTATTAATTTCGACATGACATGTAAGTTCGTACAGTTTGTTTTGTTTTTTTTTTTGTTTTTTTACACAGGAGTCACCACATATCAAGGCCTGGAGGCCGCTCAAGGATAAGGGTTAATGTGTGTATTGTCATTGGGGCAGTTAATAATCGTTTGTAGTGATAATTTAGTATAATCAGATTATTTACGAGAACGACTGAACAAGAACTTGTTCACATTGGACTTGAAGATAATGTCAGCTGGAAAGCAGACCAACAGAACAGAATTCCACAGGCAGGCAGTTCCAGGAAAGAAGCTTTGTTCATGGAATCCATGTTTAGGTTTAGGCACAGATAAAATGCATTTTTTTGGAAATCGAAAAACTACTGCACAAGCATCAATTTTTTTTTTTTTAATCTTAAAAATTTTTTGTTTTTATTTAAAAAATCGACACAAACTCCAAAAAATAAAAAGCAAGTGAGAAAAAAAAACAAAAAAACTAAGTGATCAAGAGATAAATTTGATAAAAATTTAGTGATATTAGGAATTCACTCTCAAGTCTTTCGTAAAGATGTACAAATAATGAAAAAATATTTCAAAAAAAATTTTTTTTTTTTAAATATATCTTTACATTTAATTGACTTATACAATTTTATTTTACTCATAGTAATATATTTTATTAATTTAAAAAAAAAAAAAAAAATTGATTTGATTCAGGGAATCTTAAGTAGGACGACCCCCTGATGTGTTTGGGGTATTATGCTGAATGGTAAACCTAGCTAGGACTAGCATAGACGACCAAAAGGGACAGTGACGAGGATGAACATTTTGTTTTTCTGTAACATTTTATGAAAATAAAACAATATATAACTTAATGGAGATTACATATATATATATATATTATATATATATGTATGTATATATATATATATATATATATTTTTAAATTTTTCCTAGAATGTTTAAACCATTAGCTTGAGATCTTCATCAGGGGTATAGTTAGAATTGGTAACTATGTTATATTAGGTTGTCCGGAAATTTCGTTATATATATATATATATATATATATACACACACAAGGGAGCCACCACTTATCAAGACCCAAAGGCCACTTGAGGATAAGGGTCAATGAATTAATGGTGTAAGTTGGGCACAACCTGATTACTTAAGGGGACAGTTTAACAACTTGTTTACATTAGACTTGAACACCACCATACTGTAGTCGACCGGGAAGCAGGCCAATGGAACAGTGTTCCATAGGCAGGCAGTTCTAGGAAAGAAGTTGTGTTTGTGGAATTTTTGTTTAGATTTAGGCACAGATAGAAAGTGGAGAAAATTGTTGATAGTAGTTGTAGCTAGTCGAGTGATTTTGTGAGTTTGGTAAGGGGAGGACAATAGATTGGATCATTAACAAGAGATCTTCAGAGGTATAGTTAGAATGTTGGCAACTAGATTGTATTAGCTTGTCCGGAAAGAAGACCTTAGTATTTTAAAAATACAACTTTCTGAAGGCCCTCAACAAGTCAACTGTTTAGTTAAATCACAGATGAACCTTAGCATGTGTTGCACATACATTTTCCATTACCGACAAAATGTTTTGAATTTATTTTCAGGTATTCCTCATTACAACAAAATGGATTGCAACAAATTTCATGTTTGGGTAGTTATACTTTTTTTTTTTTTTTTTTTTTTTAAAAAAAAAAAAAGGAGAAACTGCTAAAATTTTCAAAGAGACTTGTGAAGCGTACAGTGACATTGCTATAGGAGAATCAACTGTTTGGAAAAGTGGTTTACAAAATTCAAAATGGGAAACATCAGTCTTGAAGATTTGGTTTAATTTCAGGTTAAGGGATAAGAGTGTTGAGCAAAGTGGGTCAGTTTTGATGCCAAGTATGCATACACAAGTAGTCTATTAGCCAAGTCTTGTCTCGAGGATTGTGAGATGCACAAGTAGTCCATTGTAATTTTTTTTTTTTTTTTTAAATTAGGTTGAACTCTGAATAAGAACCCAAAGCAGCTGTTCAAGGAATTTATTTTATTTGTCCTAGGACGAGAATTCTACTACACAAATTATACAAATATTTAATTTGTAGGCAGACCTGAAGAATCTTGCCCTTCTCTTTTTTTTTTTTTTTTTTCAACAAATTATCAAATGGACACTAGTCTACCAGATCATAAAAAAAAAATTATTTAAATACGTAAGGGTGCTCAGTTTCTAATGCAACATTTTAGTAAATCGATCACCCAATTTTAGAACCACTCAATGTTTTCATGAATTTAGACTTTTTTTTTTTTTTTGAAGTAGTTTAACCTTTTTTGAATTTCACTTTTTAAAATAATTTTTTTTTAAAAAAAGCTAAATTCACGAAATTTGGCCTAAAAACGTTGAGTGGTTCTAAAATAGGTGATCTATTTACTAGAATGTTGCATTAGAAACTGAGCACCCCTTACTAATATTTAAATATTGACTTTTTTTTTTTTTTGATAATCTAGTACACTAATTTCTATTCGATAATCTGCTGAAAAAAAATTGAGAAAAAAAAAGATAAAAAAAAAGATAAAAAAAAAAAAGAGAGAAGGGGAAAGATTTTTCAGGTCCACCAATTTGTATACTAGATTGAAGTTGTATTCCTGTATGTCCATTTGTTTGTTTGTTAACAATTTAATATGTACAAAAGGCACCACATTTCACAAATTAATTTTCACACTGAAAATGGACGTTTACACACTCATTCCAGCATGATTTCGATACATACTATTTATTCAAAAGAAATCTACATTCAAAAAGTAACATCATTTGCATATTGCATTTAAGAAAACCTATTTTAATAACTAGCTCCATGTTATTTGTTGTAATAGAATTGTTTTAATTGTTCTATTTAGAAATATTAAAAGTTTATTTGATTTATTTTCAATTATTATTAACCAACACCAATTGCCTTTAAAAATGGAAGTAAGTTGAAGCTGTGAGAGTTTTTTCACCCTCTCTAAATTATGAGAGTTATTTCCCCATTTATTTTCATAGATGATGTGTTTTATAGTTCCATGAATTTAATGTGGTTCACTTTCACGAAAATTGTAAGAAGTTAGAATATTTAGTGAAGCTTGAATAGTATGTGACTAAACTCTCCACCTGCCAATATGTTTCAACCTGGTAATGCCAGGTGTGTGTGTGTGCATATATATATATATATATATATATATATATACACACACACACACACACACGTGAATGAAAAGGAAAACCTAAAATAAATAAAATGGTAATCAACATTTCATTTTTCGGGGGACATCATCAAGATTGAGTTAAAAATGCAGAGGAAACGGGTTACAGGCCTGTAACCCGTTTCCTCAGCATTTTTAACTCAATCTTGATGATGATATCCCCTGAAAAAGGGACAAAATGTTAATTACCATTTATCTACTAAAAGTTTAATGTCAACCATCGTTTGTATTTTTATTCATATATATATATATATATATATATATATGAATTTGTATTAAAGCTCTTGGAAGCATATTGAGAATTTAAAAATATTGAAAAAACCGAGAAAACATTTTTAGAACATGTTAAAAATGCAAAAAAATTTTTTTTAATTGCAAAGGAAAAAAAGACAGGCAATAGAACTCATTCACTCTCTGAAGATGGATCTGTTATGGTCCGAAATATATCAGAAATATTTCAAAAAAAATTTTTTTTTGAATAAAAGGAATTGAATCATACTTTTCTTCTTTCTTTTAATAAAATATTTTGCATTTTTTATGTTTTAAAAACAATTTTATCTGTTTATTCAATTATATATTTGGATTTTGACCCAACCTACAAAAGTGCCAAGTAATCTTTATTCTAATTTTACAGCCGTTTCATCAAATTATACTATCAAATTAGATTTAAATTGTACATAAATAATCGTCTTCCGCAATAAAAAACATTTACATAGAGTTGTAAAAGATACAAAACAATTTTACAGCCATTTCAAACTAAACAATCAAAACAGATCGAAATTTTACCAATCAAATGTCTTCGTATACACAGTTGAAAGAATAAAAAACAATGGAGAAGGAAAAAAAAATGTACGCACTCTTGCATTTTGTCATATGAAAATTCGATTTACCTTCTGGAAAATCTTTCATGCCAATAAATTATCAATACGAGGTATGGTATGAAAAATGCCCCTTGCATATTTCGAAATGATGTCAATCTTTAACAACACAATAAATAACAAACCTTTTCAAGTGTAGCAATTAAAAAAATATTTCAACACGTTTTTAAGTTAAATCGATCCCAGCTGAAAAAAAAATTTCAAATACTTAGAACTAGAGGCAGCCAACAGGAGACGATAAATTTCAGTAAGTCATTACCATCAGTCAAACAAAATTGGAAAATGTCAGATTTATATCTAGTTTGAAGCATACGTTGAGGACATTGCAAAGGCTGCTGCAAAGAAGGTGGGCTCCCTCTATCGTGCTAGAAGATTACTCACACCTGGGAGTATCCTGTATCTTTACAAACCTACCATTCGCCCATACATTGAATATTGTTGCCACCACTTGTCTCTCCATCTTGAACAGAGTAGAACAAAGAGTCTCCAATTTAATAGGTCCCGCACTGTCAACTAAGCTCCAACCCCTGTCCCATCACCATAATATTGTATCTCTGTGCTTGTTTTATAAGTATTTTAATGAAATGTGCTCTAATGAACTCATTACTAGGGCTATGACAACAGCATATTATTTTCATTGTTTCGACTCAAGTATATATCAGACAGTTAATCAACCGAGAACCACATCACTTTATAAACAAAGCATACAAGATATCAACGGATACACACTAGAGAGTCAAAACAATGAAAAGAATATGCTGTTGTCCTAGCCCACATCATTACACTTGTGCCCCCTCGACATACATACCTTCAATAAGCCCGTTTAGCAACAAAATCACACCCCTTCACAGTAAAGGTCGCTAAATGCTGAAAAGCCTTCTACTCTTAATACTTTCTTCACTCGTACAGCTAGACTTTGGAATTTCCTACCTGCTTCCCTGACTGTACTGATATGCAGAAGTTTAAATGTAATGCAAACCAACATCTTGTTAATCTTTCCTAGGCATAGTAGCTCCTTAGGTCCAAATGGCAATCTGCCTTGTTAGAGGTAAACGTGAGTATAAAAAAAAAAAGAAATATATATATGATGGCGGACTTTTGATAGAATATGAAGCACCGTTTCTGAATTTTTTCAAATGAGTATTGCTAATTGGTATTTGGATTATTCGAACTACTGTTCTCATCTTGACAGATGTGACCTCCGACCTTTTTCACCGTTTCTCGTTGAACTAAGGAATTTTTTTTTTTTGTCCAACTCATGGAATTTCAAACGGAACCCTTTATTTAATCCATAAAGGTTAGCATGTTCTTGTTTCGTCAGCCATAATCACTAGAAGTTGCAAGTAATTTGCAATTGTATTTTTGAATGTCGCCCGCACTGAGGATTGAACCTTCAAACTCCAGAAGAGTAACTTACAATTAAATTTTATCTAATACTTTATCTATTACTCCACAAACAATTCTAGTATGAATTTGGAGAATCTTAACCTTATTCTTGGTTTTAGATATACAATCGTATTAGCTATCACTATAGATCACTTCTTATTGTTTTTATATAAGAACAAGTAGTTAATAAAACATGTTAAAAAAACACTTTGAAAAAGAGTTAAAAACATATTTAATTTTAAAAAGGAAGCACAAAATAAGTGGATAGTCCTTAATCCGGAGTTTCGAAGAAATACTTCCCTTCAACAGAGTGTAGGGATAGGCAAAATGCGGAATCGGATTTTGCTTGCAAAAGTATTGGATAAAACTACAAGTAAGCCATAGATCTTACTTGGTAACAAATAGTGAAGCAGAGGGAATATAGTGAAGAAAAAGGTGATTTCACGTGAATGGATAGTCTGGTAAAGGGTAAAATATCCAATAATGGTAAAATCCAAAAGAGTTGATTAAATTTACATTTCCACAAGTTTTTATATATATATATATATATATATATATATATATATATATATATATATATATATATATGTTATTTCTTTTGCAATACTTTTTGAATGAATTCAAACGAAAGTGCATCTTTACCTAAATGCTAATTGGGAATAATTTTCCCTTTAACCAATTTTGATACCCCCAAATTGGGAGCGGCATATGTATTTTTTAAAAATAATACATATATATATATATATGTGTGTGTGTGTGCGCATGTGTGTGTATCTGTGCATACATGTTTCAGTGGAGTCCCAAATCTGTGACAACACTTCATCAGACCAAAAAAGAATTGATATTGAAACGGGTGTCAAGACCACGTTGGTTTTTATAAGATATTTGGGTGCAATCTACATTCTGGGGGGGGGGGGGGGTATACTTTGTGATTGTGAGCAGTAGGGATTGGGGGGGGGGTAGTTATCTTAGCTTGGTGGTTATTTATTGTCCTTGATTTAAAATTTCCCATATCCTTAGGTTCTTTTTATGGTTGTATATCTGTATTTGGTGGTGACTTTAATTTTTTTTTGATAAGAATTATCTTTATTCATTAGTTTATTTTTTTTTTTATTTATGTTTATCTCTTGCTTGCTTTTTTTATATATATTTTTTATTCATTTGTTTTTAGTTTTCAGAGTCGGAGTGGGGGAAGGTAAGCGTGTATATATTATATATACACACACACACATTTATTTTCTTTTAATATTGATAAGTGCTTTTTCTTCTGATGCGTTAAACGTGAAATAAATTCAATAATTTATATAATTACGTGACTGATTTTGCGCAACAAAACAGGTGCTGTCAAGAACAGTGAATGTCAATGGAGTTAAAAAATAAACGGTAAGATGATCAACATCTTGAAATTTGGAATATAAACTTTTGTCATATATATATATATATATAATTTGAGGTTGTTATTTTCTGTGTGCCGATCTTTCGCTGTCTCCAACCCGACTTCTTAAACCCTAACTATCTTATTCTCTCATCCCAACAGACAAAAACAGCATTTTACTGTAAGATGACTTGATTTTTTTTATTACTAACTTCACTTTCACATCTCTAGTTACTAAATACTAGATGACCGAAATATGCTCATGACTGTGTAGCAATACATTACTGCTTATGTAAAAATAAATTGAATATATATATATTTCTACTGAAGTATATTCATAATATATACCAATCCTTATTTAAGAAGCTCAATGTAATTACATAGCAATATAGAGAATAAATGACAAAAAAACTATATTCCAAAATTCATGATGCTGACCATCTTATAATTTATTCCTTTAATTCAGTTGAATTTTACAATTCTTGATATATATATATGTATATACACACAGAGCATAATCACATTGACACACCGATTCTCTCCAGATCACTGAAGTTAAGCAACAATGAGCCTGGCCAATCTGAGATGGGTGACCATTTGGAATTAACAGGCACTGTATGTACTGAGACGTAGAAATTTCCAAGTTAGTATGGGGGGGGGGGCATGTTTAATTGTACTAGGAGAGATGCACCCTCGGCCTTAGTTAAGACAAGAAAAACTGATGTAAAACCTGATCTTAACTGTCTGCTCTGTCTTAGTGTTCAAAGGAATTGGATTGAAGACATTGCCAAGGCTGCTGCACAGAAGGTTGGGCTCCCTCTACCATGCTAAAAAAAAAATTACTCGTGCTTGACAGTATATCTCTACAAAGCCACAATTCACCAATGATTTATGTTGTGAGTGAAACAGTCACATTTGCAAGTGATTTTTTTCAAGTGGCGACTAGAAATAATAAAACACTCATCTTTTAGTAACATTTTTCTTTTCACCAACAATCATCCAAAGCTCATGACAGAGTTGAAAGAAATGTCCTTTTCACCATTTTTTTTTCTCTTTAAATAAAATGAGCAGAGTTAAATTATTGAAACCATAAAAGTTTATTAGAACAACATACTCGTTCTTTTTAACGAAGGCTGTTTAAAAAAAAAAACATCTGAATTCAATGTTTATACCTTCAAGTATCAACATAAAATTTGGTGCATATCTAAAATTAGTTCTTGAAAAAAGAAAAAGAAATCTTTATGATGCATGTACTCGTCACAAAAACAGGTATCATATTCCTAAAATCACATAGGTATAGCTGGTAACTTTTCTATTTGGCTAGTAAACGAAAATATTTAGACAAAGGTCAACTAAAGATAAACCTGCCCATAGAACCCTGATTGTTGCCACATCTGGGCTCGTGCCTCTATCACAAGTTTCTCTCCCTCTTAGACAGAGTTCAAAAACAGAGTCCAATTTAATAGGTCCTGAACTCTCAATAAGCTCCAACCCCTGTCCCATCACCACGTTACAACCATGTGCCTATTGTATGAGTACTTCAATGGAATATGCTCTGATGAACCTGAAACACTTGTACCCTTCATCATAAATACCTGACATGCAGAAGAATTACACCTCTTTGCTGCAGAGGTTCTAGACGTGAGTAAACTAAAGAAAATCATTTTTAAGTGATTAATGGAAATTCGTAGGCATTACAACAAAACTCGCCAGTTTAAATTATTGAATTATCTCCCTTTGTTTTTTTGTTTTTTAGATTTTCAAATTGGCGGACAAAACATTCACTCTTATTACTCGTAAAATTTTATTTCCTCATTTAAAAATAAAACCACTTTATTAATTTACATGATTTTTGGAATACGATATTTTCGTTTCATCACGGGTATGTACATCATATTTTTTTTTTATTTTTAGTATAGGGAGAATTCTGGTCAAGAACCAACTTTTTTTTTTTTTAATTATAAAACTGTGCGTTTAAAAAACAAGTGCTTGTAAATAAAATTATGTATTGTTTCGGTATTGCGGAGGCTAAATTACAAATTACTGCTGACTTTTTAGAACTACACAAGCAAAAAAAAAAAAAAAAAATTTTTTTTTTTTTTTTAAATAACCTACACTTGTTTTATACAGTTTTTTTTTTTTATTAGTTTTGCTTTTTAGTGAAACCGGTTCTCCAAAACCACATACTTTTAATCATTTTCTGAACAAAAGGAAAAACCACACTATTTTCACACTTTTTTTTTTTTTTTTTTTTTTAAATCTTTCCTGAATATTTTTACATTTTTTATTTTATTTTTTTTTTTTTTAAATCTTTCCTGAATATTTTCACACATTTACATTTTTTTTTTTTAAATCTTTCCTGAATATTTTTACATTTTTCGTAACATCTCAACATGACCGGTTTACAGACTTTGGCGAACCGGATCTGGCCCGTAGGCTGTAGTTTGAAGACCCCTGTCTTAAGCTATTATGAAGGCTAAATGTATTTTATTGTTTAGATGGTTTGAAGGAGGAGTCAATCAAAAAGCCAAAAACTAATAGACCCTGCACTATTTAAGTAGACCGTCTTTGAACTCTCTTCAGATGCTGAATATCATGTACTAAACATGGAGAAGCCTGAGTACAATACTCTAACAATTGTATAAAGATGAAGAAATATTTCTAGGAACAAAGTTTGGATTCACAACATCTGTTTTGTATCAAAGCTGCTTACAGGGAAAAAAAACAAAAAAACTTTCGACTATTGCAGAGGTTGGTATTTTTTTGTTTATGATTAAAAGAGAAGTAAAAATTTTCAAAAGTCAGTGTCAAGGCAAAATGTGTCATTTTAGGCTGTTGCTTATTGTGGGGTGCCTCAAGTATAATTGATTCCTTTTTAGGATGACTTTTTACCAAAAATAAAAATAAAAAAATGAATGAATGACAATTATGTATTTCCGAAGCCTTTCGTAGATCTCTAACCACAAAAAGACTGTTTTACTTAAGCAAAACATGTCTCCTGCATCCGACACAAAATAAAAAAAAAACAGACAAAATAGCACATTTTCAGATGTTAGTAGTAGTAGTAGTAGTAGTAGTAGTAGTAGTAGTAGTAGTAGTAGGAGGAGGAGGAGGAGGAGGAGGAGGAGGAGGAGTTTTACCTGCAACAAATGTCGAAGCTGCTGAGTTGTGAAAGCTGACTGCGTTTGCTGCAAAGGCATCCTGTTTTGGGGCTGCTGCTGAGGGTGTGGCTGCTGCTGCTGTTGTTGCTGCTGCTGCTGTTGATGCCGAACTACAGAATAAAATAATCAAAGAAATATTCAATTTAGAAGGCGGAAAAAAGACTTATTTTCAATCCTAAAACGTTGCAAAGGAAAGAATTTTTTTTTCAGTTACGACATTATATTGGATTTTTTTTTTTTTTTTTTTTTTTTACCATGTGACCAAGACAGACGTTCCCAACATTGTAGCCATGATTTTGAGTGGTTTCTGAAAGTCATAAGGGTAGCCATGTCATCTAGCATTTAAAGTTACACTAACGTTGGATTTTCAAAGTCAGGCCCAAATAGCCATCATGCTGACAAATCAAACTTTGCTTCTGACTAGCCAATGTTCACTTGTTATTGGCAATGCAATGATGCACTTTGCTGTCATTTATAAAAAACTAGCCTGGATGCCGGCGTTGCCCAGGTGTTTGGAGGTGTGCGTTGAACAAAAAAAAAGTGGTAGTTGGCAGGCAGGCTCGAACCTGTGACGCAAAGGCGGAAAAGAAAGTGAAAGAAAACTTGACGTCCTACCCCTACTCCATGACACGACCGGAAGTTTAGAACGTTGAAATTAGTAAAGTCATTCTAACTGATATGATGACTTGCAAAAATGGTGACGCGTCAAAAACGAACCCTCCTTATAGAAAATTGCGCAGTTGAGGGTGAAGGAATAAATGTTTTTAGCCAATTTTTTTATATTTGTTGTCCAAAGGGTCAAACTTCAAAACGATACCGATCTCGTGAAAATCGGTCGCCTCTGTCGAAAGTTTTAGGCAGACATACAAACACACACATACATACATTTAAAAAGACAGGTAAGATCTATATAATCAACTAGTGGGGGGTACCTGGCGTTGCCCAGGTGTTTGGAGGTGTGTGTAGTTTTGGGTAAATCAAAATACCCGGGTGTTTGTGTCGGGGTCGGGGGGAGGGGGGGTAGATGTTTTTTAACCGTGAATTGTTAGGTGATAGGAAAGTTTTTTTGTCTTTTTTTTTTTTTGTCAGCAAACTTTTTTGTGTGTAAATAAGTTGTTTTCTATAAGAAAAGATGAATGATTTTCATGAAAGCCGTATTTGTTAGGTGAAAATACAGAAAAGTATTTAAGAAAATTTTTAAATTCCTTTTTTTGTCAACTAATGTTAAAAAAAATAAACCAAAAAAAATACCCCCATCACCAAAAAAACTGATTAAGAAAATACATTTTTTATACAAAAAAGTTGATTCAGCATTTCAACATTTAAACACTCTGCTTAATCTGGTGATTGCCGGTCAAGCCTGAGCCATAATTGACGGAAAATCCCAAGGATCCGGGTCAAATTCTGCAAGAGTACGAAATTTTAATCTCATTTTTATTTCTCTTTCTAATATTTTTATTCATTCTCTTCAGTTCTGTTAACACTAAAAATTTATTTTATGGAAATCGCTCCAGACAAGGTGTGAAGCTATTTGATGTAAAAAAACTTACAAGAACGAAAGATAATTATAATAACAGAAGATGATCTTAGTCTACTGTAATAGCACTTTCCTTGGAGAGATTGCTTTCATAATTTCCTCCCTGCTATTTTCCCAACTGTACCAACATGCAGAAAGTTAAATGTAATGTAAACAAACATCTTTCTGTACAACTCTTCATTTCAGATGACCTCCATAAATCTGGCCCTTAATGCTTCAGTGGTAATGTCTTGTTTAAGTAGAAAAACAACGTAAAAAAAATAAAAATAACCCGTCATTTGAGTTAGCCTGGAAAAAATATGAGACAAGAAAAAGAATTTCATATTTATAAAAAGAAGAGTTAAAATTTTGTTTACAGCAGTGTTGTCTGATCAAATTGAGGGGCAGATAATTCATGCTTCACAATATTTCTTGGCAAAGGAAGACAAGTTTATGATACAGTTATTTCCCTTTAGATATAAGAGTATTTAAAAGTATTTTAGGAGTCACCAAATGCCTTCATTTTTATGTAAGAAAAGAATTAAATAAATGAATCACCAATCATTGAAAATAGTACCTTAACTTGAATTAGCCTGGAAAACAAACTTAACACATATCGTATACACATCCTCATAGACTGTCCCCTAAGTAAGGTATGTTCCGATGCAGATCGGAGGAATGCTTCGGACAATGGAGTGAAACACTATGATAAATAGAAAATAAAAAAAATTTTTTTAAATTTAAATAATTACGTATATAAATAAATACATTTTGAAAACTGAAAATAACGCATTTTTATATATATATATATATATATATATATATAAATAAATAAAATATATAAACAAATTTATTTGCTTATATCATATATTTCGATGCTAAACATCCTTATCAATGAAGAGTCTGTTTTTTTCATTTTTTCCTTTTTCTTGACCGCATGGTGGAATTCTGGGTGCAAGAGTGATGGTAGTAGCCCAGTGTTCTTGGTAACGGCTCGATATTTAGATAAGAAAAAAAATTTTCTTTCCTAATTTCAATTTTGCACGGCTGGCGCGACACTCTGCTGATGACTTATTTTTATTTAAATATCGAGCTGTTACCAAGAACACCGGGTTACTACCATCACCCTCGCACGCAGAATTCCACAATGCGGTCAAGAAAAAAAAAAAAAAAAAAACAGACTCTACATTGATAAGAATGTTTCACTACAAAGTTGGTTGATCAAGCAGTTTTATTTTTAGAAAGAAAAAAAAAAAATTTTAAGCAATTAATGGGATTTCATGAACAACATGAATCATTGATTACCTCCCTATTTTTATTTTGTTTTTTTTAAATTTGTTTTCAAACTGGCAGATGGGACAGTCACTCCTTGGATACTCATAACATCTAATTTTCTTTATTTTCATTTCTTAATAATGGGGAATTCTGGACAAGAACCCATTTGCAATATGAGGTGAAGTAAAAAAAAAAAAAAAAAAAAAATACAATGGTGTTTTTAAAAAAAAAAAAAAAAAACTTGATGTTATATTTCTTTAAAAATATCAATAAAAATAATTTAAAATGTTTAAACTTAAAATTCTTCACTGAAGTATTTTTTTAAATTTCATTTTATGGCACAACGAAGAAAATCTATTAAAAAAAAAAAAAAAAAAAAAAATGAACTTAGTTTTTTAACATTAATATATTTTCAGTTATTTTATGGGCCTAACCAATATTTGTCCCTACTGATCCCATATGGAATCGAAGGAATATTTTCTGTAGATCCTGAGAAAATTGTAACCCTTATTGAAACTTTTTTGAATGGTCTGTAAATATATTGCTAACACACAAACATTGATTGTGTGTGTGTGTATGTATATATATATATATATATATATATATATATGATGATTGCAACGTCTTGTCAGACGAGTGCCACTCCCTCAGACATTTAAAATCCATGAGCCCAAATACCTGAGGGAGTATCTATACAAAGATGTTACAGAGTCTTAGCTTTGTACGACAGCTAAGTCTCTCTCTCGGTTCAAAATGTTGAGATCCAGCAACAAGCAAGAGCAAGATAGCCAGCAACAAATTAAACTGCAGACCAGCTTAATACGGGTAATGGTCTTCCGCTTTATGTTTTTTTTAAATCAGAGATTTGCTTCTCCTAGAAAGGTTGCCTTCACCACAGCTTACGGGAGCCCTCTCCACCCTAATACACATATACACACACACACACAAATATACACGGTGCTAGTTGGCCGTTGACCCAGAAAAAGAGTTCATTCGCCCTTACACACATACACTTCAGAATAATGAAAATATATTAACTGGTATGTAAATCCAGTGATTTTCAGTCTTACAAAATATTATTAGATGCAATATTTTATATAAGACAATCCCAGCTAAATGAAAATTCTGAATATACAGGATAGAGCAAATGAATCAAAAAAATTTTTTTGATTGAAAACAAAATACAATTGAATAAATCTATTTCCTTAACCCATCAGTTTTCGATGCTTATTCATCTCCTCAGAGGAAAAATATTACGAAATATTTTTATTGGTTAGCACCTTTTTTGCAAGCAATAAACATAGAATAATTAAAGTTTTTTTTAAAAAAGTACATTTAAGATACAGAGATCAAAACCTCATGGGTTAAGGAAACAGATTTATTAAATTGTATTCTTTGTTTTCAAACAAAAATTTCTATATTTTATATCTTCAAATCATAAAATTTAAATACCTAAATTTTGATACATATATATATAATATATATATATTAGTGATGGGACGATTCCAACATTTTTCCTCCCCGATTCCAATGCAATTACCGATTCCGTATGAAATTCCCGATTCCGATTCTTTATAAATCTCTAAATATTTTACTATTAAGTTGTTATTTTCTCCCAAGTACTGTAAAAACACATCTTAAACATGCATGTATTTTCTCAAACGTAAAAACACACATGTGGGGGGGGGGGGGATATAGAGATTTTAGTCTTACTGGAAGTTTAAAATCAATAAATATTTATTTTATTATTGCTAACAAGCAATGGAAGACGTTTTATAAAAAAAATCAAATAAAATAGATAATTAAAAGGAATCGGTTTTGGCATCGGGGAATACACTCAAATTTAACCCCCCCCCCTTATTCCAATACCCCAAAAAGCTCCAATTTTCAAATTAATCGTCCCAACACTGATATATATATATATATATATATATATATATATATATATATCTCAAAATAATCAGTGTTGGGACGATTAATCAGAATCAGAAACCTAGGAACTCAGGGGTATCAGAATCGGAAAAATTTGTGCCTATATTCCGATGCTAAAAATGATTCCTTTAATAATCTATATAAATAAAATGAACTCATTTTTTCCCCTCCAACTTTGACCTTAATAGGATTAAAAATCATGACATTACATGCAAATGTAATGCGTAGACTGTAGCACATTATCTGAGGTTTGCTTATAGGCCTATTACCTCTACAGTTCCTCCACAATGGTACATTCCTATATTTTTTCCGGTGAGAGTCCATTGCCAAAATCGCTTAGATTCAATGGAATTTGCAACATCTTTTGTCTATTAAATTCCTCTTTTCCCCTCTCCCCATGTACACTGCAGTGGATGCGTTCACAAGGAACAGTACGAGGAAACACACCGGTTTGGAATCGTACAACGTTACTTATGCTGGGGTTTTTTTGGGGTTTTTTTTTTTTTAAATCTTTTTTCCCTGATTTATGCTTTCTGTTTTTTCGATAAAATAGAAATAAAAAAAATTAATAAAAATGCGATTACTATTGTTTTCTTTTTGCTTTTATTTTTTGGGGGTTAGTGACGCACTCTGCGAGACTAACAGGATTTTACTTCCGGTTTTAACGACTCTAACCATGAAATCTGACTGTGACTTATTGATTAGTACTTTTAACTCAACATTTATTTTTACACAAAGATTAAAACGCAACAACATCGTGAATTCACTTCCATTACACTTAAATTAAAATTAAAACAAATTCATTTAGAATTCGAGAAAACAAAAACATACATTTAGAATTCGAGTGTGATGTGACTACTGAAACTAAACCAAAACAAACTTCACTGCGGAATTGTTTTTTTACCTAATTCACTTTTTAGTTAATTCATCATGTTTTTTTTGGGGGGGGGGGGTTGTGCTTTCACCTCAATGATTCGAGTTCGAGCCCCCCCCCCCCCTCAAACTTTTTTAGGATTTTTCAAACACACGGGCACCGCCATACCATTCATATTGCATCACATTTATTTCTTTAATTTTTTTTTTTTTTTTTTTTTTTTTTACTCGATTCTTTTTTAATAGTTTTAACATTGTTTGTTTTTATAATATTTAAACAGGGTTATGACTTTGCTTTGTTTTCATTTTACCACCACCACCCCCAACCACACACTCCTCTAAAACTCAGGGCAACGCCAGGTACCCTCCGCTAGTACTTTTATATTTGATTTTGTTTTAAAAAAAATATTCCACTGCTAATAGTAAAGATAAAATAAATATTTATTGATTTAAACTTCCAGTAACACTAAAATCTTTAGATCATCCCCTCACAAGTGTGTTTTTACGTTTGAGAAAATATGTTCACATTTAACATGCGTTATGATAACCATTTTATAGTTAAATATTTAGAGACTTATAAAGAATCGGAATCGGTAATTGTATCGGAATCAGGAAAAAAAATATTGGAATCGTCCCATCACTAATATATATATTGTAACTTACAATGAAATACACTTTTTGCTGCTATCAATCCCTTTTTTTAAGTCTTGGTTTTGTTAATACAGTATACATATACATATATATATATATATATATATATATATATATATATAAAATGAAACGCGTGTAAGACACTTATGAAAAAAATAAATCTAAAAATGTAATAAATAATTAAATCTAAATAACAGAAACCATGATTATGGACTGACTTTTTGCAGTCACTGAAACAACTTTTATGCTCTGAAAGTAATAATACATCTTCATTCGTAATAATTTATGGCCTTCAAGGGATTCAACTCCTTCTGCATAGTAATACTGCATAGTCGTTAACGGCACAGAACTTGTATAAGCCTATTTCACCATCGTAAAAATCTACGAAATACCAAAGGGGAGCTATAATCTATATCAAATCATAAAATATAAGCAGGAAACTTTAAAATTCATGACTCTCTCGCAGTATAAAGCAAGCATTAATGTGGACACTAAGCTGCACACAAAATCGAAAACAGAAACTCTACCATGAGAGATATAAAATAACATTCATTTTGTAAAATAAAAAATAACCAATTATATTTGTTTTAGATATTAATTTACTTCTATAATTACTTGCATATCATAATAATATGTAGAACAATTTGATTCTAAAATCTATTTACAATGTTGTCTTCAGAATTTCTTAATATTTGCTTGGTTTTAAAAGTTTTGCTCAATTTAAATTCCACCCATAAAACTAATGCATATTTTTGTAAAATAACAGATCCTATTCAAATTATTATTTTTTTTTTTTTTTTTTTTTAAGTACTAAAACTGATACAATCATAAAATATTTTAAATTAAAACATTTTGAATATTTAATCTTTTCTTTCTAGACATTTATAAATCTAGATTTGCATTATATATTATTGGTCGGCCCAACAAAAGGAGCGTGAACCTGTAAATTCACTCTTGTCCATTTGTCCGTCCGCACTTTTATCAATAACTACGCCTTGGAATTTTGAAAAATTTTGCACAAACATTAAACATGATACGAGTAAAAAAGTAACAGAACGGATTTTCCGGGAAAACTTTGGTTCCTCCCCCTCCAGAGTGCCTTTCGGGTTAAAATGGCTAAAATTGACACTTTTGTTCTTATTAAAAATAATTGAGGCCTTGGATTTTAATAAAACTTTCTGAAAAGTTTTAACTGATTTCTATATAATTTTGTTTGTCTATACTTTGCGATAACTCTTCGGTGTGCCCCAGGAGCTTTTTTTATGGCTAATAAAAACATTCCATTTTTGGGACTATTTTTCCATATTTGTCCAAAATTTTCTGCGTGTGTCAATTTAGCAGTTTTGCATGGTGCTCAACTCAAATGTAAATATGTTAAGATCTTGGGAACTTTTGGGGCTAAACGGAGGGCGGGAGGGGGGGGGGGCAAATGCTGAACATTTGCATTTTTTTGTTTCGTTCACTGTGCAATCACGGGGGACCATGCACGCTTCACTTTTTATTGTAAATCTAGTTCAATTTAAATTCTGCCAGCAAAACTAGCGCATATACATAAACAAATCCATACAAATATTTTTTTTTAATTTACATTCATCAAAAAGTTTCCCATATTTCTTAAAAGTTTAAGGCTAGAAAGAAAATTGTCTTTCGTCTGACAATAAAAAAAACTTAGTGGTAATAATCGTGTTGTGTGCATACATTTATCAGTGTTTAAGCATTCGTTGTCGAGCCAGTAGCAATTAAGCAGTTTAGGAAGGTTGCCATAACAACTGGTTATGTGCATACATTTCTCAGTTTGTAAGCATTCATTGCTGTGCAAGTAGCAGTTAAGCAATTTTGGATCGTTGCCACAGCAACTGGTTTTGTGCATACATTTATTAGTAAGTGTTTTATTGAGAGGGTCACAAAAGAGAATAGAAATTTAGATGAAAATTAAAAAAAAAAAAAAAAAAAAAAAAAAAAAAACAGATCCAAAGACAATTGTCTAGAATAAAATCACAATTGTTTTTTGTTAAAGGAAATAAGTAAAAAGTATTGATTTATTTGTAAAAAACATTGATCAATCAAATGATTTTTCTCGTGTCGACTCAAAATTTCAGAAACAAATTTCAGTGCAATGCTTCCGATCGGGCAAAATGTCTGAGGGGGCAGCTGACATTTCGCCCGATCAGTAGCATTATACTGAATTTTGTTCCTTCTCCCATTAGTGACATCAAAACAACCAGTTCTCTCATTTGAAAATGCCCTACTGCCTATGGATTTGAAATAAGTTTGAGATTTGACTAAATTCATAATAGATTTTCTTAAGCGTAGCTATCACAAAACACAATTGCAACTACTCTTCTGATTTTTTAGAATTTATATAATCATGCCAATATTCCCTTTATTTTCTTTTAAAGTTGATGAGTTCCATACTCTTCTGAGGAGTCAGGGCAGGAAAGATTCAAAAATTGATAATTATATGAATGTTTTTGCACTACGAAACAGGTGCTGTTAAGAATTGAACATTTTAACATACTGAAAGAACAGTAAGATGGACAGGAATTTAAAATATAGACTTTTTGTCATATATATATATATATATATATATATATATATGATAGTGTTGGGATGATTAATTGGAATCAGAAAAAATGACACGTTTTGGTGTATCAAAATCGATATCAGAAAAATTGTGCATTATTTTTCAATGCCAAAACGATTCTTTTATCTTTTTTTTTTTATTTGATTTTCTTTTAAAACAAAATCATCCAATGATGATAATTATAATTATGATAATTATGATAATGATAATAATGATGATAAAATAAATATTTGTCCATTTGAAACTACCAGTGGAACTAAAATCTATAGATCACCCCCCCCCCAACAAGTGTGTTTTATGTTTGAGAAAATACATGCGCATGTAACGTGTTTTGAAGATAACTGGAAAAAGTAACCATTTTATGGTTAAATATTTAGAGATTTATAAAGAATTGGAAACAATATTGGAATTGCCCCATCATATTGTGTGTGTGTATATATATATATATATATATATATATATATATATACAGGGTGACTCAAAAAAAAAAACAGGACATTCAATTGTTTTTCTGAGCATTTTACAGTCAACGGAGAAAAAAAAAAAGGCCAAAGACCCCAGTGTTTGGATGTAATGTTTTGAATATAATAAACTAGTTATGACCAAAGTTTCATTTCATTTGGACAAAACACTAAGAAATGGGGCCTAATTAGAGTTTGGGCCCGTTTTTTTTAAGTCATCCTGTATATATATATATATGATGAGAATAATGGAAATAGTATTCCGATAAGATAGATTAAAAAAAAAGTTATGTGTTCATCAGCGTTTCATCTTTGTGAGACTTCGTCTGGATGAATGCAGAGGAAGTCTCACAATAAAGATGAAACGTCATTTATATATATATATATATATATATATATATTAGTTGATGCAGTGATTGCAGGTGATTAAATGACTTACTGACTAAATAGTTTTTCAATGAATGATAAAATATAAAATTAAACAGGGTTTTCTTTTAATTTTTTTTTTTATATAGTTTTTAAAAGGTTAAAAACTTCCAATATATATATACACACACATGGGGAAAAAAGTCAATACGAAAAATATATAAATGTTTATATCTTTTCTGTATTTATTTCCTGTGTGTTGACGTGTAGGAATACAAAAGGTCTTTTGAAAAAAAAAAAAAAAAAAAAAAGGTTTCTTTCAAAAGCACATAATTTTCAAAAGATCCTTCGGTCTTCAGTGTGTGTTTGTGTGTATATATATATATATATATATATATATATATATATATATATATATATACACACACACACTATTGCATTAACCAGGATCCATTATGTATAAATTTGTTTTTGTGCTATGTTCAATAAGTTCACCATTTGTTAGGTTCAATATCTAATTTAAAAAAAAAAAAAAAAAAAAAGCCAATAAAGAATATTTACTCTTCTCTTACTAAAATAAGAGTTATTCTCTTTATCTAATAGTTTTTTATGGATATTGCTCCAGACAAGCATGAAGCCAATTGATGTACGAAGTTAAAAAAATACTTCAAAGTAAAAAAAAAAAAAAAAAACTAGCCAACAATATGAATAAACTACAATCTAAAAAGCAACAATTCTTCCCCCTTTGTCAGAAACATCGTTTATGGAATCTGAGGATTAACTGATAAAAGCAGGAAATGAGAGCTATGAGGCTATCGAAAATAAGTCCAAATCATAGTGGGGTGAGGTGGGATGGGGTGGGGTGGTCTATATGAGTAAACTGCCAAGCCAGATTTTTTTTTCTAAAAGAAAATAAAGTAAATTGTAGCAAAATACACTAATTTATTGTCAATAACATGCTGCAACAATAACAAATGAAAATTGGCTAACTAGAATCAAATTTTAATTTGTGAGCTTAATTTACAAATCTGGCCAACATAATTTCATAGAGAGAGAGAGGCTCCTTCAGTCTTTGATAGACTATGGGTACCCACCATACAGGTGCCTGCGCACGAAATTTTTGTGGCAGGAGGTGCACAATCTCCAACCACACCTTTCCTGAGTTGACACTATTAAATTCCAGTGGCAAGTGGAGTGTATATTCAGGACGACTGGAAACAAATGCCGTGATAAGCGGAAAGCTCATACAATGCCTAGAATTCCCAAATGGTCACCCATCTGGTACTAACCAGGCTCAACGTTGCTTAACTTCAATGATCCGACGAGAACCGGTGTATCAATGCAATTATGCTGTGTGTGTGTGTGTATATATATATATATATATATATATATATATATATATATATGTCAGTTAACATAGCGAAAAAGTTCATAGAGTAAAATCCAGTAAATCCTTATTGTGTTTATTAAATAAGGAAGAGAAGCATTCAATGGGTTTCAGACTGATTCCATGTGAGGAACGCAAGACTTTCTACCATTGTCTATTGGAATGCATAACTTGACCCAGAAATAAATGAAAGGATATCGGTCAAACGATTGAAACAATAGACAAATGGGAAATATTAAACATTCCAGGGGAAAAGAATGTTTATATAAATCGTCACAAACAGAAAGCGGGGCAGTCAGTCAGACAGAGAGCAAGCTGACACATTTCTTTGACATTCCGCCTTTAGAGATGTCAAAACACCAGTCATAATTTTAAATCCAAAACTTGATGTGAAATAAAACCAATATATTATTTTATAGATCAGCTATGTTGTGTTTTATTTGCTGTCAGAGTGTATACATCATAGACCAGTGAATACATAACAAATACATTAAAATTAACAAAAGAAAAAAAAAAAAGGTTAACACATACCAGACAATAACTATAGATCCAAAACTGTCGGTGTGAAATAAAAACAATATATTTTATAGATCAGCTGTGTTGTGCTTTACTCACTGTCAGAGTGTATACATCGTAGACCGCAGCGAATACATAAATACATATCAAACATCTTTCTCACGTGAGTACATTTAATGTACAGAGCAAATATTTAAAAAATAAAAAAAAAAGTTAACACATACCAGACTATAATTATTTGGACCATAACTGGTCTCTTTTAGGTCTGACCAGTATGCGTTAAGTTTTTTTGTGCTATTCTTTATCCAAATATTTGAAATATTAATTTTTAAAAAAGGAAACGTGATATACATGACGCTGAACAGAAAAAAAAAAAAAAGAAAAAAAAAAAAAAAAAAAAAGTTTTCTGTATATATGACAAATGAGAAGCAACTCTGAGTTAGGAAAACGGATCCAATTAGTTGAATTCTCTTTTGTCTTTTCTCTTCCATATGTTGGATGTTGTTCCAGCTACCTGTTGAGAAGATGCTGTCAATCAAAACCCCAGACTACGTGCACGCAAAAGAGAATGACGAATAATGCCCATGTCCCCAAAGGTAGAAGGAAAAAAAAAAAAAACTTACCTGTACAAAAAAGTAAAATATAATCAAGTTGAAACGTAATATTTTACTTCAATAAAAAAATTCATGGTTATAAAAAAAATAAATAAAAGAGAAAGAATATAAATGAAATATCAATGAAGAGATACATCATTCATATTAAAATGAATTAAACATACATGTATCGCTTAACATACAAACAATATTTTGGGTTCTTGTTAACACTGATCATTTAAACCAACGCATTTCAGATGAAAACATTACATACTTACACTTGGCAAAATCAGCATAAATTCTTAAAATGACGAAACATGATCTAGTTGAAGATGGTCTAGATGCATTTTTAACAAACAAAAAAATCATCTCCATTTGCATTAAATTTAAAAATGGCAAACCCTTCATTTAATTCAATTCAAGGGAGATAAGTTAGTTTCTCATACTGAATTGGTCACACAACTCTTTCCACATAAAAACAATAAAACTTGATAATTTAATAAATTCTACGTTTTACTTGTAATTATTTCTTTACTGGAACGTCTTTGCCTAATTTTTTGGAATTCATACTAAATTTCGACATGCCATGTAAGTACGCAATAATGTTTTAATCTAAAATGCGTGGGTTTAAAAGATCAACAAGACAAACAAGTATGATAATTTTATGTACATAAAACATTACTTCAAATTTAAGACAAAATTCCCCAAAGCCGCTAAGCAATTTTGTTTTCTGAAACCACTTACAAAGATATATTTTTAATGAAAAAAAAAAAAATAATAATAATAAAAAGCCGAGATGCCATTGTAATCTTAATTGGTTAGAGATAAAAGGCCAGCGGGCCCAAAAAAAAATGTCTTACCCATTATTTTTCGGTTTATTTGTCGTCGGGGCCATTCTATAGCAAATCAACAAAATTAATTAAGGTTAGGAGGAAAAATAGACAGTTAAGAAAGAAGTCATAGCCAAACAAAAGCCGGTTCATGTTTTTAAACAAAAACAGATTAAAACGATGCTTGTGTAGGTTAGGGATTCTTTAAACCAACGCATTTTAGGTGAAAACATTACATACTTACGCCTCATTTCAAAATTAGTATAAATTACAAAAAATGATCCAGTAGAAAATATGCTGGATATATTTCTAATAAAAAAAAAATAAATAAAACTTCAGAATTACGTTCTGACGTGTTTAAAAATGGTGGGTCCTTAATTTAAGTCAAAGGAGATAAGTCACTTTGCCATACTGAAGTGGTCACACAACTTTTCCACATTAAAATATACAATAAAACTCAATTTAATAGATTCTATTATTACTTGTAATTATTTCTTTTAACAGATCATTTTTCACAATTTTTAGAATTTATTCTAATTTCGCCATGACACGTAATACTGTTTTCACCTGAAATGCATAGGTTTAAAAAGATCACCAATCTACACAAGCATCGATAAAACTCCTCATCCTCTTCTCAATTTAAAAACTTGGTCATTCAGAATTCCCCCATATTAAAAAAAAAAAAAAATAGAAACAATTTTTTTGTGATGTACATACCAGGAACAGAACGCAAAGATCATATTCCAAAACTCACGTAAACTAATCAAGTAATTTTATTTTTATAAAGAAAATCATTTATAAACGATTTTAAGCGATTATTGGGAAATCATAGGCATTACAAGCCGACTCTCGAAAGTTTGAAGTATTGTAAAGTTATCTGTCCTTGTTTCTTCAAGATGACGGCACGAGACTGCTCCAGTTTTGCTTACTCGTAAAATTTGATGTTCTTAGTTAAAAATAAAACTACTTGATCAATTTATGTGATTTTTGGAATATGATATTTTCATACCATCATGAGTGTACGTCATAATTTTTTTTTTTTTTTTTTTTTAATATACAGCGAATTCTGGATAGCTAGAATCTTTGAAGGAAATAATTTGATTTACAAGTTATTACAAGGAATTAAATTGCATTTCTAAACTACAAAGCCTTAATTGCCTTTCTGTCAATATGAGCAAGTTTTTAATTGACTTTATGTGCCACAAGTTTTATTTATTTTTTTTTAATTGTCTTTATATCTTAATTTAAAGATTTAATTTCCCTTACATGCTTCAAAAGATTTATATTTATAATTAATTGCTTTATATGTTAATATTAACATTTTTAATTGCCTATATATATATATCAATATGAATACATTTTTAATTGCCTATATATGCCACAAAAATTAATATTTTTATTAATTGCCTATATATGCAAATAAGAACATTTTTAATTTCCGTTTTATGCTAGTAAAGTTTATATATTTCTAGCTTTTATATCCCAATATGAACCTATATTTAATTGCCTTCGTGAGCCAATACAATTTATGTTTATTAATTGCCTACATATGCAAATATGAACATATTTTAATTGTCTATATATGACACCCAGATTTATATTCTTATTAATTTCCTACATATGCAAATATGAACCTTTTTTTTTTTTTAATTTCCTTTATATGCCAATACAGTTTATGTATATCATTTTTTTAATTGCTTTTACATATGAACCTACATTTAATAGCCTTTATATGTCGATACAATTTATGTTTATTAATTGCCTTCATATACCAATATGAATTTTTTTTTTTTTAAATTGCATTAATATGCAACTACAATTTACGTGAATTGCTCGTATACACACATGTATAGAAAAGCAATAAATGTATTTCTTGTATATACATATACATCAAATCTGTTGCCAATATAGCTGGAAATATTATGATACAATTGAGCAGATGAAAGAGGCTGTGACAAGGGTCATTGACACACTCACACTAGAGGACTTCCATGGGGCCTTCCAGAAATTGCTGGAACAGTACAAGTGCATTGGAAGAGATTGCAGCCGGAGGAGATTACTTCAAAGGAGACTAGAGTTTTATGTGTGTATTATCAATAAAAGTGTGCATACAGAAAAAAAGTTTGGAAACTTGTTTACGGCACCTTGTATAAAGACTTATCTTTGTTTCTTCTCAATGCTCTCCTACCCGTCCACTAATTGTACTTTTAGTTTTTCCGATATCACTTTACAATTACTTATTCCTTACCAAAAAAGAAAGACGAATCATTTGTTTGGCCTTGATTTCCTCTTTCTTGTTAAAGAGTGCTCTTATATTTGACATGTTTCAACATATGCATGACTTTTTTTTTTTTTTTTTTTTTACATGGAGGTAAACACTTATCAAGGCCTGGAGGCCACTCAGAGATAAGGGTTATTGCGGGTACAATAATCAACGAGATAGTATTGTAGTAATCATTAGTATTGGAGATTTGATAGAGTGTCTTAAGAGGGCGGTTTGTCAGGAATTTGTTTATGTTGGACTTAAAGACATCCAAGTTGTAGTCAGGTGGGAAACACGCAAACGGAAGAAAGTTCCAGTCGTGCACTTCTGAGAAAGAAGCTCTGCTCATGGAATCTACGTTTGGATTTAGGCACAGATAAAGAGTGGGAAAAATTGACAGTAGTTTCAGCCAGACGGGTGTTTCTCGTCAAAGATTAGCGAGGGGGGACGAGAGATTGGAGCTCAGACGAGCACTTGCCATGAAATTTGGTTTTTTTTTAGAGTAGTTATAACACAGTGTCTTAGAACGAGTGCTTTATGCTAAAGTAAAGGTTGATTGCGTTACTATACACAGATTTGAAAAAGTTGTCATAAACAAATATAACAAATAAATGTAACCAAAGGCAAGATAAGTTACTACTCTACCTATATGCAAAAGTTTTTAGTGGTTTTACTCAATTTAAAACGTGGAATCTTTAGAAAATTAGTGTTTATCGATATATTTTGAAAAAGAAAAATGTCAGCGTGCTCACTGTTGAATACGGTTAAGTTTGGGAAAATGAGTTCTAAATTAGTGCTCATTTTTGCATTAGATACTAATCCTTAGTAATTATTTATCCCTAACTGTGCACAAATGGATACCATAATACTTAGTTCGTTGCACCTTATAACAAGAAGTCCATACAAAATTTCAGCCAGATTGGCCCAATAGTTTTGAGAAAAACTTCTAGAATAAATGTGGTATTGTGATGACTAATCCCTATTAATCCTAAGTGTACATCGAATGGATACCATAATTCTTCGTTCATTGCAGCTTATAACAAAGATTAATGCAAAATTTCAGCCAGATCAGTCCAGTAATTTCCAAGAAAAAGTGGAATGGACAAATAAAGAGAAATATAATACGAATTTCAGTAAATTAAAAACTGTAACAAAGCAAGAAGGAAAAAAAATGTTAAACATCTGTAATGTGATATATATATATATATATATATATATATATATAAAAAAATGGAAGAAAAAAATGTTTCATATATAATGAAAAATAAAATGATTAAATACATATGGATGTGACAAGATGATCAGCCAACTAGATGAAATGAATGAAAATTAAAATGATCAAAACACAAAAAAAAAATTTTTTTAATACAGTAGAATAAATAAAGACATTTTTAAATACAGTAAAATAAATGATGTTTTTAAATATGATAGGATTAAGACACACTTTAAATACAGAACAAAAGACACATTTTTTAAATACAGTAAAAGAGAAGACATTTTTAAATGCAGTAGAATAAATTACACATTTTTAAACAGTAAAATAAATGACACATATTTTAAATGCAGTAAAATAAATGACACAACAGTCTATTGGGTAACATTAAATGGGCAGCCGAGAAGCATGTACCTAAAAATAACCCATTTTTTAAACTAAATTTATTTTTAAAGTTCTGAGTTTTTTTTTTTTTTTTTTTTTTAGATGAAGGCTGATTGCTTATCTTACATGTTTGGATTGGACTACTGTTCTCATTTTGGATTTTATTTGTGCAACGTTTTCATCGGATTAGCCTTCAACCGTCCTCAAACATGTTCATTGTAGTTTGGACCCTCCACCTTGCATCCCTGTTAATTATTTTGACCTCGCTCCGGAAAGGGAAGTGTGTTTTTTTTTTTTCTTTCCATATGTGATCATCTTGTCTGAACTTTTTCAACCTCCCATGTCACGGCTTTACGGTGTTCTTCTAGCCTTACCTTTAGGGGAGCGACTGGTCTCACTTCTGTATAGTTTTTTGTATTTGCATGAAATCTCATATACAGTTTTTTGTCATGGAGTTTGACTCGTACTAGATGTTTTTGAGAGTTGAATCGCTCTTTTCTGCTAAGAACCAAAATTGCATCCCCATGACAAATGAAGCTCGTGTTTGAAAATTAGGTTATATTTGTGTAGAAGAATTATAGGTACTTGTACACTTTGATCAAGATACTAAAAAATGAAAATACCGAAAAAAAAAAAAAAGTTATGTTGTATGTATCTATTATGGAATGAAGTTCTCTGAAAAAAATTTCACTTAATTTGATCAAGTAGTTTTTTTTAGGGTTTTTTTTTTTTTTACAGCGAAAAACAATTTGTTACGATACCAATCAAAAGGGAGCCACGTTTTGATTTTTATGAAGAAAAGCTATTATTTACCATGGAGGGGGGGGGGGGGTAGGCGCTTAAGACTGAGTTATCTCCCTGTGGCGTGTTGTAAAAATTCAAACAGTTACCTTTCGCTGTAAAAAAAAAAAAAAAAAAAAAAAAAGCTACTCTATCAAATTAGGTGAATTTTTTTTTTTTTTTTTGGAGAACTTTATTCCATAACGGGTACGTACAATATAACTTTTCAATATATTTTCATTTTTTGATTAAACTGTACAAGTACCAAATTATAACTCCTACCACTTCTTGATATCAGTACGCAAAATCAAATATTGATTGAGATTAAGTATGTTTTTCATAAAATTGATTCAAAATAGATCTTTTTGTAATGTGTAAACACAGCAGCCTAGAAAGAAAATGGCCGAGTAAGGTTTTATGTAAAAACTAAAACCGAAAGAAATACTTACTCCACGTATAAATTATAAAGATAATTGTTTGTAAGGAAAGTTTGTATCACTCAAAAGAGTTCTTTTCATATTGAACAAAGAAATCCATCTTTTGAAAATTTCTAGCTGCAACCATCAATTGACTGCAAATAACGGTTCAATGCGCATGGTGAATTCCAGATTTCACACCTCCAAGAATTGATGCTTGGTAATCAATTGAATCATTTTCAAAATTGTCAGAAAACGTTATGGCAAGTTGGAATTGTTATTTCTTCAGTTTGCTTGAAACCATTGTCATAAACATCATTTACAGAACTTGGTGGGTGAATTCTAAAAACTCAGCAGCCATTTTATTTCTAGATTGTTGTGTCTACATATTACCATATATATATATATATATATATATATATATATATATATATAAATTAAATAATTATTCTTTATACCTACAGGCACGTGTTTCATGCTTACACAATCATCAGTGTAGGTGTGACAATTCTTGCTGGTCATGAGATTCAAACCCAGTCACGAAGCCACTTTTTGCACCATTTTCTAAGCCTCTACCTCACTTATTGAATCAGATAAAATCTGTAATCAGTGAAAATGATTGATTTCATTTTTTTGTTTGTTTTTCATACAACAAACAGTGACATTGTCGAACATAACTGGCTATTTAGAATCAAATATTTCCAAATTGTCAGCCAGCTTCATGACAAGTTGGAAAATTGTTATTTCTTCAGTTTGCATGAAATAATTGTCATCAATATCATTTACAAGACTTATTGGATACATTCTAAGAACTCAACAGCCATTTTCTTTTTAGGCTGCTGTGTAAACATATTACCATTTTTTTTTTTTTTTAATAAAATTAAAAATATTAGGGATGTGTTGAATTAGAATTTAAATGCACTCGAACATTCGACAAAACGATTAATCTGGCAAGACTCTGGAGATAATAGAAAATCGGCATTGCACCTGTATATACAATTAGACACAAGCCTATTAAATTGGAGGTAAATGGGAAATGGTTTATTTGTAGCAACCATGTTTATGCTTTGGTATCCAAAATGAAAATGCTAAAAATGGTTTCTGTGCACACATTTGCTTGAATTAATGAAAAGCAAAAACATAATAAAGACAATCAGAGGTATTTCTTTGAATTTATACATTTTTGCCATTTTTTATCATACCTATAAATGTATAAAAAGATGTGTACATATCATAATTCTTTATACCTACATTTCACGCTTATCCAATCATCAGTGTATTAGTGCTAGTCATGAGATTCAAACCCAGCCACAAAGCCACCTTCTGCATTTACAAGACTTGTTGGATGTATCCTAATAACTCGGTGGCCATTTTCTTTCTACGCCTCTGTGCTTACATGTTACCTATTTTTGTTAACACGTTATAATTAATTCTCGCGGGGTAGAATTAAATATTTTGGTCATAAGTTAAAGTGTATTTATTATTTAGTATTGATATAGCTTGATCGAAAAGGTTATTAATCCCCTTGTTTATTTTTGGGTAAAAACATGGTTCTTGGCCAGAATTTCCCTTATATTAAAAAAAAAAAAAAAAAAGAAATGTATGGAGGTACATATCCGTGACAATATGAAAATATTGTATTCCGAAAATCACTAAAATTGCTCAAGTAGTTTTAATTTTTATAAAGAAAATAATTTTTGAGTGATTAATAAGGATTCATAAATCCTGCAAGTTTCGAATTATGCTGAATTATCTCCTTTTGTTTTTAGATCGTTTTCAAAATGGCGAACAAGACAGCTGTTCCTCGTTTACTCATAATTTCATTTTTCTTATTTCAAAATAAAACTACTTGATCAATAATGTGATATTTTCAAAAGGTGTGTAAATCTTTATTTTTTGTTTTCAATATAGGGCGGATACTTGACAGGAATCAAAAATATGTATATCCATATATTCTCTCTTGAAAAAGAAGAAAAACTTAATTCATACTTATGTTGTAATCCGTACGAATTCCCATTAATCACTTAAAAATGACTTAATAAAATATAACTACTTGATTATTTTTCATGATTTTTGGAATATGATATTTCTCATTTCATCACAGATGTATCCATTATCCAGATTTTTTTTTTATTTTTATAGAAAATAATTGTCTTTTTTATTATTCTTTTTAGCAATTTACTATTAATTATAGCCATTACAAGCTGATTTTGATCTCCATTTCTAGAGAGTTTATTAAGGGGGAGGTAACCAATGATGAATTTTAAAGATGGCAGACAGACTTGATTCCTCAAGAAATTTGATTTTCTTAGTAAAAAAAAAAAAACATACTTGATTGATTTAAATCTTTTTGGGAATATATTTTCATTTCGTCACATGTATATATATCATACAAATTTTTCTTTATTTTTGTTTTTAATATAGAGGGAATTCTGGATACAAAATAAGTATTTTAATAAATTACCAATAATTTATAGATATTCATGGTATTAACCTCCCCCCCTACCCCCACATGTAATGTCATACACGGTTGTTTTAAGGCGAATGACTAATGGTTTTTACAGTCAGAAGTATATATTTATTTGTAAACTGTTATCCTCATCTTCATAAGTGTTGTTTCATTATGTTTTGTCAAACTCATCCTCTGGCCTTCTTCAGTGGCACAGTGGATAGAGGCGTTGAGTCTCTACGGTTCCAGGTGAGCATTGTCTGAAGATAGCGGTTTCAATCCTACCCAAAGCAGGCCAGAGGATTAGTTGGTCAAAACGTGGCGAGACAACAACAATGGACGGCAGTAATTATTGAGGATACAGTTAAGAGGCTCAGCATTCCTATCCTGTCACAGGTAACAATCACCTGAAGAAGGCCAGAGGAATAGTTGGCCAAAACATAGTGAAACAGCAACCACTATGAAGTTGAGGATAACAGTCCGCAGAGAAATAGACAAATTACTCATCTCAAAGGATTCTAATAAAAAAAATAAATAAATAAATAACAGGAGTACTTTCAAAAACTCCACTCTCTGAATAGATAAGTCTGCTAAAATTTAAGAACAAATGTAAGATTTATAAAAGCTTTCAGTTCATCTTTTTTTTCTTTTTTCTTGGGGGGGGGGGGCACCGCTTATCAAGGCCCTGAAGCGATTCGAATATAAGGGTTAATGAGTATTAGGTAGATGATCAAATAACACTAATGATCAATGATGGTGAAACTTGGGTAGGGTTTAATTATACAAGAGGACGGCTCAAAAATTTATTTACTTAAAAACAACCATGTTATAATCAGCTAGGAAAGCAATTCCACACTAATGGGTTACTCATGGAATTTTTTTTTTTTTTTTTTTGGTACATTGGTGTGCAAGGTGTTCCTATTTACTTTGCCTCTCCACGAGAGCAGAGTTAGACACCAAGGTTGTTTTTTAATGTGGAGAAAAAAAAAAAAGTTTCTCAGTCATTAAAGATTTCTCCTCCGTTAACTGAGAACAAAAAATTGAAATGCAGATTGACAGTTGCAGCTGGACAAGTAATCGCTGTGAAAGTTTTACAAAGGAAAGTTGGACCATGGATTGAAGCACCTACCATAAAAGTAACATTAGAGAAAAAATAGTTTCAACATCTCATGCTAGCCCATTTAATGTTATATGACGTAAAAGAAAAAATACATATAAAATACAAAATAAATGAATGAATGAAAATGTTGATTAAATATGAGAAAAAAGGTATTTTAGTTATAAACATGCACTGATGATGATGATGATGACGGTTGTGGTAGTGGTGATGCTGGCTGCAGCGATGGCAGTGGTAGTGTTGATAGATATGATGGGTTCTTTTGTCCGCCATCTTTTTTTTTTTTTTTTTTTTTGTGGGGGAGGGGATTTTTTGGTTTTGGCTGTCTCAGCCAGGGCATGCAATTTAAGATATCTGAAAGAGAGAGAGAGAGTGGGCAAGAAAAGCAAATGAGTCAGCCATACCAGTGATGGTGGTGGTGGAAGGGGATACATTGTTAGGTGGAGAGGGTGGGGGGAGTACTGTGTAGCCCAAATCATAAGACCCTGTAAGTGACCTTCACCAGTGTGGGAGGAAGACGGGGAAGAGGGTTGACCAAGTGGGTTTAAACTATGAAACTATGAGGAAAGATAAATGGGTATTTTTTTTTGGGGGGGGGGGGGTCCAGATAAAATATACCTGAGGGTAAGGGGAGTTGCAAAACTTACAAAAACTGAAGAGATTAAAGCCAAAAAGGAAAAGTAACTTCTTTCTAATCATTTTAACACACATATATATACACACTACGTGTATATACCCGATCATTGCCTGGTTGAAACACTGGCGGGCAGAGGTTTTAGTCACATACTATTTAAGATACACTGAATATCCTAAATTCTTACAATTTTCCTAAAAGTGAACCACATTGAATTCATGGAAGCATAAAACACATCCATTTTCATCTATGAAAATTAAAGGGGGGAAATAACTCGTACCTTAAAAGGGAAATAACTCAGTTTAAATAAACTTATTCTCGTTTTTAAAGGCTAATAATTGAATATAAATTAAATTTTCTTCATCTTCTATTACATAAAGGAGAGATGTCTGTTCGTGTGAATGTGCGTGTGTGTGTATAAAAAAACTTTCGAAATCCAAAGCAAATAAGAATGATTCTGGTACAGTCTTAAAGGAAAAGGACTCGGATGCATAATATGCGAAATTTAGAACAAAATATTCATTTTTTTTTTTTCTACCTTAACGCAGAACTTGATGGGGGAGGAGGGGGCACATAAAATTGTTTCTTTCTTCACCTTTTGGATACATTAAGTACATAAATTTGCAAGATCATGGTATGACCATCGCCGTGGCCAAATGGGTTGGAGGGTTATCCCAGTACTATTGCTTTATGTTTGTGTGACACCACGTGTGGACCCCGATAGACCACCCACCCCCAACATTGTGTGCCGTACATTTTTTTGTCAACTATTCTTCTAATTGCCGGATCGCCATTTTCTTGCTGATGACTGTCGATGAGAAAACACGCATGGGTCCACAAAGTAAAATAGAATAAAAAAAAAAAAAAAAAAAAAAAACAACGCTAATAATTCAAACATATTCGACGACTGGACCTGAGAGTATGTGTGTGTTTCCTCTGCATTCCGTCAAGTCATGAACTCATCTCAATCTGTTTTGCTGTCAGCTCTAAAAACTGTCCATTCGTTGTCCAACACTGCCCGTTATCAAGTCCGAACACCCATTCGCCGCAAAGGGCAGCTAGTTTTCAACTGTGTTCTCGGCGTCGCTATCTGAAGTCCCCCCCCACCCCGGCTACCCAGAAGCTGCCTTTCCCTCTCTAAGCATCTTATTGATACTCCTGTCAAGTGTAGTTGGTTCCTTTTGTTATCTGTTCTGTAGGTTTCTATTGTCATTGTCAAATCTAAAAGGTTCAATCTAAAAATACCTACAGATTCATTGTTTGCTATTTCCTAACTCTCTGTGTATTGTAAAACATTTCCTATCTGTCAATTGGTCCCCCCCTCTCAGCACTTAGTGATTCAAGTCAACTTCATAGTATCGCATTTGTTTCTCTACAATCTACTTCCTGTATATTTTAATAACACTAAATACACACTAAAATTCTAAGGCAAAGTTATGTCTGAGGAACTTCTTTTCCCAGTGAGTCAGAATTTGTAATAAACTAATTAAATATTTCTTTCCTCTCATATTATATTGTTTTTAAGTTCGAGTGTTGGGACAATTAATCGAATCTGGGAATAAAAAAAAAAAAAAAAAAAAAAAAAAATCAGTACTCATTGAAGTATAGGAACTGGTATCAGAATCAGAAAAAAATTGTGCCTATTTTCCAATGCCAAAAACGATTCTTTCAACTGCATTTGTTAGTTTTCCATGCTAATAAACGTGTAGCGACATATTAACGTTCATGTAAAAACAAATAAAAAGTATATCTTGCTCTACTTCGATATTGAGCACTCTTGTATGAACCTCGTTAAAAAATTCAGTGGTTGCTTCAGCCCTGGAAAATATTAACCTGGAATATTATATATGAATATCGGAGTCGATTAATGGTATATATCTACAACTTTTTTCCTATACACTTTAATAACACTAAACGCCAAAAGAATTCCGAGGTGAAGTTATCAGTCATGATTTGTAACAAATTTAGCTACGTCTTTTAGTTGTATTTTCTGTGGCTCATATTAAATGATGAAGTAATAAATATTTATACATCACCTTACACATTCACAGAGACTGTTTTATTGTATCAGAGCTCTTCAGTGTGGTTAGACATTTGATAATAAAAGCTCTACATATGTATTGAGTACTTTGGAAAAACATTCTTTTGTTTTTTTTAGTTTAACACATGTAAAATTATTTGATATATATGTGTGTGTGTGTGTGTGTGTGTGTGATCCATAGAGACCGTTTTGCTGTATCTTCAGTGGGGCTAGACATGTACCTTCCTGAAGCCAGGATCATCGAGTTTCCATGATTAAACTAGGGATATTTTGATACAATTGTCGGCCAAAGCTGCTCGGCTAATGATAACCACCACCAAAAATAGTTATTTCCGCCACCGCGAATTGTATACCAGCACCAATAGCACTACCTTCAGCCATTTTACAAAAACAAAACAAAACTGATATTTTCTTTCACAAACTAAAATTATAGATTAACCCTAACCCTTCATCTTTAATATAAATCTCACCTGTCTGTTTAAATGTATGTATGCTGATATGTCTGCCTAAAACTTTCAACAGAAGCGATGGATTTTCACAAGATCTGTATCGTTTTGAAGCTCGGCCCTTCGGATGACAAACTCCGAAAAATATGCTAAAAACATTAATTCCTTCACCCTCAACTGGACACTTTTCTACAGGGAGGGGGGGGGGTCACTTTTTTCGGCAATATTTTCAAAAGTCCTCCCCTCTTTTCGATTGACTAGCCTTAATTTAAACCTTCACCACTTCCAGTGTGGCAATGGATGCAACAGCACAGACGTCACTTTTTTTCACATTCTTTTCCTCCTTCGTGTTACGGGTTCGAGCCTGCCTGTCTACTACCACTTTTTTTTTTTTTTGCTCAACACACCTCCAAACACCCGGGCAACACCAGGCACCCAGGCTAGTTCTATAGAAAACATTTTTTCCTGAATTTTTTAGATGAGAATTGATCTTTAGTATTCTTTCGATTCTACAGACTACTGTTCTCATCTTAGAGTTTTATTTTCACAATGTTTCGGCTGATGTAACCTCCGACCTTCTCCAGATGTATCTTGCGGAACTCATGGAACTTGCAGGGCATTTCAAACGGAACACTTTATTTAATCCATGGGGGTAGCATGCTCTTGTTCTGCCAGCCATGACTGGGTAGAAATCCTAAGTAATTCACAACTTAATTTTTTTAGTGCCGTCCCGCCACATTGCGTAGTGGATAAATTACTTGGTAAAATTCAGTTGTAAATTACACACTTTTGGAGGTTGCAAGTTCAATCCGCAATACGGGTGGCACTCAACATACAATTGCAAATTACTTAGGATTTCTACCCAGTCATGGCTGACTGAACAAGAGAATGCTACTATTGTGGATTAGACAAAAGGTTCTCAATTCAAAGAAGATTACCAAAGGCAAGGAGTAATGTGTTTTCTAAGAATATAAAATAATTATCCTATCTATCGAATACATTTGACACCTTTATCCAATATTAAATAAGCTATAGATGGTTGATATGCTGGTAATAGTTAGCTAACATACTACCTTACTTCCGATATGTCTGCTACCGAAAACGGTGACAAGAAAAATCAGTTCCTTTTTTTTTTTCTCTCTTATGCTTATATCTCCGCTGTGCGTGTACTTTTTTTTATGTTTTAACAATTTTTTTTTTTTTTTAATAATCATTGAAAAGATTTTTTGGTCTCATTTTAATTTAGAATTATTGAAAATAGTTTATGTCTTAGTTTGTTTCTTACGTAACTTTAATCCTTATTGCCCTATCTTTTCACACACATACACATACGCACATAGTAAATGAATGACAAAAATCTATATGCCAAAGTTCATGATATTGACCATCTTATAATTTATTCCTTTAATTCGGTTGACATTTACAAAGAACTTTGGAATATAGACTTTTGTCATTTATTCTTTATGTTCTGTAATTACACTGAGCTTCTTAAATAAGGATTGGTATATATTATAAGGAAATAAGATATTTTCGCAGAAATATAAACATATGAATGAACTATATTGGAACTGCTTTTATGCTGTTACCTGGTAAATAAATAAAAAAAAATAAGTGAAATTCTGATTTAATGATTTTAACTGTGACACTAAAAAAAGATTTTAAAAATTTTTTTAAAAATCTTTTCAATAAAAAAAAAAAAAATTTTTTTAAACCCTAAATTATGGTATTTGCTTCTCTGATTCTGCAGAGTGTGGAACGGTTAGTGTCATACCAATATAGTGAACCTTGTTCATGTCTGTATAAAGATTAATATAAATAACTATTTACTATCAAGCACTAATACATATATATCCTATAAAAGTGGCCATTTGTCAGTCTGCGGAACGATTTCTACCAAACTATCCTGTCAAATTTTTTGTTTACACACACAAAACTTGATATATAGGGTATTTAGACATGTGGAACGAAATCGATTTGGGTTTTAGCTAGAAAAGTCGCGACTAAATTGAAATTTGGCAACAAATTTTGTGATTACAACACTAAAAAAGATTTTTCAAAAAATTAAAAAAAAAAAAAAGCAAAATTATAGCAATTGCTTCTGCAATTCTGCAGAGTGTGGAATGGTATATAACAGGGTTGTAGGGAGAGGAGAAGGGCAGGAGGAGTAGGAGGAGGAGTGCAATGGTCAACATTAGCGTCCATTGGCAGACCGAAGCACAGGCAACTGCACTAGTATATTTTTCTCAGTGTTTTGTTTATTTGTTTTTTTTTGCCCAAAAGCCTTGACCGGACACAGCAAGATTACCCACTCGGTCAATGAGAGAGAAAAGACTGTTACCTACCACTGAAAAAATGGGGTGGGGGGTGATTTCCGCCATAGAAAACATCTACAAGGATACAAAAGTTGGGGAAAAACAGATTAGATACGCAGCAGGTAATAAATTTAAAAAAAAAAAAAAAAGTTCTTATTTAGAATTCAACCTAATTTTTTAAAGAAAATACACAAAAATCATTATGATGTACATACACATCACGGAATGAAAATGTCATATTCCAAAAATCACGTAAATTAATAAAGTAGTTTTATTTTTTTACTAAGAAAATCAAATTTTGTAAGTAAGTAAAAGGGGACTGTCATATACTATTTAAGATAGTAATATTAATATAAAAAAAAAGCAAGTTCAATCCGCAGTGTGGGTGGCATTCAGAGTACAAGTGCACGTTAAAAACGTTAAGTTTTTGCAAAGTGTCAACATCTTCCTTTATATACAGTGCCTGGTATTCCAAAATGGTGACCCGTCTGGTACTGACCATGCTCATGATGGAAAAAAAAAAAAAAAAAGAGCAGATATGTCCACAATAATTTAAACTTGTCAGATCAGCCGAGTAATCAGCTATGGATTTCATATTAATTGCTTTAAATTGTTTAAAATAAAACTATTGATCAATTTCCGTGACTTTTCGAATATAACATTTCTGTTCCATGACGAGCATGTACATCATGAAGGTTTTTCTATACTTATGCTTTTTTTTTTCTAACTAGGTCAAATTCTAAGTAAGAACCAAGAAAAAAAAATACGTGGGGGGAGAGGCAGTTGAAAAAACAGGTAAGAAAATCCACTGTCCAGTCGTACAAGCGTTTTTTGACGACAGATTTATATCTGGTTCATTTTTTTCTATTCATTTCTCTAAATTGAAAAAAAAAATGCATAGATAGAATAGAATCACGGCTAGCACCTGTTTAAAAATAAAAAATAAATTAGATACAAAAAATAAACAAATGCAAAAGATTAATAACAAAAAAGAAAAATATTTCATAAAAAAATATTTGTAAGATTTTTTGGGGATACTTATACAGAATAAGGGCCATTTATATATAATATATCCTGGGTTACGCAGCCATGTTGGAAATTGTGAGTTGCTTCACAGGTTGGTTAATGTAAAAAAAAGTTCATGGGGTTATGGTTGATGTATGTCAATCACGGTAGCTAGGGTCAGTGGTGACACTTGAGATATCATTCAGTTTGTGGGTAAAAAAAAAAAAAAATCCATGAAAAAGAAAGAAAAGATAGCTTCCAAGTTTGGACAAAGCGAATGAGCAGTTTGCCCTCTGGTTTCAGACGAGACAGACATGTCAGAGGAGATGCGAAAATGCAAAGAAAACGCAAAAAGAAAGTTTAGGTAGACAGTGTGATGGCTTCGTTCACTCATTAAATGAATAAAAAATCCATGCCAGAAGATAGGCCTTGTGTTTTTATCATATGTTACTTTTCAGCATCGATCCGTCACAGGAAGAATGGATCAGAGAAGATCAAGAAAAAAAAAAAAAAAACGATGCTGTTTTACAATCATTCACTGTGCAGAGGGAGAAACTCTTAAAGATTTATTCGTTTTTTTTCATCTCATAATCTAGAATGCTCGATACGATAGCTTATTAAATCAAAACAAAAAAAAAAAAAGCTGCGACCAATTTTTTTAATGTAACAAAGTTGATAACAATAATACAAAATGTAGTTTGTATGCGACTATTAATAGAAAACCAACAAACCATCACTATTTTCATTAGATGAAAAAAAAAAAAAAAAACTGCAGCAATTTTTTTTTTTTTTTTTAATTAAAAAGTAAATGTTATTGTAAGGTTTTTAAAAGATTAGTCTTAACCTAAAAAATGAAACTCTTTAATAAAACAAGGATGAAACTTTTAAAGCTGCGTTTACAATTCCTCTACAACTATTGTCGCATTTTTATTTTTTTTATGTTAAAAACTATATGTTGGTGTTGTTAATATTATAAGCTTTGTTACAATAAAAAATGTCACCACAGCTTTAAAAGTTTCATCCCTGTTTTATTAAAGAGTTTCATTCTTAGTATTTTTTAAAGGTTAAAGACTAAATTTTTAAAAACTTTACCATAATATTTACTTTTAATTTAAAAAAAAAAAGTTTTTTTTAAATTTCCGCAGTTTCTGTTTTTTAAATGTTTTCTTCTAACGAAAATATTGGTTTTCTCTTCGTACAGATTACATTTTGTATTAGAAATGTTAACTTTGTTACACAAAAAAAAAAAATTGGTCGCCGCTTTTTTTCGTTTTGATTTAAAAAAAAAAAAAAAAAATTTCTGCACCGAGTGTTCTAAAGGAGATGAAAAAATGAACGAATCTAAAGTAAAAGTGTTGTCTCCCTCCTGCACAGTGAAGGATTGTAAAACAGCACCAAAAAAAAAAAAAGGGTACATGATTTTATTGCAATACGTACGCACACAGGAGAGGTGACATGACCACATCCATAGATATACATAGACTGACAATCTGTCGCGCGCACAGACACATACAAATACGATTAATATAAAAATAATAATTATGAACAAAGACAGAAAATCCTCCCCCTCACGACTTTATTACACCATGTTATCTCCAGAATTTTTCACATTCTTTTCCTCCTACGCGGTACGGGTTCAAGCCTGCCTGTCTACTACCACTTTTCTTTTTTTGCCCAACACACCGCCAAACACCCGAGCAATGCTGAGCACCCAGGCTAGTATATTTATATATGTGTGTGCCTCTATGTGTGTATGTTTACATGTGTGTGTAGATGCATATGTATGTTTGCGTGAACTCTGTGTGTATGCATGTGTTTATTTCCATGTATATGTGGGGTGGAGAGGGCTCCCGTAAGCCATGGTGAAAGCAACCCCTCTAGGAGAAGCAAATCTGATTTAAAAAACCATAAAGCAGGAGACCAGTACCCGCATTAAGCTGGTCTGCAGTTTAACTTGTTGCTGGCTATCTTGCTCTTGCTTGATCAACATTTTGAACCGAGAGAGAGATTTAGCTGTCGTACAAAGCTAAATCTCTGTAACATCTTTGTATAGATACTCCCTCAGACATTTGTCTATAAAAAATAGTCCTATAGCAGTGGAAAAGTTGTGACGCGTGTAGGCTTTAAATGCTGGAAGCATGTAATAATTGATCTGCCATCATTATATGTATCCATGTGTGTATGTACGTATATGTGTACGTATGTTTATATGTGTACATGTGTATGTATATGTATATATATCAATATGTATATGTATATATATGTTTGTGTCTATGTATATATGCATATGTGTATGTTTGTGTATAATGCATAGATATGTATATGTAGTTAAATGTATGTGTATATATGCATATGTATATGTATTGTGTATGTATGTAAATATGTGTGTATGTTTATGGATATGTGTGCATGTTTATGGATATGTGCGTGTGTGTATGCGTATGTATATATATGTATGTATAGCAATGACAGTCTTCAGTGTCATGTTTGCTTGAGTGTGTGAATTCGCCAGTACCACTAAAAGTCATGTTAGGGCTCATGGACTTTAAGTGAGGGAGTGGCACTCGTCTGACAAGACGTTGAAATCATCATATATATATATATATATATATATATATATATATATAAAACAGATTCTCCCATCGATTTCGACGCATGAGGTTCACACAACTAAATCGTCAGAAACCCACACAGATGATTTGTTTATAATGGTGAAGGTTTTTGCAGAACCATCCACACTTTTTGGATATTAATTTTTTTTTTTTTGACAATCTCAGTCAATGCAATGGCTGCCACAAGACAAAACTTTTGTTTGGCATATTCCAGTATTTTACGTAAACCTGTTCAGAAAATTCTGATAACATGGTTTTTATTCTGCAGGAGCACCAATTATTTTGCATTTCCAAAATTTTGGCCAATTTCCAAATTCGACAAAAAAATTTTTTAAAAAAAACCCATTCATCTAGTTTTCCATGTTCAGCCTTGTTTAATTCAATTTTTCAAATTTTTTTTGTTTATTTCTTTTTTTTTTTTTTTGTAACATCAACCTTTTTGATACTATTTAATTACTTAATACGGAGTCTAGTGGTTTCAGTAAAGATTTTTATTTTCAAAAATCATATTGTGGGCTAAGGTTATACATTGGGACCCTATGTCAATAAGTAGAGATTATATTAACTAGTATGAATTTTGACATGGATCACATTAGTACATGTCAGGATAACCTAGTAGCAAACAGAAATAGTGTGATTGAGGGGGGAATTCTAAAGGTTAGCTCCCTAGACAAATGCAGGTGTTGAATGATATTACAAAGAAATGACATCTGCACCAGTTTAAAGTCAAAGGCATAATTTTTTTTTTTTTTTTTTTAAGATATTATTTGTCAAGAAAATGACAACTTTGTGGGCGTTGGTTTTATAGTTTTATCGGGACTTACATACAGACAACTGCCCTTTATATAATAGACTAGCGGGGGGTACCCGGCATGGCCCGGAGTGTTTGTAGGCGTGTGTTGGGGGGGGGGGGATCAAAACAACTGTTTAAGAAAAAAAAAATGTTGGCCTGGTGTTTGAAGGTGTAAAAGAAAAAGTTTTATTAGGAAAGTAGGCTTGAACCCCGAACCTTTAACGTGGAGATGGAAATGAAATGGAAAAAAAAAACCTGGGACCTAGCCATCTCGGCCACGAGAGAAGAGGAATGAAAAAACCTCTGAATTTAACTTTTATAAAATGAAATTAACAGGTGCGAGAACCTAAAGTCGCGTGATGTTTGACCTTGAAACATGACGCGGCTGCAAGCCAGTTTTCGCTCGTTTTATACTGAAAAGCGAAAGATACACAGGACGCTCTAAAAATCTGGAAAAAATAGCATGTGAAAGTCGGGCAAATTAAATAGACAAGCGACCCCCGTTCGTAACTCATAGATTTAGACGTGATATAAAAAGTTTTAAGGAATGAGCCGACCGAAAAGTCCAGCGAAAAAAAGCTTTTTACAGACATACACAAAAAGCGAACATACATCCATACACACATTCTCGCTTTTATATTTATAGATGAAGCTAACACTATACTATTAGTTCTATTAATTGTACTGCCTGCCAATGCTCAGTATATGTTCTGTTGTAATGAGACCATCCTCCCAGGCACTATTTACTTTTTATTAGGAAAGGGGAACTAGTGCATCTTTTGTTGTCATGAGATCATCCTCCCAGGCATTGGGAGTGTCTATTTAGTAGTTTTATAGTTTTAGCTGAAAATACATATTCCCAAAGAAGCTTCAAGTAAATCAATGAATAAAGGAATTAACATTTTAATTTTCTTGCTTTTGTTTGAAAATTGAAAAAAAAAAAAAAATTCTTAATAAATAAATAAAAATAAGATAAAAAATATAAACACAAAATCATTCATGAAAAGATGGGACGACAAAAAATAAAAAATAAAAATAAAAATAGGGCCTCCCAAAACATGTAGGAAAAAATATTTAAACCACAAAGAAACAATGTCCATAAAATGTCCTTTCTTTATTTTAATTCTGTTTGCATTTCCGTAGGGAAAAAAAAAAAAAATGGTTTTAATTTCAAAGCAAAATTTTTTTTAATCTCGTCTGTAAAACAAGCAAAACAATTTTCAAATTTAAAAAAACAAAAAAAAAAAAAAATGATTTTTGTTTTTTAAAATCCATTTTAGAAAAATCCCAACACAATATACATATTGTTTGGATTCTATAAACTACTGTTTTTATCTTGAGTGTTAGTTTCATGTTTCAATCAATGTAACCTGCTTAAGGTGTATCTTCTCAAACTCAAGAATCTTTCTGTTGAACTTGGGTTTAAGGCTCCAAAATTTGTATTAGAATTGTCCACAAAGACGCAGGGGATAGAGTACATTATAAAAAAGGAGGCTAAAGGTTCAATCCTCAGTGCGGATGACAACTGCGAATTACTTAGGACTTCTACCCAATCATGGTTGATGGAACAAGACCATACTATCGCTGTTGCATTCAAAATATACCTGAAGATGGTTGGAGGTTACATTGACCGAAATGTTATGAAAATAACAGTCAAGATAAGAACAGTAGTTCGAAGAATCCAAATAATACGATTAATTAATCCTTATCTAAAAAATTCAGAACTGTAACAAGAAGTTGAACTGACATCGTTTTAAAACGTAACAGTAAAAAAATGGAAAGTTAAAATGAAAAAATCTATTTTGCATTATTCAGATCACAATTCTCATCTAGGTCATTATGTTCGCATCATTCTTCAGGTGAACTTTATTTTGAAGTCGAGAACCTTTTGATCAAACTTAAGAAATCTGAACAGCAATTTGCAATTGTATTTTGAGTGTCATCTGCACTGAGAATTGAATCTTCAACTCTCAGAAGAATGTAGCTTATGACCGAATTTTATCAAGTGCTTTATCCACTATGTCACAGGACGTTGTGGACTAGAAAGAGTCTGATTTTATATAAATGAAGACTTGTTGGGTTGGGATTATTTGGGGACGTTCATAACTATGCGTCTTCCCCTTTCCCCCCCCCCACTCAATTTTGAAACTTGTAATGATTACCCAGCATTGAACAACAAAGTTAAAGTGTGTATCTTTCTTTTAAAATTCATCCCTCTCTTTTCTTCCTTATCATATTTGAAGGAGTGACTATCTTGCTTGCCATTTTTGAACAAAAATATCAAAAATAAGGGAGATAACTCCACAATGATTAAAACTTGTGAGATCTACAAATTCCCATTGATTGCTTAAAAACTATTTTTCTTCATAAAAACAAAACTAGCTGATCAATTGACGTGATTTTTGGAATATGTTTTCGTTTCGTCACATACATACATCATACAGATTTTTCTTCATTTTTGTTGTGAAATATAGGGGAAATCAATATAATAATCCAAAAATAGCTTTAGTGTGAACATTTTGTGAAGGAAGACAATTAGCTTAATATAAAATATATATTTTTTTTTTTGGGGGGGGGGGGTAAATTCTTACAAATCTTAAAGATTTTTTTGCTACTCAATGACAAACCATTAGAGTCATGTCGGTGTTATTTTAGAGTTCTCCCCCTGATACTAGTTTCGTTGCCAAGAATTAAAGATTACCCTACTAGCTGGAGTTAGGAGAAATGGATTTATATCTTTCCTAATGAGAACAGTACAAATATAGTACAATAATCCAAAAACTACTTGAAAACAAAGTCCACAGTTCCCGTCTGAAACAATTGCACCAGCACCACTTCCAGCAATCATTACGGAGGGGGTAATTAAAAAATGCAAGAAAAAAAAAAAAAAAAAAAAAAAAAAAATTATTCAAATCAATACAGTACAAAAAACACAGCAGAAAGAGAAAAAAAAACACAGCAGAAAGAGAAAAAAAAACACAGCAGAAAGAGAAAAAAAAACACAGCAGAAAGAGAAAAAAAAACACAGCAGAAAGAGAAAAAAAAACACAGCAGAAAGAGAAAAAAAAACACAGCAGAAAGAGAAAAAAAAACACAGCAGAAAGAGAAAAAAAAACACAGCAGAAAGAGAAAAAAAAACACAGCAGAAAGAGAAAAAAAAACACAGCAGAAAGAGAAAAAAAACACAGCAGAAAGAGAAAAAAAAACACAGCAGAAAGAGAAAAAAAAACACAGCAGAAAGAGAAAAAAAAACAGCAGAAAGAGAAAAAAAAACACAGCAGAAAGAGAAAAAAAAACAGCAGAAAGAGAAAAAAAAACACAGCAGAAAGAGAAAAAAAAACACAGCAGAAAGAGAAAAAAAAACACAGCAGAAAGAGAAAAAAAAACACAGCAGAAAGAGAAAAAAAAACACAGCAGAAAGAGAAAAAAAAACACAGCAGAAAGAGAAAAAAAACACAGCAGAAAGAGAAAAAAAAACACAGCAGAAAGAGAAAAAAAAACACAGCAGAAAGAGAAAAAAAAAACACAGCAGAAAGAGAAAAAAAAAACACAGCAGAAAGAGAAAAAAAAAACACAGCAGAAAGAGAAAAAAAAACACAGCAGAAAGAGAAAAAAAAACACAGCAGAAAGAGAAAAAAAAACACAGCAGAAAGAGAAAAAAAAACACAGCAGAAAGAGAAAAAAAAACACAGCAGAAAGAGAAAAAAAAACACAGCAGAAAGAGAAAAAAAAACACAGCAGAAAGAGAAAAAAAAACACAGCAGAAAGACAAAAAAACACACAGCAGAAAGACAAAAAAACACACAGCAGAAAGACAAAAAAACACACAGCAGAAAGACAAAAAAACACACAGCAGAAAGACAAAAAAACACACAGCAGAAAGACAAAAAAACACACAGCAGAAAGACAAAAAAACACACAGCAGAAAGACAAAAAAACACACAGCAGAAAGACAAAAAAACACAGCAGAAAGACAAAAAAACACACAGCAGAAAGAGAAAAAAACACAGCAGAAAGAGAAAAAAACACACAGCAGAAAGAGAAAAAAACACACAGCAGAAAGAGAAAAAAACACACAGCAGAAAGAGAAAAAAACACACAGCAGAAAGAGAAAAAAACACACAGCAGAAAGAGAAAAAAACACACAGCAGAAAGAGAAAAAAACACAGCAGAAAGAGAAAAAAACACACAGCAGAAAGAGAAAAAAACACACAGCAGAAAGAGAAAAAAACACACAGCAGAAAGAAAAAAACACACAGCAGAAAAAAACACACAGCAGAAAGAAAAAAAACACAGCAGAAAGAAAAAAAAACATGGATGAAAAACATTACAATTTATCAGTAAAAAAAAAATTTGATAATCAAATTAAACAAAGAAAAAAGAACGATACTAACCCATCATCGGCTGGCGGACATCTATGACTTGCTGACGTTTCGGCGGGGGTTCACTGCCGGTCATTCCTTGCATCTCCTTGGCCTTAGCTTGCTGCATCTTGGCCTGCAAACACACAGTGGAAGGAAGAGATGAGGCAGGAGTGTGGTCGGCAAGAGCCACAGTGTGCTGGGCTGATGACCCCAGGGGTCCAGTGTTTGAGCCCAGTACGAACTGACGGGCAAGTATCTACAATAATGATGGGGAAGCAACTCAGTCAAAACTTGAAGATAAACTTAAAAAGAAAAATGACAGCGGTTCAAAAGGAAAAGACATGTGGTTGGAGACAGTCAAAAGATTCTAGATAGATATATATATATATATATATATATATATATATATGCACATATACAACAATAATTCTGCTGTTAACCTGTTTTCTTTTAATGCTTTAAATGGGGAAACAGACGACACGGAAGGGAGGGGTACGGGGAAACAGACGACACGGAAGGGGGGGGTACGGGGAAACAGACCGCACGGGAGGGAGGGGTACGGGGAAACAGACCGCACGGGAGGGGGGATACGGGAGGGGGATGCGGGGAAACAGACGACACGGAAGGGAGGGGTATGGGGAAAACAGACGACACGGAAGGGAGGGGTATGGGGAAAACAGACGACACGGAAGGGAGGGGTATGGGGAAAACAGACGACACGGAAGGGAGGGGTATGGGGAAAACAGACGACACGGAAGGGAGGGGTATGGAGAAAACAGACGACACGGAAGGGAGGGGTATGGGGAAAACAGACGACACGGAAGGGAGGGGTATGGGGAAAACAGACGACACGGAAGGGAGGGGTATGGGGAAAACAGACGACACGGAAGGGAGGGGTATGGGGGAAACAGACGACACGGGGGTGGGGGAAACAGACGACACGGGGGTGGGGGAAACAGACGACACGGGGGTGGGGGAAACAGACGACACGGGGGTGGGGGAAACAGACGACACGGGGGTGGGGGAAACAGACGACACGGGGGTGGGGGAAACAGACGACACGGGGGTGGGGGAAACAGACGACACGGGGGTGGGGGAAACAGACGACACGGGGGTGGGGGAAACAGACGACACGGGGGTGGGGGAAACAGACGACACGGGGGTGGGGGAAACAGACGACACGGGGGTGGGGGAAACAGACGACAAGGGGGTGGGGGAAACAGACGACATGGGGGTGGGGGAAACAGACATGGGGAAAATAGAAGGAAAAGAGAGTGGGTAAAGAAAAGATATGGGAGATAAAAAGAGGAGTGTGGGCTGAACAGAGGAGGGGATGAAAAGTGGGTATACAGCAATGGTTTATTCACATCACAATGTGTTTCAATTTTGTTAAATCCTTTTTTTCATGGAATTATGTGAATACTTAAAAGTGAGAAGAGGAAAAAAAGAATTATTATAACGTCACAATGTTTTATGGCTTTGCGAAATCCTTAGATTTTAAAATCTTTGTAAAAACATGTCAAACTTAACTTATATATATAACAATGCATACAACAAACACTGACCCAGCAGATCACTCGGGCGGGTAGCCTATATATCTGCTAGATATTTTAGACAAAATGTATTTCAATATAAGTAAGCATTATTTTTATATGTAAAACTTAAACAATTTAAATTTAAAAAATAAAAATGATACACAATAACCAAATGTCCAAATCAATAAAAACTCATCTAACTGCCACAACTGCAAAGAACCTTTTCTTCCTCCATAAGCCTGACATTAAACAAAATTCTTATGAACAGTTTGTTTTGTTTTTTTTACTACATCAACTGCTTAATATTATCGCGGATGGTACGATTGCAGACAACCTCTTCCGACTAACACGCCATAGTATTGAGAAGGCAAACAAAACCAAATGATTCTTAGAGATTCCTAAATTTTTCAAGGAGTGTTTTTCACCATTTTGGTTGCAACTGTTCTATTCTTTCGGCATTTTCCAATTGTCATTTTACAATGGGAGTAACCATTTAAGAGGTTCAAACTGAACCCTTTAACTAACTTTAACAGACGATACAGGGGGGGGGGACAGACGACACGGGGGGAGGGGTATGGGGAATGTAGCTTACGACTGAATTTTATCAAGTGTTTTATCCACTATGCCACGAGACGTTGTGGACTAGGAAGAGTGATTTTATATAAATAAAGACTTGTTGGGTTGGGATTATTTGGGGACGTTTATAACTATGCGTCTTTTTTTTTTCTTTTTTCTTCTTCCTCGATTTTGAAACTTGAAATGATTACCCAGCATTGTCTGGGAGGAGCATTGGACAACAAAATAGAAAGTTAAAGTGTGTATCTTTCTTTTAAAACTCATCTCTCTTTCTATTCTTCCCTATTATCTTTGAAAGAGTGACTATCTTGCTTGTCATTTTTGAAAAAAAAAAAAAAAAAAAAAAAAAATCACTCAAAAACAAGGGAAATAACTCCACAATAATTAAAACTTGCGAGATCTACAAATTCGATTAAGGTCGCTGGCCTTCGGGCTCAAATCTAAGTATAGTATCTGTTCTGATGCGAAACTTAATTTGTCCTCAGTCAATGTAAGGGAAACTCTTTTATACCAAGGCAATTTGTATTTTTGCTTACTGCAAGAGTGCCCTTTTTTTTTGGGGGGGGGGGGGCTCATTAAAAACGACCTTGTGTTACGTGTTGCTCTAGTAAAAAAATAAAAAAATATAAAAGACTTTATGTAACATCACTTGGAAAAGATGCACCAATTCATCTAGTTTGGTAGAGTGTCCAGCCAAGTACTGTTGCTAAGAGAAGGAACACCTTTCCTCATAGGAGTCAATGTTTAGACATGCTATAGTTTGTTTATTGTAGTCTTTTCTGAATTTTGACAAAAATTCGTCTAGTCTGGTATAGTATCTAGCTAACTGTTATTACTTGAGATTGCAGCACTACACCTCATATATGAGCCAGTGTGTATTATAGTTGTGGGAGGATGAGGGGGGGGGGTCTTATTTGGGCTTTGACTACTTTGTTATTTTGAATATTTGGTAAGGGTTTACTTGTAGAGTGAACTATTCTCATGTTTAGTTTGTCTTGGCCAAACGCTTGTTCAAAGAGTCCGAATTACAAGGCGACTGCAGTTGAACTTTAAAACGTCACAGTTTATCAATTTTAAGATGGAAAAAAAAAAAAAAAAAAAAAAAAAAAAAAAAAAAAAATCAAAGAGACTTTTTTTTTTGAGCTAAAGAGGAATTTCTTAACTTTTGTTTTCATTTCGATGTAGTTAAGTTCCCAGAAATCAAGACTTTTTTCTGGGGCTAACATTGGATTTCTTTACGAGATACATAGATATACGAGTCCTCTATCAAGATTCTCATGTACCTCTCAAACGTTGAATAAAGAAGAGAAGACCATTAATTTCCCTCTCCCCAATTGACTAGTTAACTATGCTATAGTGTATACTAGCCCGACTTTGCCCAGTTGTAAAATATGCTTAAATATGATATTTTAATTTGTCCAGATTTTGGATATATTATTATAGAGTCATGATTTCAAAAGTAAAAAAAAAAAAGAAAAAAAATATTTGGGTGCCATCGGCTAGAATCGAAACCAAAAGCAAAACTATAGCATTCAAAGCTGGCACCATTACCATTGTAACGACATGACACGCATATGAACTGATTAAAAATAAACTAAGATGAATGTACAAAATGTATAACGATTTTTTTAAATCTTGATGCATTTTTGGCCGCTTAAAACTATTTTAACTGGCTAAAGACCCATAAAAGAACGATCCACAAGAAAATCCAATCATTTGAGGCCCTTAGTGCCACTCTGAGACTTTCAGTGTCGGAAGAAAGAGTTTGAAAATCTGAAGACAGACAGAGTTTTATTAATTAGGTTTCTTGTCTCTTCGTCTTACCAGATTCCACGATAAAAATTTATCTAGTCTGGTAGAGCATCAAAACTAGTGCTGTCACTTTTTTTTTTTTTTTTACAAGAGTTACTAGTTATCAAGGCCCAAAGGCCACTCAAGGATAAAGGCAAACGAGTGTACAATGGTTATCGAGGCAGCAACATAGTAATTGTCAGTTGTAGAAATCAGGTATAACATTGGATTTGAAGACAACCATATTGTAGTCAGTTGGAAAGCAGACCCGCAGAACAGTTTCCCATGCGAGCAGCTCTAGGAAAAAAGCTTTATTCATAAAATTTGGGTTTAGATTTGCAGTTTAATAAATTCTGGGTTCTTTAAAATTCAGGAGAGCTAATTTCTCATAGATAGTCAAGCTACTGTTGATTTTATAAAATTATTTTTATATACAATGGCTTGAATTAAAGTTTTATATGTAAAAGTCAAGTATCATGGTTCAATTGTGTTGTAACCAGAAACATCCATCTTAAAAATGCCCCTGTCTTTTTATTGTTTCTATTTGTTTAAAAAAAAAACAAATATTTTCCACGGCCTGTATTAATGATGAAACGATAAATATTTAATGATTTTAAACTACCCATAAAACTAAAATCTAGAGAGTGTATTTTTACATAAGTTTATTTTTTACATTTGCGAAAATATATGCACATATTACACAGGTTTTTATGCTAGTCAGCCAACCCATAAAAAAAAAAAAAAAAAAAAAAAAAAAAAAAAAAATTATATTTAGAAGTTTAAAAAGAATCTGAATCAGTAATTGCATCGGAATCACCAAACATTGAAATCACTCCATCACTGTCATATACAATCTTCTGTGAAATGGTTTTAAAAAAAAAAAAAAAAAGGTACAAGAATGGCAAAAGTTGAAAAAGAAAGCTGACGGATAGTTGCCACAACTTACCATATTTGCTTGATTCTGATCCATTCCCATTTGCTGCACTTGGGGTTGCACCTGGCCAGCAACCATATTCATTCCTCCTGGCATCTACAAAAATTTAAGAAATCACCAATTTGAATCGAACAAACATCAAAATTGACCAAGTGGAGTGAACGATTTTCCGTTGAAACTTTTTAAGGAATTCAATTCTCTTTTGTTGATTTTATGTTCTCCAGCACCCCCTCCCCTTATTTTTTTATTTTTACAAGATTACAAAGTTTGTGTATGGGTTACCATTTCTGTATTGACACTATTTCTCTATCCTCTCCTTGCATGTCCACTTTAGCGATGGATCAAAAGCCCCAGGTGAGCCTGGGTTGTCAATAAAAAAAAACATTTTAAATACAGAAATTGAGGAATGCACTTAATTATAAAGTAGTGTTTGCTGATTGTGCTGTATAGTTAAGAGTAAAAAAAAGAGTAAAAAAAAAAAAAAAAAAGGAGTAAAAAAAAAGAAGCATAAAAAAAAGAAGCATAAAAAAAGCATAAAAAAAAGCATAAAAAAAAGCATAAAAAAAAGCATAAAAAAAGCATAAAAAAAAGCATAAAAAAAGCATAAAAAAAAGCATAAAAAAAGCATTAAAAAAGCATTAAAAAGGCATTAAAAAAAGCATAAAAAAAGCATTAAAAAAAGCATTAAAAAAAGCATAAAAAAAGCATATAAAAAAGCATATAAAAAAGCATAAAAAAAAGCATGTAAAAAAGAAGCGTTAAAAAAAGCGTAAAAAAAGCGTAAAAAAAGGCGTAAAAAAAAGGCGTAAAAAAAAGGCGTAAAAAAAAGGCGTAAAAAAAGGCGTAAAAAAAAGGCGTAAAAAAAAGGCGTAAAAAAAAGGCGTAAAAAAAAGGCGTAAAAAAAAGGCGTAAAAAAAAGGCGTAAAAAAAAGGCGTAAAAAAAAGGCGTAAAAAAAAGGCGTAAAAAAAAGGCGTAAAAAAAAGGCGTAAAAAAAGGCGTAAAAAAAAGGCGTAAAAAAAGGCGTAAAAAAAAGGCGTAAAAAAAAGGCGTAAAAAAAGCGTTAAAAAAAAGCGTAAAAAAAAGCGTAAAAAAAAGCGTAAAAAAAGCGTAAAAAAAGCGTAAAAAAAAGCGTAAAAAAAAGCGTAAAAAAAAGCGTAAAAAAAAGCGTAAAAAAAAGCGTAAAAAAAAGCGTAAAAAAAAAAGCGTAAAAAAAAAAGCGTTAAAAAAAAAAAGCGTAAAAAAAAAAGCGTAAAAAAAAAGTGTAAAAAAAAAGCGTAAAAAAAAAAGCGTAAAAAAAAAGCGTAAAAAAAAAGCGTAAAAAAAAGCGTAAAAAAAAAGCGTAAAAAAAAAGCATAAAAAAAAAAGCGTAAAAAAAAAGCGTAAAAAAAAAGCGTAAAAAAAAAGCGTAAAAAAAAAGCGTAAAAAAAAGCGTAAAAAAAAGCGTAAAAAAAAGCGTAAAAAAAAGCGTAAAAAAAAAGCGTAAAAAAAAAGCGTAAAAAGAAAGCGTAAAAAGAAAGCGTAAAAAAAAAAAAGCGTAAAAAAAAAAAAAGCGTAAAAAAAAAAAAGCGTAAAAAAAAAAAGCGTAAAAAAAAAAAAAAGAGTAAAAAAAAAAAGCGTAAAAAAAAAAAGCGTAAAAAAAAAAAAGCGTAAAAAAAAAAAAAGCGTTAAAAAAAAACGTAAAAAAAAAAAAAAAAAAAAAAAAAGCGTAAAAGAGTTGGAGAAACAAAAACCAGAAAAATCCTAAACATTTTTCAGCATTCACCAATAACATGAATATGCACCTGAAGATAGTCGGAAATTATAATGGCTGAAACGTTGTGAGAATAACCAATAAGTCGAAACAACCCAAATAATACAATATTTATCGATCCTCCTCTCAAATATACAACTAATAAAATAAGTTTTTTTATACCTACATGAGCGAGGTATTTATACATCCTATGTGTTTTTTTTTGTTTTTTTAAACTTGGAAGTCACCACTTGTCAAGGCCAAATCCCACTCAAGGATAAGGGTTAAGGAGTAAGGTGGTAGTGTAGTAATCGTTGAAGACTGTAAATTGGGTAGAATTTGATGATGGGGACAGCTCAGCAAGAACTTGTTTACATTGGATATCATGTTGTATTCAACCGGGAAGCAAACCAACGCAAGCAGTTTGGAGAAAGAAGCTTTGTTCATAGAATCTGCATTTAGATTTATGCACAGATAGAGGGAAATCATATATAGTGATTGTAGTTAGTCGAGTGTTTTTTGGGAAAGTTTGGCAAAGAGGAACAATAGATTGGAGCTCAGTCAAGCTGTTATGAATATAAAAACCAACAATTTTCTTGTTGGAAATGGTACAAATCAAGAACTTTCCAAACGACACTATCCTCTAGAGAGGAGGAATCTTATAAATTTTCCTAATGTCTGTCTGTGTGTATGTGTGTGTGTGACGTGGTTTATCTCAGCCTACAGGCAATCCACCCAGGCAAGTAAGGTATTGAAATGAAGCTTATGACCCAGCGATGTTTTAGTGATATTTATATCCATGTTTGGTGTATGAAAATGCAGAAAAATAACGATTTACTACACAACGTTTTATTTACTGGATATTTTTCCGGTACAAGGACCCAAGTTTGCCCAGCTGGGCAAACTTGGGTTCTTGTTATCTTAAATAATCAATAATCAACAGATTATGCAAATTATTTCTTTCCTATAGGAGTTACAAAATCCACATTGTTACTAGGTTTTGACTTTGCACAAACCAAAAAAACATCCAACCTTTTTCTGGTCACCAACAACCCAATGAAACCTAAGCCATTTAACTTATTTTTCTTACAAATGCTTTATAAACAAGAACAATCCTCAATTTCTACTTTATTTGGCATTGGAGCATGCGACCATTCTTGAACAAGATCGTCATCCAATAACGTTTTAACATCACGGAAATTAACTTACAAAAAAAAAAAAAATTAAAAAAATAAAAAAAAAAATTAAGGTCAAATTTTTTTTTTTTAATTACATTTTATGGCATTCAAACTGTTGCAATATTTTTGGTCAAATATAAATTTGGCCGATTCTATTTATAACCATGTGTCATAAGGACAGAACAATCAGATGACAGAACAGTTTTATAAAAAAGTGAATCTGGTTGAATTTTCAGCGTTTCTATGTCAAAACTAGAAAACCATTAAGTTTCTGCTAATCATGATTGGATTAATTCTTTGCCTGGAAAAGCTTTTATGCTGCTATTTTGTTTTTGCTTAAAACTACATTTTTCGATTTTTAAGAATGAACTCAAGAACTTTATATATATGCAGACATTAGAACTAATCTATAATAAGCTAAGGCATTTAATGTTTGTACGTAAGTTATCACCTTGCACACATTAAGAAAAACAAAAAAGAAAAGAGAAAAAAGAAAAACAAAGAAAAAAAAGAAAGGAGAAAAGAAAGAGGAGAAAAGAGGGAGAAAAGAAAGAGGAGAAAAGAGGAGAAAAGAAAGAGGAGAAAAGAGGAGAAAAGAAAGAGGAGAAAAGAGGAGAAAAGAAAGAGGAGAAAAGAGGAGAAAAGAAAGAGGAGAAAAGAGGAGAAAAGAAAGAGGAGAAAAGAGGAGAAAAGAAAGAGGAGAAAAGAGGAGAAAAGAAAGAGAAAAAGAGGAGAAAAGAGAAAAAGAGGAGAAAAGAGAAAAAGAGGAGAAAAGAGAAAAAGAGGAGAAAAGAGAAAAAGAGGAGAAAAGAGAAAAAGAGGAGAAAAGAGAAAAAGAGGAGAAAAGAGAAAAAGAGAAAAGAAAGAGAAAAAGAGAAAAGAAAGAGAAAAAGAGAAAAGAAAGAGAAAGAGGAGAAAAGAAAGAGAAAGAGGAGAAAAGAGAAAAAGAGGAGAAAAGAAAGAGAAAAAGAGGAGAAAAGAAAGAGAAAAAGAGGAGAAAAGAAAGAGAAAAAGAGGAGAAAAGAAAGAGAAAAAGGAGAAAAGAAAGAGAAAAAGGAGAAAAGAAAGAGAAAAAGGAGAAAAGAAAGAAAAAAGGAGCAAAGAAAAAAAAGAAAAAAAAGAAGAAAAAAAAAGAAAAAGAAAAAAAAAAGAAAAAAAAAGCAAAGAAAAAAAGCAAAGAAACAAAAAAAACAAAAAGGAAAAGGAAACAAAAAAGGAAAAGGAAACAAAAAAGGAAAAGGAAACAAAAAAAGCAAAGGGGGGAAAAAAGCAAAGGGGGGAAAAAAGGAAAGGGGGGAAAAAAGGAAAGGGGGGAAAAAAGGAAAGGGGGGAAAAAAGGAAAGGGGGGAAAAATGGGAAAGGGGGGGAAAATGGGAAAGGGGGGAAAATGGGAAAGGGGGGAAAATGGGAAAGGGGGGAAAATGGGAAAGGGGGGAAAAAGGGAAAGGGGGGAAAAAGGGAAAGGGGGGAAAAAGGGAAAGGGGGGAAAAAGGGAAAGGGGGAAAAAGGGAAAGGGGGGAAAAGGGAAAGGGGGGAAAAAGGGAAAGGGGGGAAAAAGGGAAAGGGGGGAAAAAGGGAAAGGGGGGAAAAAGGGAAAGGGGGGAAAAAGGGAAAGGGGGGAAAAAGGAAAGGGGGGAAAAAGGGAAAGGGGGGAAAAAGGGAAAGGGGGAAGAAAAGGAAAGGGGAAAAAGGGAAGGGGGAAAAAAGGGAAAGGGGGAAAAAGGGAAAGGGAAGGGGGGAAAAGGGAAAGGGGGGAAAAAGGAAGAAGGGGAAAAAGGGAAGGGGGAAAAAAGGAAAGGGGGGAAAAAAGGAAAAGGGGAAAGGGGGGGAAAAAAGGAGGGGGGAAAAAAGGAAAGGGGGGAAAAAAGGAGAAAAAAAAGAAAGAAGGGGAAAAAAGGAAAGGGGGAAAAAAGGAAAGGGGAAAGGGGGAGAAAAAAGGAAAGGGGGGAAAAAAGGAAAGGGGGAAAAAAGGAAAGGGGGGAAGAAAAAGGAAAGGGGGGAAAGGGGAAAAAGGATAAAGGGGAAAGAATTAGCAAGAATAGTTACTAGTTATTAATCTTATGTTGCTCAAGTAAACAATTTTCGCTTATTCATTTTAAAATGAATTGTTCCCAAATCAAATTATGCTGTCTCTTTTTACTAAAACAGTTCAATTTTAAATAAAGACATTTTAAAAAGTGACATTAGTTTCATTGATTTTTAGAAAATAAATGACAGTAGCAAATCAAAGATTACCCCAAAGTATGGTATGGTTAACTTTATAAAATAGACTGAATCTTGTTGAATTCTTCAGTGATATCTTTCCTGTCTCAGAACTAAGAGAATCGCCGTTTCTGCTGATCATGACCGGATCAATTGTTTGCCTGTTAAAACATCTCTAAACTGATTTATACTGCCATTTTTTTTTTTTTTTTTTTGCTTAAAACTACATTTTTCGATTTTAATAACTTCACACTATTTCCTTATATAAATGCTCAATTTTAATACAATGAAAATTTTGATTTTTTTATTAAAAAATTTAAATAAAATTAATATTTAAAAATAAAAATAAATAAAATATGTATAAAATACATTTATAAACCAATGTACAATGCAATTATGTAAAATAAACAAATATTTGTTTAAAATTAATATTTCTGCGATAGTTACTTACCATGATGGTAAATGGATAAAAAAAAATTTAAAAAAAAAAGTTTGTATTACTATACACAGATTAAAAAAAGTTGTCAAAAAACAAATATAGAACAAATGTTATCAAAGGCAAGATAAGTTACTTTTCTACCTAACTGGAAAATTTTTTACCGTTTTTATTTAATGTAACATGTTTATTCAACTCAAAAAACATACAGTTTACTGATGTATGGAAGCTTTAAAATGACGCCGGACTCTGTTGAACATGGTAAGTTTGAGAAAATGAGTTAAAAATAAAAAACTGTACAAAATACTGTTAAAAACCACCGAATATATGTTGGCCTATGTCACGGTGATATATTGACCAAGTTTCTAAGAGTATTTTGTATAATTTTATTTTTAACTAATTTTTCCAAACTTACCGTGTTCTGCAGAGAGTACGGCGCCATTTTAAATTTTCCAATACATTGGTAAACAATGTATGTTTTTCGAGCTGAATAAATATGTTAGATTAAATATAAACACTAAAAACATATCCAGTTAGGTAGAAAAGTAACTTATCTTGCCTTTGATAACATTTATTTGTTATATATTTGTTTTTTGACAACTTTTTCGAATCTATGTGTACAGTAATACAAACTTTTTTCCATCAATTTAAAAAACTTTTAATAAAAAAAAAAAAAATAATTTTTAAAGTCACACAAAAAGTGACGACAAACAAATTCAGCCATCTTTTTTTCTTCCGCCCATATCGTTGTAAACAATATGGTCGTTGTAACTGTTGCCACTTGAATAGTATCAGGATTTTTTTTTAATTAACTGTAATTTCTTACTATATTTAAAGTTTATAGACAACACTAAGAAAAAAAAAAAAAAAAAAAGCTGCGGTGCCTCTATTCTACAAAAATAAGGCGTAAAATAAATCTTTTAAAATATCTTAAAAATAAAGAAAGTATATAAAAAAAAAACTAAAACGCAATTAATATTAAATGTAATACTTAAAAAAAAATTAAATTTTTCAATACATTGGTAAACACTGTTTTTCGAGCTGAATAAACATGTTACATTAAATAAAAACACTAAAAAGTATCCAGTTAGGTAGAAAAGTAACTTATCTTGCCTTTGATAACATTTGTTATATATTTGTTTTTTTGACAACTTTTTCGAATCTATGTGTATAGTAATACAACGCCCTCTCCCCGCAAAAAAAAAAAAATTAATTAAAAAAAACACATTAGTCACCCATCTGCAAGTGCAACACTGCTTAACTTACTTGGTGGTCGTGCCATCACTCCAACTCTGAAAAACTGCAGTCTAATTTTACAAAGAAATGCAACATGAAGAGGATTTATCCCCTAGGATCAAACAAGTAAAATTGAAGCACGTCCCTTGTAAGATGCAAAGATAGTACGCATTAAATTCAGATTCGTAAGTGTCAGGGACACAGCATGTGCATCTAGCCCCATTTCCGTTTAATGAATGCTCAATTTGAGGAAAGAAAAAAAAAAAAAAAAAAATCAAACCATTAGAGACCAAAAGCAATAAAGAGTTGTGCATAGCGATGGCATAGAAGATTGTGAGGAGAAAGTTTTAGAACATGATTGGGCAGGGTGGGGGTTGAAGGGAGAGGAGGGACAAAGCAGTGGAAGCCATGTCAGAGAATAAGTGTTTGCTTGTAGGCCAAAGCATAAAAAAAAAATAAATAAAAAATAAAAAGGGAAGTAATTGTTCATGGTGACAAGATTTGGTTCTTTGTTATTGTAGCAAAATTCGAAAATTGATTTTCGAGTGAAACAAAATGTTATCTACTCAAGTGTTAGGTCACAGCAATCAACATATACAAAAATTAAAAAAGAAAAAAAAAAAAAAGAAAAAAAAAGAAAACTATCAGGTGGAAAGTTAATTATTAAGGAAAATAGTTTTCGAAGTTTTGTTAAATTGGCCGAAGATTTTCAGTTTGCAGAAAAGATTTACCTCCCTTTCTTGTTAAGATTCGAACTCTCCATTTTTTTTTTTTTTCAAAACTCAAATTTTCACTAATTATCTTTGAAAACTTTTCATTAATAATTAATTTTTCACCTTATCGTTTTTCACAATTTTTGGATGTGTTTATTACTGTGACATGACAATCCATTGGTTTCACTTGAAATTCAATATTTCAATTTTCACTACAATACTGAATCCAAGGTGCTTGTTCAGAATTTCTCCTATATTAAAAAAATTTTTTTAAAAATTAAAATGTATAATGTATGTTCACATGACCAAATGAAATATATTCCAAAAATTACGTAAATTGATTGAGTAGTTTTATTTTTAAAGAAAATAAAATTTCACTAGTAACAGAAAAGCAACGGTTTTTGTCCAGTTTGAAAACAATCTAAAATAATAAAAAAAAAAAAAAGAACATTTTTTAATGTATTCCGTATTTGAGTTTTTCCAATGTATCCCCTTTCCCATGTTAAGAATCGATTTCTAAAATCTTGCAAGTTTGAATTATTTAGAGTTGTCTCCCTTTTATCCTTCAATCTGCTTTCAAAAGCGACACTTGCGATCAAGTATATTTACTTATATAAAGAAAATAATTTTTAAGCGATTTAGTGAAAATCCATAGACATTGCAAAAAAAATTTCACAAGTTTGAACTAGGTTGAGTTATCTCCCCCTCACCCTTTTTTTGGGGGGGGGGTCAAAATGGCAGACAAGACAGCCATTCTTCCATTACTCAAAAATTTGATTTTCTTAAAAATAAAACTATTTGATCAATTTATGTATTTTTTGCCATACAATATTTTCTTTCTGTCACAGATATACACATCATACGGATTTTTGCTTCTTTTTGTTTGTTTTTTTTAATACAGAGGAAATTCTGTATGAGCACAGACTTTAAATAAGTTTCATAAATCTACAGATGAAGTGCAAAATAAAATTTGCATTTGAAATACCCGATTAAAGTTTGTTTTAATAATTTCGTCTTTTTTCTTTTTTTCTTTGACTAAGATTCATTTATGATTCAAGTAAAATTGAACATAAGGCAAAATTACACATTCAATTAGCAGCGCTACTTAATGTTGCCCGGGGTTCCAATTTTCATAAATTACAGGAAAAAACTGGAAGCAAAAGTAAACAATCTATTTGATCATTTCATACCGAAAACTGCCCAAAGCGATAAGTATAGGAGAGGGTGCCAAAAGTAATGCCTCCTATTTTTATTTTATTCCCCCCAAATGGATCCTAAACTAATTAATCGATCAAGATAAATTTTTAGATTTAGAACACATCTGCGTAAGAGTGGGTAATGTGGGATATAATTAGTTTAATTACATTTCATGCAAATGGGGAAAAAAAGAGGATGGAAGCCTTTGATAAAAATTAATATATCTTAGACTTTCACAATTATTTAATAAGTACTAGAGATTAATAAATATTTCTCAAATTCCATTTTTTTTTTTTTTTTTTTTAAGTATTTTCAAAGGGTTAGCAAGACATACATGGATAGAGCTCTAATTTTCAAATTAGAAAATTTCAGATTTACATTATTTGATCAAATGTCATTAGATGCGAATTAAACAAGATTCCTTGAATTTCTTAAGGTTCTATAAACTTAAGCCTTATATTTGAAACATTTTCCAGAAGCAAACTATGCGATGAATTTTGATCAAAATTGGAATAAAGATTCTAGACACAAGGTTTAGTAGCATTATATCTTGGTGTTAATCTTCATAAAGGGAACAAAACTGATGCAAAACTGTTCTGTTTGCAGAATTAAGTTTACCTGTCCTGGAACGGGTATTTTTATAGTAGCTTTATAATAATTAGTTAAGTTTAATTAATAATTTAATGACCAAACCATACAGTATTAATTTTAACTTACAAAATCCTATTTAAAAAAAAAAAATAAAAAAAAAAAATGAAAAAACAAGAGTACCAAACAAAACAAGGTGAGGACAACTTGCCGACTATAAAACAAACCAACCTAATAGAATTTAGACGTGATGTGGAGTAAACTGTAAGCTCCGATTAGACATACCAAATTTTATTTTTTTAAAGAATAGATCTGTATAGAAACAGCGAGTTTTCAACGTTGCTCAATATTCTCTCAGAGTTTTTTTTTTTTTTTTTAATTCTATTCCATTATTCGGCAGTAATTAATCCAAATTCATAAATGCACAAGGTGCCTTAAATAAGTTTCTAGACTTTTTTTTTTGTACAGGCATTTAAAATTATTGTAGACTTTTGAAAAGTCAATATACTATTGCTATACATCTTAGGAGATGACTGACCAATTTTTATGATTTTAGGTTCAAATGAACAGCTACAGCAGGAATTGGAATACAACCTACTAAAGCCTGATTGACAAACTGGTGAATTTCAAAACTGCAAAGAAGAGAAGAATGATATGCGATAAAATTCTGTTTTAAACTTGGAAAAAAATGCCACAGAAACGTATGAAACCTCTTGAATGAATCAAACATCAGTTTTTGAGTAGCTTAAGAGATTCAAGAAAGTCAGGGAATCAGTGAGAGATGATGAGGTGTGGGAGGAGTAAGAAAGTCAAAACACCAGAGTTGATTGACCAAATAAAGAATTTCATGGATAAGGACCGTCATGTGTCTATAGAGACGATAAGTGCACAGTTTGATGTCAGTGTGGGAACTGTACACACAATTATTCATGAGGAATTGAAGATGCGAAGATTTGTACAAAGTTTGTTCTAAGGGTGTAGTCCACAACTCCATCCTTGTCACGGACTATTTTACCAAGATGGGCATCAAGGCAGTTCCTCACCCTCCCTATAGTCCAAACCTTGCTCCCTCTGACTTTTGATTATTCCCTAAGCTCAAGGAAAACATTAGAGGCTGTCGTTATGAGATAATTGAGGAGATAAAAAAGGCAAGGGTCATTGACACGCTAACACAAGAGCACTTCCGTGGGCTCTTCCAGAAGTTGTTGGAACGGTACAAATGCATTGCAGCCGGAGGAGATTACTTTGAAAGGGACTAGAGTTTCATGCGTGTACTATAAATAAAAGTGTTCATATGAAAAATGTCTAGAAACTTATTGAAAGCATCTCGTATATAACTTCAGATGAGCAAGATTTACTTGGGTAATCGACTTGTTGGTTAAAAAGGAGAAGTTTACTTGGTAATGGTTTCTCGTTTTAAAATCTGAAATCTACAAGTGTTGTGTATCAAAAAATAGTCATTATATTTTGTTGGATTTTTTTCTTTTTTGGGAGGGGGGGGCAATTATTTGTCTCCATTTTAATCAATAACACATAATTGCTTTTTTTATAATCAAATTTTTTATGATTACAAATAATCAAATTAAACATTTTTGTTCACGGAGGTCTACTTTTTAGCCAATTACACCTGATTTTATAATGTTGCAACTCAGACTTAGGGTTAGTATGAAAGAAATCTAACTCTTTCAATGAAAGGTTTACAAACTGATTAGTGAAATTCAAAAGATTAACACCAAGATATAAAATTATGAAGGACTGCTTTGGGGTAAACAACGCTGGTCGATTTCAGATTTTAAAATCAAAACAGTCACCAAATAGACTTTCTTTTTTAATGACTTGTTTGCCATGTTGATAACAGATACACTTTTCAAGGAGTATTTTTCTGTTATTTTAAATGGAATTACAGAATTTTTGGTGCAAGTATAGAGTTCAACCTAAAAAAAAATAATCCATGAAATACCTACCAGTCGCAGAAAATATACTATTCTAAAAATCACAAATTGATCAAGTATTTTCTTTTTTATAATTACGAAAAAAAACTTTTTTACGGTTTTCAGCAATTTTAATACTCAATTGTAGCAATTACAAAGCTGATTTTGATCTTGGTAATTCGAATGGAGTTGTTTCGCTCTTATTTATTAAATACTAGCGAGGGTACCCAGCGTTGTTTGAAGGTGTAAAAGAAAAAAAAAAATGTGAATAAGGAGGCAGGCTCGAACCTGTGACAAACCTGAAGGCAGAAAAGAAAGTGGGGGGGAAAAAAAAAAAAAAAAAAAAAAAAAAAAGAAAGTGGGGAAAGTGACATTTTACCGCTACACTACAAGGCCATAGGAAGTGAAAAGCGTTTAGATTTAGCAATGTCAATCAAAACGTTGACTTGCTAAGCAAATGCAGAAATGAACGTTGGCTGTTGCCAGTTCAGCTTTCCGCCGTTTCATTTGTTTCCCCACTATGTTGGGGAAACCAAGCTCCCTCCGAATAGCAATTGTCTGATATGAAGGGTTTTCCCCACATATTGAAAAAAGCTAATTGCTTTTCAAGACGTCTCAGCATGAAAGGCCGCTGACACCTTTGCACCAGGGAGTTTCGCTTTATTTATACAAAAGAGGCCAACAAACACCCGAGAGGACGGAATAGCATGAATTTTATTAAACTCAATGTAAATACGACATCATTTCGCAAATCATAGATATTACGCAGAAAAATTATTTTGCTGAACATACAAAATGTGCGCGGCCATTTTGCCTTTCATATATATATATATATATATATATGACAGTTCAAAACAACGTTCTTACTTCCTAATAAAGTGTTTTTTTTTAGTTAAAAAAAGTATACTTGATCATTTTACATGATTTATGGAATATGAGATTTTTCTTTCTCTAATGATTACGTACCTCAGAAAGAGTTTCTTTTGTTTGATTAGGTTGAACTTTGGACTTGCACATAATTTTTTTTTTTTTTTTGCTTTCTTAATAGTTTATAAAATTAAAACCATTATCATATAGTTTTAAATTTGTAAATAAAAAAAATTTAAAGAAAACCTTAGAACCAGAAAAATAAAAAAGGACTTTAAAGCAAAAAATACCAATCATGCTGTAATTGCTAGCAACAGAAATTAATTTGTCTTTTAGTGGTAAAATTTTTAAAATTGCCTTTAAATTATAAGAGCTTAACAATATGTAGTTGTAGTTCTGGGGGGAGGAGCGGAAATAAAATCCAGAATGTTCAATTATAGATAAAAACACCAAATATTTAATAAAAGATATGTAAAGAATTCTTAACATTTTGGATGCGACTGTTTTAAAAGGAAAAATATGTTGGGAGGGGGGGGGGGGCAAAGCATAATATAGGTAGAGCTCCTATTTAAAAAAAAAAAAAAAAATATTTTCAGATTAGATTTCAAATAAGCAAGACTCCTTGAATTTTAAGTTCTTCTTTGGACTTAAGACTTAGATTTGAGACATTTTTTTAGAATCGAAATCATGAATATAAATATAAGGATTCTAGACACAAGATATAGTAGCCACTGTTTTAGTCAGAAAAGGAATTCTTTAACAAGAAAACCAACCAAATAGAGTTCATCCACTCAGACATCAGTTCAAATGTAGATGAATTCTGCTCGTTGTTTTCTTTGCTAGAGGGTTCCTTTCTCGTGAAATCTTAGGGTACTTATGCAGTATAAGGATCGTGCTATTGTCGAAATAGTCTAGACGGTTTATGGAAAACACCGGAAACTGCCGAACAAAAGTTTTGTTTTTTTTTGTGCAAATACTGGACATTTTTCTTTGAAAAAAAAAATAAATAAAAAATGTTTTTTTACTGTCAGTGGAAAAGCTAATAAAAAAAAAAATTAAATTAATTGAAACAGTAAAAGAACATTTTTGAAGTATTATTTCATGAAACTCTAAGAAAACTTATATTCAGATCAAGAAACAAATAAAATACTCATTGTAAGGTAAGTTTCATGAATAAATATTGGTACTTCTGCAGGTACTCTTGCATAATTTGACCCAGATTCTCAAGAATTCCAGCCAAGCATGGATCGGGCGAGACCGGCAATCATTAGTTTCAGTCGAGCGTTGTTCAAATGTTGAAACGCTAAAATCGACTTTTTATTTTTTTTATTTATTTTTTTCTTTTTATGTAATGTTTTTAATATTTTTTCAGTGATAATGGGGGGGGGGGGTCTAATTATTTATTTAAACCGATGATTGCCAGTCTTGCCTGATCCATGCTTGGCGGGAATTCCCAAGAATCCGGGTCAAATTATGCAAGAGTATCCTTCTGCATTTACCGACTTGTGATTTACACAAAGTTTCTCAGGTGTGCTCGGCTGCCAACGGGAATAACCGGAAGCAGCTGATTGCAAAATATTAAACTGCTACGAGAAAATTAAAATGATAAACAGGAAAAATATGGAAATACAACAAATAAAACTACAAACATGAATCTTACCCAACCCTAACTTGCACAATTAAAATTCAATTTTATTTCTTCCAATTTATAAAAAAGGTAACCTTCATCAATTCGGATTAGTTAAAAACAGAGCGTTTGTTAAAAATTGAGGACCGCTCGGCCAATCTTTTCTGGTTATTTCCGTCAGCTACTCAGTGAGCCAGAGCCAACTTTGGAAATCGCAGGTCAGTAAATGCAGGATTTTTTCAATAAGAAACAACTGATAGCAAACAAGGTATTTCAATTAAAAATGAAAATAATTTCAATTGAAACATTAATTGAAAAATTAAATGTTAATTTTTCATTGGTTCAGTGTTTGAACAAGTTCCAGCCTTTTCTGTAAAACGCCCAGCCGATTCCAACAGTAACATGGTCATGATAAAGCATATATTCCAAACTTGGTATCAAAAATGTTTTAAGTTCTGCATATTTCTTTTTAACATCTCACAACATTCTTATAGCAGTCTTAACATGTAACATTCTTATAGCAGTCTTAACATGTAACATTCTTATAGCAGTCTTAACATGTAACATTCTTATAGCAGTCTTAACATGTAACATTCTTATAGCAGTCTTAACATGTAACATTCTTATAGCAGTCTTAACATGTAACATTCTTATAGCAGTCTTAACATGTAACATTCTTATAGCAGTCTTAACATGTAACATTCTTATAGCAGTCTTAACATGTAACATTCTTATAGCAGTCTTAACATGTAACATTCTTATAGCAGTCTTAACATGTAACATTCTTATAGCAGTCTTAACATGTAACATTCTTATAGCAGTCTTAACATGTAACATTCTTATAGCAGTCTTAACATGTAACATTCTTATAGCAGTCTTAACATATAACATTTTTATAGCAGTCTTAACATGTAACATTTTTATAGCAGTCTTAACATATAACATTTTTATAGCAGTCTTAACATATAACATTTTAACAGGAGTCTTAACATATAACATTTTAACAGGAGTCTTAACATATAACATTTTAACAGGAGTCTTAACATATAACATTTTTATAGCAGTCTTAACATATAACATTTTTATAGCAGTCTTAACATAACATTTTAACAGGAGTCTTAACATAACATTTTAACAGGAGTCTTAACATAACATTTTAACAGGAGTCTTAACATAACATTTTAACAGGAGTCTTAACATAACATTTTAACAGGAGTCTTAACATAACATTTTAACAGGAGTCTTAACATAACATTTTAACAGGAGTCTTAACATAACATTTTAACAGGAGTCTTAACATAACATTTTAACAGGAGTCTTAACATAACATTTTAACAGGAGTCTTAACATAACATTTTAACAGGAGTCTTAACATAACATTTTAACAGGAGTCTTAACATAACATTTTAACAGGAGTCTAAATTGTTATACTCCTATTAAAGTATAGGAGCATGACATTTTTCCTTCAAGATGTTCCATTAACATTAAAAGGAAAAGAAATTTGGAAATTTTGTCTTTCTTGAAATTATTTAGAGTTTGAGAGAAAAACTAATTATTCAGTAAGGAATGCATGATTAAACTGCAATCGTGTAAAACCTTCCGAATATTTTGTGTGTGTGTGTGTGTGCATGTAAAAGGGTGTTGCATCCGTATTTATTTGTTACTCTATTAGTTCTTAATCGTTTATTACTAATTCGTTTACTTTTACGTTTTCTTGTTATGTGTACTTTTACGTTTCGTTTACATTTATCACTGTTCTTACGTATACGTATGTGGGTGTGTATGCTCTTACGTATGTTACGTGCAGTTCACCGCTATATGTGTGTGTTGGTGTGTGTTCTTATCCTTACCCCGTTTCTTGCCTTGGAAGGTTTCCGATACGTGTATGCGCAATGTAATGTGAACAAACCTGCTTGCCTTAGCCAGCGGATATCTTCTGGTCGCTGGTCTGCCATCTCGTTGGGGAGTGGTCGCTGCAGACAGATTCATTAATGAACAACAAGATGGATTGAAGCTTCAATCTTTTATTCAAGGCAAGCCTATCATCTTGGACCCTGATTGTCGGGAGGGACCCAATTTCCCGTCTGCTTCATCTGCTGCCTAGACCAACTCTCTCCATGTGGACGCCAACCGGAAGCCTACGACCACAATCCTGTGTCATCCCTAATTTCCGATGCATTCTATCTAGGTCGTTCAAGGGTGACTTGAGTTTGATGCCTGTCAAACCTAACCTTTTCTGACCCTGCTAAATCGCTGATAGGAAACAAAATATGCTAATATAACTTTCACAAGAAACACTCGTCTAGCTGAAAACACTATCAATAATTTCCCCCACTCTTTATCTGTGCCTAAACCTAAACGTAGATTCCATGAACAAAGCTTCTTTCTTAGAACTGCACGCCTGTGGAATAGTCTTCCGTTTTCCTGCTTTCCGGCTGACTACAATATGGTTGTGTTCAAGTCTAAAGTAAATAAGTTCTTGATGAGCCGTTCCATATAAGTTATTAAATTTACCAAATTTTCATTACTAATGATTACTATATTGACCAATTTCTACTGTACACTCTTTAACCCTTATCCTTGAGTGGCCTCTGGGCCTTGATAATGTGGTGATGCCTTTGTAAAAAAAAAAAAAAAAAAAAAAAAAAAAAAACTTTCTATTTCTAAAACTACCTAGATAGCATTTAAGCTGGGATTCCCAATACTACATGCATATCTTGTTGCTTTCATCTCAACAGAAAAATGGCAGCATTCGCTGTCCCATGTTTCTGCTCCCTGGATGGAGTGCATGGAATTTTTGTTACCTTGGGTTACTCCCACCCACAGGCTTTTGTAATTATCAGCCAATCCCCAGAGTAACAATGAATCTGATTGGTGGCTGGTTGAACTTAGATACTATGTATATAAAAAACACAAGGTAACATGAATTCTAGCACAACGATTCCCTACAGGGATGAAATGTGGAGGATTCTGTGTAGCTAAACTGCCATATATCTTCATAAATTATTACCTGGCTCTACTCATGTATTGAGCACTCTTGAAATACTGAAAATTGATACATAAAATACTATATCTTACATCTTATGTACATTCATTAAAATATATGTTATTAATATAAACAAATTTACATTTTTTTTTTTTTTTTTTTTTTTACACAGAAATCACCACTTTTCAAGGCCTAGAGGCCACTCGAGGATAAGGCTTAATGGGTATACATTAGTTTATGTGACTATAGCATAGTAAACATAAGTAGTGGGAATTCTGTAAATTGATTACTTAGAGGGGACAATTCATCAAGAACTTGTTTACGTTGGACTTGACAATTAGATTGTAGTCACCTGGAAAGCAGGCAATCGGAAGAGAGTTCCACAGGCGTGCAGTTCTAAGAAAGAAGCTTTGTTCATGGAATCTACATTTAGGTTTAGGCACAGATAAAGAGTGTGGGAAATTATTGATAGTGGTTTTGGCTAGACGAGTGTTTTTTGTGAAAGTTTGTCAGGGAGGGGGGGGACCATAGATTGAAGCTCGGGGTTGCAACATTGGACATGCTAATGTTTCAGAAAATGGTCGTTTAAATATATCTTGCTCTTTCTTTCATTGAACACTCTTAATAACTTTGTTAAATTCATTAGTTATCACTCTTGAATAATACCTTTAACCTGGAGTATATGTAATACAGTAATACCAAAAAGCGTGGTTGGTTCTATACAAAGCCTTCACCACTATAAACAAATCATTTGTGTGGATTTCAAAGCAACTCAGTTGTTGTGGCAGAAGCTCATGCTTCGAAATCGGCGGAAAAGTCCATCATGATAGAGTTCAAAATAGACTTCGTAGCCTCGTAGGAGATGTCCTTTTCTCTTCCTTGCAATCTCTATCTCACAGAAGAGATGTTGCGAGTTTGTCTCTGATGTATCGTTATTTTCATGGAAAGTGTTCGACTGAGCTTCAATCTATGGTCCCCCCTCGCCAAACTTTCACAAGAAACACTCGTCTAGCTGTAAACACTATCAAAAATTCCCCCCACTCTTTATCTGTGCCTAAACATAAACGTAGATTCCATGAACAGAGCTTCTTTCTTAGAACTGCACGCCTGTGGAATTGTCTTCCGTTTTCCTGCTTTCCGGCTGACTACAATATGGTTGTCTTTAAGTCTAACGTAAATAAGTTCTTGATGAGCCGTTCCATATAAGTTATCAAATTTACCAAATTTTCATTACTAATGATTACTATATTGTCCAATTTCTAATGTACACTCTTTAACCCTTATTCTTGAGTGGCCTCTTGGCCTTGATAATGTGGTGATGCCTATGTTAAAAAAAATAAAAAAATAAAAAATATAAGGGAAAGAAAAGTAAAACTGTAAGTTGAACTTTACAATACTTAAAAAAAAAGAAAAATTAGTCGAACAATAAATTTTGATTGTAAAGTTCAACTTACAATTTTAATTTTCTTTCCCTTATAATAAGTTCTACTCTATTGCATATTGAGCTTTTTTTATTCGGTTGGGATTAAATTATCTATATGCAAATACTGTTATTTATAGTAGTTTGAAGTTTACTATTGTGTATATCCGGTAAATACTACATCCCTTTGATTTCACACACATCATATATATATATATATATATGAGAGAGAGAGGGGGGGGGAGAATTAGCCATAGACACGTTTTGCCATCAATAGTAACCAACTCAATCAGTTATGTATCCATAAAAACAGTTATAAGAGTTAAAAATATTTTTTAATTTTAAATATATTTCTGAATATCTATTTAAGTTTGAAACACTTCTAAAAAAAAAAAAAATAAAAATAAAAATAAATAAATAAAATAAAAAGATTAAAAAAAAAAAAAAATTGGTGTCGAAAACTTACACTTAAGAGAAAGATAACTAAAATTCTATACCGTTAAAAAGTTTCCAAAATAGCTAAATGGTATTTATTTATCAAGCAGAACTTACTGACAAGATTTGATATTCAGAATCTGAGATTAAAGTGCACTCAGTGGCGACACCTACATTTGGGAGCCTTTAAGGGTATGGAGCGTTATCCTTTAGTTGTGATAACTTGCAGGTTTATTTTAATCCAGAGTCAAAGGTTTCAGAGTCATGAACGAAAAAGAATCCGTTCTTGAGAATACAAGAAGGTGGGCTCCCTCTATCGAGCTAGAGGACTACTCACATCTGAGAGTATCCTGTACCTCTACAAGGCCACCATTCGCCCATGCATGGAGTATTGTTGCCATCTGGGCTAGTGCATCTACCACTAGTCTCTCCCTCTTAGATAGGGTAAAAAGAAAAGAGTTGTCAATCTAATCGGTCCCACTTTATCAACTAAGCTCCAGCCCCTGTCCCATCACCACAATGTTGCATCACTGTGCCTCTTTTACAAATATGTTAATGGAATGTGTTGACGAACTCATACTTGTACTTCCCTCGGTGTACAAACCCGCTTAGCAATAAGATCTCACCCCCCCCCCTTTACATTCACATTCAAGTGCCAATATGCTTTGTGAGTAAAAAAAAAAAAAATTATAGGCATACTAAAGTTTCCACCCATTTAAAATGGGCAAAAGTTTTAGCTGGTTAACTAAGGAGTGCTTTATGGAAAAGCAAGGATTCAATAAGGTTAAATTTGTGTTCATTTTTGCATTAAATACTAATTCCTATTAATCCTGAACTGTGCACCGAATGGATACTGTAACACTTCCCTATACCTTATCATAAAGGTCCATACAAAATTTCATCCAGAGCGGCCAGTAGTTTCTCAGAAAAAGTTGAACAGACAAAAAGAAATATAAATATAGAGGTCTTCATCTTCAAACCAAATTATTCAAAAATGTGATTTTTTTTTTTTTTTTTTTTTTTTTTTTTTTTTTTTAAATCTCCCGTTAGCCTTGAAGGGGATATCTACTTGACATTTTAATAGGAGTATAGCATTTTATAACATTTTAATATGAGCATAATTTTTTTTATTCTTTAAAATTAGCTGTTAACATGAAGAGGATCAAAATAAATTTGAGGATTTTGCTTATAAATAATTGAGTTTGACAGAAAAAATAACTATTCAGGAATATATGATAAAACTGAAATAGTATATAAAAAAATAAAATACTTTCTATTTTTTTATAATTTAAACAATTTAATTGCAAAATTAAATCCATCTAACTGCATTTCAGTTTCTTTGTAAACTGCAAACATTTTAATATTTGCAAAGAAAAAAGAAAATAGAATTACTGTGTGACCCTTCAAAAGTTGGAAGCATTAGCAAATCTTCATTTAATTAAAAGACTTTCTTTTTTAATTAGTAATCGGTAAATAAAGGCAATTTTAATATTTAAAAATGTTTTCAATATGCATTGGTATATAAAAGCAATTTTAATATTTTAAAATGTTTTCAATATGCATTGGTATATAAAGGCAATTTTAATATTTTAAAATGTTTTCAGTATGTATTGGCATATAAAGGCAATTTTAATATTTAAAAAAATGTTTTCAATATGTATTGGCATATAAAGGCAATCTTAATATTTAAAAAAAAATGCTTCAATATTTATCAGCATATAAAAGCAATTTTAGATTTAAAAAAATGCTTCCAATATGTATTGGCATATGAAGGCAATTTTAGGATTAAAAAAAAAATTTTGCAGATAAAAAATAAAATGCAGCTAATATTTGCCGAGAAAGTGTAGTTTCCAAGGGCTTTGAGTCAAGTGTTTGCTCGAGTGACACCGCAGCCCATGCTGTAGCCATAACCAGCCATCGTGTTTGCGCGTTTATGTGTGTATGTGTGTACGTCTAGCTAAGTAATAAACCAGTGGTTATATGATGAGAGAAGTGGAGGGATCCAAATTTTAAAAAAGAAATGCATAAAATAGCCCAGCCCGTGTGAAAACAAGGTGGTTGAGGGTGGAATTGTATACCTGAGTGGTGTTGGGCAGACCCGGTTGCATGGATAGGACCATCTGGCCAAATTGTCCTTGCATAACTTTTTGCTGCTACGAAACAGAACAAACGCAGTCATCACAATAAGGCACCACCTAGGGGCACAAAGCTACGCAGTCCGAAACAATTATTACAACAACAAAACAACAACAATTATAGATGTTTATGCATAAATATATGCATAAACATATACACACCCTTATATAAGTTTAAAAAGAAAACAAAACAACTAACACATTTAGCCAGATCCTATCATAATTATATTTCAACCCAAAAGGGCCTTATCAAATGAGAAAAGCTAGCTGGGGTTTAGTATATGACTGGAATTATCAAACAAATTTACAATCATTTTGTGTTTATTAAACAAGGGGAGAGGGAGGGAGGGGAAAATAAGTGGGAGAAGAAAGAGAGGGAGAATTTAGAGAGAAGGTGGAAGAAATATAGAGAAAATAGAAGTTTTTTTTTTTCTTTTAACTTTTATGCTCTACTATGCACTGAGCTCTCCAACTTGAGATTTCCTACAGAATTACTATTCTTTACGGATATACATACAGGGTGACCCAAAAAAAAACAGAGGACATTCAATTATTTTTCTGAGCATTTTACAGTTAACGGAGAAAAAAAAGGCCAAAGACCCTAGCGTTTTGATGTGATGTTTTGAATATAATAAACTAGTTATGACCAAAGTTTCATTTCATTCAGACAAAACACTAAGAAACGGGGCCTAATTAGAGTTGGGGCCCATTTTTTTTTTTTTGGGGGGGGGGGGTCACCCTGTACATACATATATAAAAAAAAACAAATTTACATGGTCACAAAATTGGACATGCTAATTGAATGCTTACAAGACACTATCCTCGCGTGTCTAAGGCCTCTCTGTACAGGGGTTTGCCAGAACAACCTAGCATAAAGATACTTTTCCCTAGAAGTAAACCCTGACCAAATATTCAAAATCACATAATATTCGTAGTCCAAATAAAATCTCCTCACTATGGCTAAACCACATTAGCTTTTACAAGGAATGGTGCTCCTCCTTCAAGTGATGTTACCTCAAGCTGAATACTCCACCAGACTAGATAAATTCTTGTCCTGGAATCCAACAAGACCAAAACGAAAGGCATACAATGTATAAAAATGTTCTAAATTTCTTTACTCCGTGTTTGAAAAAAACTTTAATGGACCATTCAAATCCCCAGGTAGTGTGCCCCTTGATTTCTGAGAACTTCGACTGAAGTAAAATAAAACAGGTTTCAGGCAAATGGTCAGTTAAAACCAGAAGTCCTGAGCAGGCAACTTAATAAATTGTTGCTTTCTGCAGAAAAAATATGTCCCCAAATGAAAACAAAAATTTATTTTTTCTTTGGGGACACGTTTCTTCTATGGAAAGCAACCATTTATTAAGTCACCTGATGAAGACTTCTGATTTTAACCAACCATTTACCTAAAACATTAGCATCTCCAGTGTCATGCCCATATAAATTTGTTTATATCAAAAATATATCTCTCTTTTATTGAGCACTCTAAATAAACTTGTTAGATTCATTAGTTATCATTCTTGAATACCTTTAACTTTGTGTAAAATATATATATATATATATATATATATATATATATATATATATAGATAGATAGATAGATAGATAGCTAGCAATCAGTTGTCAAAAAACAAATATATAACAAATAAATGTTATCAAAGGCAAGAAAAGTTACTTTTCTACCACACTGGATAATATTTTTAATGTTTTTATTTAATATAACATGTTTATTCGGCTTGAAAAACATACAGTGTTTACCAATGTATTTGAAAGTTTCAAATGGCAAGGGACTGTCAAACACAGTAACTTTGGGAAAAATACTGTTAAAACCCACCGAATATATGTCAGCCTATGGTTACAGTAACATATATTGAGCAAGTTTTTAACAGTATTTTGTTTAGTTTTAACTCATTTTCCCAAACTTACTGTGTTCAACAAAAAGTCCGGCGCCATTTTGAATTTTCAAATACATTAGTAAACACTGTTTGTAGAGCCAAATTAAAAAGGTTACATTAAATAAAAACACTAAAAAAATTATCCAGTTAGGTATAAAAGTAACTTATCTTGCCTTTGATAACATTTGTTATATATTTGTTTTTTTGACAACTTTTTCGAATCTATGTGTACAGTAAAACAAACCCGGATAATATGGTAAATAGTAATTATAGTAAATAATATTTGATTTGTTTTTATTTAAAACTTAATTTTCCATTACTGCCGCTAATGATAAAATTGTAAATGCATTTTGGTTCTAAGTTACAAACAAAATGAAAATGTACAGATCACCCACGCGAGTATATAATTATAGATTCCAGTTTTTTTGTATTTTTTTAATCTTTAAATATTTAGCTATAAAGTTAGTTTTGCTAATTTTTTTATATATTTCAGAGTTGGGTGCAAGGTACTATAAATACTCGTGTAACATGTGAATATATTTTTGAAAATGTAAAAGTACACTTGCACGTGGGGAAGGGTAAGAGGGGGTGGGGGCCTATAGATTTTAGTTTAAAATATACAGATATTTATTATTTTATCATCATTAGTACCAGTAATGGGAAATTAAGTTTTAAATCGAAAAAAAAAAAAAAAAAATCGTTTTTGACATTGGAACATAGGCATAAAATTTTTTGATTCCAATACAAAAATTTCTGATTTTTTCAGATCCCCCGATTAAATTGTTCCAATTCACTAATATATATATATATATATATATATATATATATATATTAGCCCGAGTGCCCGGCGTTGCCCAGGTGTTTGGAGGTGTAAAAAAAAAAAAAAATGTGGTAGTAGGCAGGCAGGCTTGAACCCGTGATGCGATGATAGAAAAGTGAAAGAAAATCTGACGTCTTACCACTCTCCGTGATGCAACCAAAAGTGTAAAGCGTTCAAAATTAAGTCAATCAAAAAGATGACTTGCAGAAATGGCGTTACTTTTAAACCTCCCACGAAGGTGGAAAAGCAGCCCCCCCCCAAAAAAAAAGGGGCACTCTGGCAGTATCCAAATAGTAATTGTCTCGGTATGAAAGGTTTCCCCTATATTGACCAAGGACCAATTACAGAACAGATACTACCCGGCTGGAAGGCCAGGCGTTTTCGTTCGATTAGTTTCGCTTTATTTATAATAAGAAGACAAATAAACACTCGAAACGAGGGAATTTTTTTTAAACTCCATCAAAAAAAAAAATAGAAATAATGTCAGTTTGCAAATCTGAGATATTACAATCTAGGAAGTATAAGAAAACTTCTCCCGGAATCTCCCATAAAAAACCTTTTGTGGACATACACAAACGCTTGCACCCATTTTGCCTTTTGTATATTAGGTTAGTGGGGGTACCCAGCGTTGCCCGGATGTGGAGAGGTGTGTGTGTGGGGGGGTCTGGTTGAAATAATAGGAAGTTCTGGTGGAGAGAGGTGCTAAAAAAAGTGGTAGTGGGGAGGGAATCAAAACAGTAGACCGGATGGAGAGAGGGGTATAAAAAAAAAAAAAAAAAAAAAAAAAAAAAAAAAATGGTAGTTGGGGGGGGGGGATTCCGCGTTGCCCGAGTGTGTAGTAAGGAGGGGAGTGGTATGCAGGCTCGAACCCATGTTGCGAAGGCAGAAAAGAAAGTGAAATAAAATCTGACGTTTTAGCTGATGTCTCCATGACATGACCGGAAGTCAAAAACATTGAAATTAACCAAAGTCAATCCAATGGTGACAATGACTTGCTAAAATGTTGGAAAAAAAAAATATATATATATATCTCGACCCCCCCCCCCTCCTTGTAAAAAACGGCCGAGTTTAGGGTGAAGGAATTAATGTTTTTAGCCAATTTTTTCAATATTTGTCATCAGAGACGTCGGCTTCAAAATGATACCAATCTTGTCTGGATCCGTTGTTGTCTGTCGAAAGTTTTTGCGAGACATACAAACACACATACATACATTTAAACAGACAGGAGAGATTTATATTATAGATTATTGTTGGAACGATTAATCAGAAATCAAGAAAATCTGAACTTCTTTAAGGTGTCGGAATCAGAAAATTGTGCCTATTTTCCGATGCCAAAAAAAAAAAAAAAAAAAAAAAAAAACGATTGATATAATTGTTTATTATTTGGTTTGTTTTTATTTAAAGCTTAACTGCTACTAAAGAAAATGGTAAATGTGTTTTAGTTTTAAACTACAAACAAAATTAAAATGTATATATCATCTGCATAAGTGTATTTTTTTTACGTTCACAAAAATATATCACATGAATTTTTACAGAAATCTAAAGAAAAACAAGTCTGTAAATAAATATTTAGCGATTTTAAAAGAATCGGAATCAGTAATTGTATCGGAATCAGAAAAAATTTTGAAATTGTCCCATCACGTACAATGGACGTTCCAAAAGTAATGGCTCCTATGGTTTTTTTTATTCCACTTGAATGGAGTAGTAATTATATCGGAGTTTGGAATTTAAAACAGAATCGGTAATTGTATCAGAATTGCATGGTTATGATGACTAAACTTATGCATTTATGACCTGAAAGTTTCATTTTGCTGTTACAGATATTGATGGTGTGAAACTAAGAAAGCAACTCTCTGTCATGGATGTGCATCAGAAGCAAAAAATGGGTCATTGAATTCCTGGCAAAGGATGGTGGTGACATAATGGTCGTCCATTTTCATGGTACCATTCCCATCTTCATAGCTCAATTGGAGTTTAAAAAAATAGGAGGCTTTACTTTTGAAATGACCTTCATATGTATATAAGTTATGAAAATATATATGGCAATTAGGCTACACAGAATTTTCTAAATTTCATTTCCCGGTAAGGACGCCTCAGGCTAATTGCATGGAATTAATGTTAACACATATTTTTATACTTACACATGGTATTAAGTTTGTTCGTTACCCAATCAGATTCTTTGTTATGCCCGCTCCTGTTTTCACCAGTCAATAGCCGCGCTTTTATCAGTCAGAAAAATGAGATGCAGAAAATTCTGTGTAGCTTAACTGCCATAGATATTTTCATAACTGACTACCTAGCTCACTCGCATATTGAGCACTATTGAAGTAAATACTGAAAATTGATACATAAAATATCTTATGAAATTTTAAGTGGATACATGAAAAAAAATTATAAATATAGACACATGTATGTATGTATATATATATTAGTATAAAAATTAATTTATACAAATATTTTGGCTACATATGTGCATACACGTTTCATCTTTAGACTTATTCAGTTCAACGCTGTAAAAAATAAGTACTTCTACATTAATAAAAATAAAAGCAGAAATTACGATAATCAAAGTCGGACATTAAATTCTAAAACAATTCCAGTCACATGGTCACTTGTCAGAATTTTTCTTCCCTTGGTTTTCATTTTAACAACATGGTCTGAGGAAGCTTAGTTGGAACATGTGGCACTATATCAATACTCCAGTTGTGGTGGTTGTTCCCTTCCCCTTACAGCATGGCCAGAAGATGATTTGGCCGTAATCAGAGGGACACACAAAAATAAGCAACCAGAATGCAATCCCACAATTCCTTTCCTTAATCTTTTTTCGTCTGGACAGCATGAGGTAAGATGTATATTTTTGTCTGTAAATGAGAGGAGGGTGGCACCCCCTTCCTCAGCACTAGTTAAGGTTAGTATTAATTGTTAGAGTTAATTATCACTTGTAAATTGTTTTCGTAAAAATATTGTAATATTTTATTGTAAAAAAAAAAAAAAAAAAAAAAAAAAAAAAGTTAATTATATTTCTTATATTACCATTCGTGTCGTGCATCGTTTCTTGTGTCTGCCTTAAATGTCTACATTAATAAACAAAGCGGACCTGTAAAATAAGATTCCAACCACGTCAAACCCTCAAAGAACAAGATGTCATCCTGGGAGAAGAATGAGCTAACTACATCCAACATTTCAGGTATTCTTTTGCTCTTTACCTAGACAGAAAGACGTCTAATCTACAGATCATACGTAAGCCGTTTCTAGAGCATTTAGTGTAACACATAGGCCAGTCATTGGCATGTGACCAACCTATAGGTGTACACATGTAGCTAAAATGTTTGTATAAATCGAAAAAATTTATTCTATAGTTCTACTTGTTAGTGAGCACCAAAAACAGTAATGATTCATTACCCAACTTATATGGAGAAAAAGAAAAAAAAAAAAAACTACTCGCACACACACACACACATCAGAATAAAATACAGTTTGGATCATTTTACAACACTGCTACCAAAGACATTCACTTTGGAGATTTTACCATGTAATTTGGATGTGAATTTTTATATCCTTTTCATTATTCTATGACATTTAAATACTTAAACTTTTAATTGTGATTTTCCATGTCTCACTGACTTTAGCAAATAGGTGTAAACCATTATAACTATTTGCTAATATTTTCTCCTCTGAAGAGATGGTAGACATTGAAATCCTATAGGATAAGGAGTTATATTTCAGATGTATTCTTTGTCTTACATAGAATAATAAAAATCTTTCGATGTGAAATTCAAACATTTCACTGCATAAATTTTTAAATTCATTGAATGACTAAAATTTGATTTTATTTATATATATATATATATATATATATATATATATATATATATATATATTACACACACTGAATAAACAGATAAAACTGTTTTTAGAACATATTAAAAATGCAAAATATTTCATTAAAAAGAAAAGAAAATTTAATTTCTTTTTTTTTTTAAAGTTGAAATATTTCGGATATATCTCGGACCATAACAGGTCCCATTTTCTGAAGATGAGCCGCTGTAAAACATATGGTCTCTATTGATCCAACTTACAACAGAACTATTGCCAGCACCCTCAAAATGCATTGCTGGATTGCCACAAATAACAGCGACGTTCCCAGGATAATGAAAACAAAATTACCGGTCACGGTTATAGTCTTTGGTGTAGTTTCAAGTGAGGGCCACATCATGCCACCTCACATCTTCGAAGTCAGCTTAAAAGTCAACACCAAAGTGTTCCTGGATGTGCTGAAAAGTGTGGTGATCCTTTGGTGCAATCAAGTGGTCACTGACAGATCCTGGGTGTGGTAGCAGGACGCTGCGTCTGCCCACAATCCAAACAGACCAGGCTTGGCTTCAGAAGGAGTGCTACGTCTTGTACCCTTCTCTCATTGACCTCCCCTCGACCTGAACTTGCTGGACTACTTCATTTGGTCATATGTCAGGAACATTACCAACATGACCTCCCACAATACCAAAGCCAGACTGATCACTGCCATCCGTTGAGTTTTCGCCAAGCTCCCGCTGGCGCTTGTGAAAAAGGCATGCTCCCAGTTCTGAACCCGTATCGGAGGTGGTGATTGAGGCTGAAGGTGGCTACATTAAATAGATATCAGCTCTACTACATACTCAAGTTACCTGAATTGATTATTTTCAATAAAAGTTTTAAAATAAAGCTGTAGTGTTGTTTTCTTTAGGGCGACAAATTTATCATTCCACCCTGCATATGAGGGGACTTAAATGATGCAAATTAAAATTCATTGTTCAAAAACAAGTAATAAAAAAAAGGTTTCCTTATTCTACGGAGTTTCAAAATTCAGGCTTTTTACTTAAGAGGAAATGCATAGAATTGCTAGTTAGTATAAAAATTGAACCTTTCAAAAATTGTAATGTTCTTAATGTTGTAAACTGTAGATCTATTTTTGGTTTTTCTTCGAAGTTGTAGTGAAATTTGAAAAAAAAAAAATGAAGTATTGAATTTCAAGTAAAACCAATGGTATATACTTAATTGTCATGTCACAGTAATGAACATATCCAAAACTTATGAAAAACCATAAGGTAGACAGACCTGTGGAAATTCCTATGTAATATATTTATGTTGGCATTCTGTACATGTTTAGTGTAAATGAAGACGCTCTGATATTATTGTAGCTTTCTTGTTAAAACTGCAAAAGTATTTATCAAAGCTAGAACGAACGCTCGGCAAAGCCCAGTCGTAAAGTACGCTTAAATATGATTTTTTTAATTCTTGCAGATTTCATAGATATTATTATAGAGTTAATGTTCTATCGATTTTTATATATTATAAAGTAGCGATTTAAAAAATAAAAAAAAACTATCCATATGACTTATGTGCATTAGCTTGAATCGAAACCGAAATAAAAAAAACTTATGAAATATATATATATATATATATATACAGAGAGAGAGAGAGAGAGAGAGAAAAAAAATAAAAAGGAACAAACCGCATTATGTGTTCATCAACGTTTCGTCTTTATTTCGAGACTTCCTCTGGATGAATGAGATTAAGAAACCAAAAAATATATCAGTACAAAATATTTGAAAATGTTTCACGTGCACAGTGTGACTCAGTTCTATTACAAAGCATGTGAAACATTTTCAAATATTTTGTACTGGTATATTTTTTGGTTTCTTAATCTCATTCATCCAGAGGAAGTCTCAAAATAAAGACGAAACGTTGATGAACACATGATACGGTTTGTTCCTTTTTATTTTCTCTATTTTGTCGGAATATATATATATATATATATATATATATATATATATAACTCGAGTTCCTTCAGTCATAATCGAAATTGAAACCAAAACATGAATTTTTGATAAAATTATTCATAAAAAAAAAAAAAAAAAAAAATAGATGACTTAAGTGCAGCTATAATCAAAACGAAAACTTATGAAGAATTCTTGATAAAATTATTCATGACAACAAATGGAAGTGCATAACAATTAAATGACCTGGACGTAAGCGTGACACAGAAAATAAAATGCTATCGTATTAATATATAAATGAAAACAGTTTTTGAAGACAATTAGCAAAAAATTAAGCTTTGCTAAATTGGACAAAGATTTTCAGTTTTCAAAAAATATTTACCTCCCTTTTAGAACTCTTCATAACAGAAATAATATCTTTTTCATTGAATTATCTTTGTAATAACAAATATTTTTTCATTAAAAAAAAAAAAAAATTATGAAACTCATTAGACACCTGGCAAATTCCAATAATAACAGTCCTTATTTCTGTATAGATCGACACATTTCACTCATTAGACCCAAATTGACTGATTAATTAGTTAATGAAATCCCATAGCATATAGTAAATACATTACTTAGCCTTGTAGTTGGGAGCAAAGTGTAGTATCTGTTCTGATAGATTTCACCTTTTCGGTTCTTGATTGGTGGAGGAGGAAGTCCTGCTAGACTGAGGCAATTTTTATTTTTGTTCCTATCCAGAAAGCTTCGTTTTTGGGGAGCTGGATTTTCCCCACATTAAAAACTGACCTTGTGTCTAACTCTGCCCTTGTGAGGAGGCAAGTAAATAGGAACATATAGTACATACTCCCTAAAGTGTACTCCATCCTCTATCATCCAAGCCTACTAAACGCCCTTCTTTAGCATATTTAAAGCACCATAATTAACTAATAATCTCCTAGACACCCTCTCTCCTATCTATACTCCAAATACAAAATCCCGAAATATGTCTATTGCTAGACGATGCATCCCTATCTTCTAACCTAGTAATTACCTTCCTTTTTTGATGAGAAGCATCAGACTTCGAAATGCCTGGCATAAACAGCTTTCATAACTCCTACACACTGTATTGTATTGTTTCAAATTGATCACTAAAACTATAAACAGCAGTATATATTTTTCTATTAATATTTCTCTATCTCTCATATATATATATATATATATATACACACACACACACACACACACACACATTTCTATAAATGCAACTTTGTGTGTGAGAGTTCGTTCCTTATAGAATGAAACGGCGGAACAGATTTTCTTTAAAATTTGCAGAACTTTAGTGTATAAGTTTGGGAGTGATCTTAGTTATGTTTTGTCTCCGAATACCACCGATAATTACTGATAATCGAAACAGTAATTCTAATTCATCATCGGTAAAGCCATTTTTTCCATGTCATTGCTTAGCAACAATGACAGAACAACAGGCCGTGAAAATTCTGTGGTAAGTTGATAGCATACTTTTTTTTTTTTTTTTTTTGCATGACATGGTCTGTAGGTTCAAACTCTGCACGTAAATTTCTTTTTTTTTTTCGCTAACTGCAAAGAATTTTATAAGACTTGAAAATTTATGGGTTTTTTTTTTGCATGACGTAGTCTGTAGGTTCAAACCCCATACATAAATTTCTTAATGTTTTTTTTTTTTTGTTAACTGGAAAAAAGTTTATATAAAATAATTTTATAAAAGAAACAGTAGGTTCTCTAGAGTGCAATGTAGAATAACATATTTTGGGACTAAGTTACTGCATGGAGGTATGTAAAGCTTCATCCCGGGCAATTTCACGGATTTCTATTACAATAAAAATACAGGAGTGAAATATTAGTTGATCATCATTCAATCTCGAACAATGCTGGGTCTCCCTGCTAGTATATATATATAAACCTAGCAGACAAAACAGCCGGCTGAAGACAACCGAGGTTTCAGTAGAAAGTGCTAGAAGAAAATACAACAATATGTAACATATGGATCCTATATACAAACATTCGATAAAACTACAAAAAAATTAACACACGAGTTGGGGAGGGGGGGGGAGAAACTCTCCGTGCTTTTTAACAATATATATATATTTATATTAGGGATTATCAAATTACAAATTGGTCCTGATTATGACCTTAAACTATATCCGATGGTGAGGCCCCAGCTTGCGGGCTTTGGGGAGTGTGGAGCCACCCCTTAATTGCCATTGCTCCCAGGTTCATTCTGACATGGAGTGGTAGTACCTGTTAGGGTCCCAACTATGGGTTAAATAGAAACTGACTAAAAAAAAAAAAAAAAAAAAAAAAAATTATATATATATATATATAAAAAATCACTGGATTCGGCATTAAATAACCTGAAAAGGGTTGATATGCCAGAAAACAACCAACCAAATTACAAATTGGCCGATCACCAATTAATTGGCCTTTGGTAATTGGTTGATTACCAATTAATCGGTTTTCTAATGCTGATTTATCACACAAATTTTGTTGTCATAAATGATACTAATATTAAATATATTATAAACGGAGACAAGTCAACTCCCTCTTTTGCTTGCAAGTGATTATCAAAGCAACATGCATCATCTACACCATATTATCAAATAACAGGCATGATGCGCTGTTAACATTTAGACTTTTACAACTGCACTGAATTTGAGGCAAATAGATGTAAGCATAAGAAAAATTTCCCTCCTTTCTCTTATAATCGAATTAACGTTATTTTTTTTACTTTAAATCATTTGTCAAAGAAAATTTTCACTTCATCTTTCTGTTTTCATATTGAAGAATTGTACAGTAAATTGCGATGACGTGCGAACAGAAAATAAACCATTCTTCATCAGTCATACTCTTGTTCCTCATTTTCAGACTTTTGCTACCATTACATATATATTTATGTAGTGTTTTTCGCTTTGTTGAAAATGGCGATGTAATTAAGTAAATGTACATGTTCAATATTATTACTGTTTTCGTCTTGAGTGTGATTTTCACAGTTTCGGTCGATGTAACCTACGACCTTCTTCAGGTGTATCTTTTCAAACTCGGGAATGTTTGTCGAACTCGGGAATTTGGACGGAATTTCGAGCGGAACCTTTTATTTACTTCCCGAGTTCAACAAGATACACCTGAAGAAGGTTGGAGATTACATCAACCAAAACGTTGTGAAAATCACTCAAGATGAGAACAGTAGTCCGATGAATCCATTTCTCATCTCAAAAATTCAGAAACGTACACATTCAACATCGATTTCATTTTAATAAAAGAGCTGCATGTTATCAACGACAGAGTTCTTTATACAATTTTTGGTATTTCTTTGAGATTCTGTTGAATTCTTTGCTTGGCACTAATCACATTTGTCTATTTGAGATGGTTCCCTCAACCCATTCCCCAGTCAAACACATAGAGAAAAACAACTTTGGTTGTCCTTCAATGCTTGTGGTACAAGTCACTTGTTTTGCATTATTACATTGTTAGGTGAAAGTACAGACTAGTTAGAAAAAAAAAAAAAAAAAAAAAAAAAAAACACACCCTCTCCTCCACATGTTAGGAAATTGGTTTCTAAAAGATTCTTTGCATAAGTATTGTTTTTTTATTGTTCTAACATCATTTTATTTTTGTATTCGCTTTGTTCGAGTTAATGCTGTGATTGTTTACAACTCATTTATTTCCTGTTTGTGCAGACCGTTCTGCTTTATGTTGAATACCCAGAAAAAGTCCTTTCTGATTAATGTTTACCAGTTTTAAAATAAGCAAACGAACTTGGCAGTTTTTCAGAGTAACAGTATATTTTTTTTAACTGGTAAACATTAATCAGAAAGGACTTTTTCATAGAATGTGAAGCAGAAGGATTCGCACAAACTAGAAATTTTAATAACAGATTCATTCAGTATTTTTCATATGAGAATTCATGACACTAAGATTCCTACCTTAACAACTTACCAATGGGGACTTGTTCAAAAAATTATCCAGTTATTGAGTCTATGTGAAGAAATCACCAAAGAAGCAAGTCGCAGAACTCCAACCATATCGATAATACCTATAATTTTAGCTTTGAGGTTATTTCTTTCAAAAACTGTCCAATCTAATTCTCATATTTCTGACTTCAGTGGAATCCTTACCATTGTTGAACAATTTAAACAATTTCAACTGTAACTTATTTCATTATAAGTCGATAAAATTGCTGATACGTTCAATTTCAATGAAACAAGATTTTCATCCTATCTAAATGATAAAAACTTGTGTTTACTTTCTTAGATCCAAATTTTAATTTCAAAAGAACATGAAAAACACTAAGAATTGGATTCTACATCTACTGATGATAATGAAGCAGAATCAACAGGATACACTACGTCAAGCTCTATTGAGGGCCAAGAAGATCACAGTGAATGTAAAACTGTATCTCTTTCAAGCTTGTTTAATGAATTATCTTTAAATAAACCTACAGTAACAAATGAAAACTTAGAGTAGGCAGAAGCAGAGTTAAACTTGGAGACTGCGACTACAGTAGAAATACAAAAATATAAGAATCACAATCTAAACTTAAAAGAAGTAAATCCCTTACGCTTGAGTGCACAAAAGAACTTGACCATTATGAAGCTTTACAACTACCCGCAAGAGGTGATGATCCATTTCAGTGGTAGACACAGAAGACCTTACCACTGCTGAGTAAATTGGCTTCAAAATATTTAAGCGTACCACCTTTATCTGTGGAGGGTGAGCGGCTCTTTAGTACAGGTGGTAATGTGTATGCATTTATGAAGAACAGACTGTGCCCTGAGAATAGAGAAACTCTAATGTTTCTACATTACAACTTAAAAGTATTCAACTTTAAATACTGAGGAGATTATGAGAGCAGAGGAGGCAGATAGCAAAAATAGAAAAGTAGAGCAGCAGCAGGTGCAGAACTTCAGCTTATAGTTATTCAAAGAATTACAATTTGTACTTTGTAGTTGGTTTGTAATTTACTATTTTCTTATCTAATTGTTTAAGCATTAGAAATTGTACTTTATATTTTGTAATTTTAGTTAATAAAGGCAAAAAACCATAATAGTGACCAGACACTTAATTAAATGTTAAGGTAAATTAGCAGTTAGTATGTTAATGTGTCAAAGCTATCTGATGAGTCACTTGGCAGTGATGAAATGATTTAAATTTAATAGGAAAGAGAAAACTAATCAATCGATTAATCGGCAAATTCGCTGATTACTGATTAATCGGCAAAATAGCCAATTAGGCTGATTACTGCCGATTAATCGGTACAACCCAAGTACATAGTTATAATACAGGTTTTTAACAGACTTGCTGAGAAGAAAGACTACCAAAGAAATGGGCCGACTTCTGAAATTGTAATGTCTTCTTGTGACTCTTATGCGAGTCACTATTTCGTTTTCTAAATAAAATAACCTTTTTTCCTATCAATATATTCTAACCGAATTTTAGTCATTACAAAAAATTTCAATAATAAAAAAAATTAGATACTCTGAGATTTAATGGGTTAAGAGTTGATAATTATTATTCTTTGATTTAAAAATTAAAAACAAAAAAAATCTGAACCAACTTTATAAACTTAAAATCGACTTCTCAAACACACTCGATGTACTATCAGATAGAGCTGCATAATAATAAAGCAACGATAACTTTACGTTGGCTTAATTCAGTACTTTACCGCAATTACAGAATTTTATCCATTGTTTTGCAGATATAGACGATGTGAAACTAAGGAAGCAACCCCTGTCAGAAGCAGAGATGCGTCATTGCACTTATCAAGGCCTGAAGGCCACTCGACGATAAGGGTTAATGAATGTAAGGTGGCAGTTTAGTAATCGTTAATATTGTAGAATTTGATTATTTAAGAGGATAACTCAACAAGAATTTGCTTACATTGGACTTGAAGGTCACCATATTGTAATCAGTCGAGAAGCAGACACACACACATACACGCAACACACACTAGTAATGGGAGAATTTTAATATTTTTCCCAGATTAAATTATCTATTCCAGATTCTGATTCTATATAAATCTTGAAATATTTTAACTATAAAGTTATTTTTACAGATTACTGTAAAAAAAAAAAAAAAAAAAAAAAAAAAAAAAAGTTAAACGTGCAGAATTTTTTCTCAAACATAATACATTTATAGTGGGGAGGGAGCGGGGTAATCTATAAATTTTAGTTCTACTGGTAGTTTAAAATCAATAAATATTTATTATTTTATCCTTACTACCAGCAGTGGAAGATTTTGTTTTATACAAAATCAAATAAAAAAGACAATTAAAAGAATCGTTTTTGGCATCAGAAAACAGGAACAAATTTTTCGATTCGGATACCCCAAAAAGTTCCAATTTTTTTCAATTCCCGATTCCGACTGATCGTTCCAACACTAATATATAATTATCAGACGAGTTTCTACATGTCGAGAAGACTCACTTAGTCCGCTGAGTGATGACTATTCAAGCGCACAATACATGCCAGAGATCTATTTGGTCACAGACGTAATATCATTTTTTTTCTGTCTCGACTTAGTTGTCCTATCAAGGCTTAAACTGTCTACCTTACTATTTTATAGATAACTTGAAGACCGATGTTTAATATCTAAAATTTAGAAAAAAAGATTCATTATTTGAAAATTAAACTATTGTGTGTTCGACTGTTTGGAGGTATGTGTTTATAAAAAAAATAAAAAGTGGTAGTAGGCTGTACCGCAAATGAGAAAAAGAATGTGGAAAAAAAAAAAGCGACGGAAGTGATGAATGTATAAAAATTAAAGCTAGCCAATCGAAAAGAAGGGATGACTTGAAATTATTGGCGAAACAAAGCGCCTCCTACTTGTAGAAAAGTGCTCAGTTAAGGGTGAAGAAATTAATGTTTTTAGCCAATTTTTCGATATTGTCGTCCAAAGGGTAGAGCTTCAAAACGATATCAATCTCATGAACATCCGTCGCTTCTGTGGAAAGTTAGTTACATACATACATACATACATACATACAGGTGAATGCCTACTAGACACTGTCCTCGAGTGTCTAAGGTCTCTCTGTACAGGAGTTTGTCAGAACAACCTGGCATGAGGATACTTTTTCCATAGAAGTAAATCCTGACCAAATATTCAAAATCACATTTTGTATTCACTGCACAAATAAGATCTCACTATGGCTAACTCACATTAGCTTTTAGGAGGAATGGTGCACCTTCTCCAAGTGACATTACCTCAAGTAATAGCACGAAGCTGGATACTCCACCAGACTAGATAAATTCTTATCCTGGAATCCAGTAAGACCAAGAGACCAAAATAAAAGATATACTACAACATATAAAAATGGTTAACTGGGGAGAGGGAAATTATCTTCTGAACTTCTTTACTAACTCAGTGCTTGAGAGATAAAGAACTTAAATGGAACATTCGAATATCTATGTATCTCATATAGACTTCAAGTGTTAGCCCCAGGTTGTGGGCCCCTTGATTTCTGAGAACTTCGACTGAAGTAAAATAAAAAAGTGAGATTTATATTATAGATGGCCATTTATATCATTTATTATCAAGACATACACCCGTCTTTTAATGTACTCACATAAAGGGAAGTAACTGACTTTTTTAATTATTTCCCTTATGTTGACACGAATCATGTGTGCATCTGTCTAGAGAGGAGCACACTGGGCAAAGAAGAAAGAGGGACTAGGGAGGGAGGAGGAGGGAAAACGGAGGAGGAGAAAAACAGAGGGGGATAGATGTTATATTTTTTCTCTCCGGGCAATGCTTGGTAACTGGTATAGTTTTAAAAAGAATTTTGTAGGTGGAGAGAATAAATTTTAAATGCTTTCCTTAAAATAAAAAAATCTTTATGGTGTACATATTTGTCACAGAACGAAGGTGTCATATTCCCAAAATCAAATTTTACAATTTTTCGCAAAACAAAAATCTCTGTAGTAGGATTGAATTGGTGCCCTTGAATTTTGGCAAAATTTAAAACATGGTGCCCATTCAACCCAGGATAAAAATTGATTTTCTTAAGACAAAAAGTAAACTACTTGACCAATTTACATGATTTTTACAATATGACATATTTGTTTTGTTATGTACATCAGAAAGTTGGTTTTTTTTTTTTTTTTTTTTTTTTTTTTAAGTAATTCTAAATATGCACACAAAAAAAAAAAAAGAAAGAAAATTAAGATGAATATTTAATGGAAAAAAAAAAAATCTTCCAGAAAAAAATTTTTTGAATAGCTATATTAACTTCAAATACAGGGTGTCTCAAACAAAACTGTACTCCCACTTCGAATGACGATAAAACCTTTATGAACATAGAGTAAAATAGAAAAGCTTTGAATAAAAAAAAATGTAATTGAAGAATCATGTTCAAATTGACAGCCATTATCGTCCCGACAATGCCAATAATGCGCATCAAGGGATTCACAAATGTCATGAAACACATCACATTTGTTTAAGACTATATTTTATTCAGTTCAACCGATTGAACTCCCATATCCTTAACTCAAAGTTGTTCTCTGCTGGACTATACACACAAAGAAGAATCCAAAATACACCTAAAGATGACTAGCATAACTAGGTTGTAAGGTTATAAAAAAACAAAAAAAAAAAAAACAAATGATAGTGATACAAAACTAATAAACCCTGAAAACAAACAAATGATATCACGTGTCAATAAAAAGAAATACAAGTGATAGCAACTATTAAAAAAAGAAACACAAATATCACGTGTTAAAAAACAAGAAAAAAAACACAAACGATATAAAAACAAATGATATCAGGTATATAAAAAAAAAAAAAAAAAAAAAAACAAGAAAGTGAATTAAAAAAAAAAATAAAAAGAAAGTTTGGATTATTTGGACTACTGTTCTAATTTTGAATGTTATTTGTACAATATTTCATCACTGTAACTTCCAGCTTTCTTTGGGTGTATCTTATCGAATTCAGAATGAGCGCATGCTACTCACCTCTCCTGTATTAAATAAAGGACTCCATTTGAAATTCTGTGCAGATCTCAGAATTCAACAAAAAGATCCCAGAGTTCGACAAGACACTCCTAAAGGTCAGAGATTACACCGATCGAAACATTGCAGAAATAACATTCAAGATGAGATCGGTAGTCTGAAGAATCCAAACAACCAATCCTTATCTCAAAAATACAGAAATAAAGTTTTTTGGGTTTTTTTCACTCATTCTATTTTCAATTGTCAAACTTACTTTCATCTTATGTTCAGCTATCACTCGCCGAATGCCGGTGACAAATGCTGCTTGGTCATTGGGCAAGAGACCGATAAACGCCTTCTTTTTCTTACTGAAGATGAGCATCACCACTCTGAGTTCACACTGGTGCATACCTGGAATATGCACACAGCCAGCCTGCTAACAAAAAAAAATGTGGTGAAAGGGAAGCGAATAAACAGATAAAGCAATTAGATCAGCTTGTGTAATTACTTGACTTTGCAACGTTAGTTACCCGAAATATTTGAAACGTTGATTCAAAACAAACATTTCATTCATAATTTTGTTGCAATCATGAAGAAAAAAAAAAATCTTTTTCATTTATTTGATATAAAATTTTTTGAGCTTTATTGTAAAGAATTAAGTTTCTGAGCTTTATTGTAAAAGAATTATCACCATATTTCTTTGGGAAGACGTGATATAATAACAAGCAAGAACTCAGTTATGCTAAAAACAAGGCAAAACACACGTTTTTATTTTTAAAATATTGGTAATAATTACAAGCTATTTACCTCCCTTTGAAACTCTCCAGTGTTTTTTTGGTACTTGTACAGTTTAATCAAGACATTCAAAAATGAAAATATCGAAAAAAAAAATTGTATTATACGTATCCGCTTTGGACTGAAGATCTCCGGAAAAAAAAATTTAATTTAATTTGATCAAGTAGTTTTTTTTACAGCGGAAAAACACGTTCTTATGAGAGCGCGTTGAAATCAGCCGTTATGAAATTTGTTGAACACGCCACAGGAGATAACTCAATGTAAAGCACTGACACTCCCTCCCATCTTTAATACTAGCTTTTCTTCCTTAAAAAAAGTAAATAAATATTGAACCTTTTGCTCCGTATCAATTTTTTTTTTTTTTACAGCGAAAAGCAAACTACTTGATGAAATTAAGTAAAAAAAATTTTTCGGAGAACTTCATTCCATAATGAATACATGCAATATAACCTTTTTTCGATATTTTCATTTTTTAATATCTTGATTAAACTGTACAAGTACCCAAGGCAAAACACACAATATATTTTTTTTAAATTGGTACTAACTACAAGCTATTTACCTGCCTTTGAAACTCCAGTGTTTTTTTTTAGCCAAATATTTTATTTTCACAAATTTTTGTCAAAAAAAATGTTTTCTTTAATAATTTTTTCTGCCTCATAGTTTTATGTAATTTTTGGATATATTCATTACTGTAACATGACAATTAAGTAGAGACAATTGGTTTGCTTTGAAATTCAATGTTAAAAATTTTGAATATTAAAAATTTTGAATTTCAATATTATAGTGTAGTTTTCTAAATAATGGGTGAATTCTAGACAGACCACGCACACAATGGTTCACAACAACGAGAATATTGATAGGCAGCCAGTCCTGGGACCAGCAGTGAACACAGTAAACCTGTGGACCATAGAGTTTCTACGTCTGTTTTGATAGTGTGTACTTGTGTCTTCAGCTGGCCTTCCAGGCAGTTTTGCCAACGTTGGAATGGTTTTGGAGCTAGAAGTTTCATGAGAATATCAAATTCATAAGTGGTCCACATTCACTTGTATATTCCTATCAGGAGAGGTAACGACATTAGGTTTTGTAGGGAAGTGTCAACGTTCTCTACCACGCAATACCTAGTATTCAATATGTAGGGAAGTGTCAACGTTCTCTACCACGCAATACCTAGTATTCAATATGTAGGGAAGTGTCAACGTTCTCTACCACGCAATACCTAGTATTCAATATGTAGGGAAGTGTCAACGTTCTCTACCACGCAATACCTAGTATTCAATATGTAGGGAAGTGTCAACGTTCTCTACCACGCAATACCTAGTATTCAATATGTAGTCATCATGCTTAGTAAAACAAATATGGCAACTTTTATGCCTAAAGAAGTAGAAGTTGTTGGTACAAATGAACTGCTGCAACCGGCAACACTGTTCAGATGTATAAGTAACCATGAACTGCTAGGATATATACTTACAAGAGAGTTTGCAAGAATGCGGTACAGACTCTTCATTGCTTCAACATCAGAATTGGCAAAATTAAAGGTGAGCGTTTTCGTGTTAACAAACAAATCAGAGAAATGATTCAAAATTTCCGTCGGAAGTAACTGCATGATCAGCTTATTCGGCCAATTGTTAGCGTTACTGGAAATGAAGAAGAAAAAGATAAAATACATTAGACACCAGTTTTGTGATACTATCGGCATCGCCCCCTCCAAGTGTTATGAAGTAAAAAAAAAAAAAAAAAAAAAAAAAAAATGTTTTTTTAAAATGGAGAGGAAGTTGTTTGCACACAAAGGAGAATTGAGATACAGTTATAATCAAGGTGTGGCAGAGGACAAGAAGTAAAAAGTATTACAGATATATTTGAAGTTACTTTTAGGATTGGCAAGAAGCTTTTATTTTATAAAGGCATAAAAGTCACTCAAGGATAAGGGTTAATGAGTATACAATAGTCATCGAGACAACAGTGCATTATTAGTTAGTGGTGTAAATGGGGTAGAAATGGATTGTCAAGTGGGGTGGGGGGGGGAGAACAGTCCCACAGGCAGGCAGTTTTGGGAAAGAAACTGTTCATGAGATTTGCGTTTAAATTTAGGCACAGACAGAGTGGCAGTGGTGTAGCTAGAGGTGGCAGAGTGTGTGTGTGTGTGTTGGGGGGGGGGGGTCTGCCCATGGTGACCGCAGCAAAAGAGGGGTGACAATGTTCCCAACAAAATTTTTCAGCCAGACTAAGGTGCAAAAATAATCTGAAAATAGGATTTATTTATTGTATATTATGTAAAGTTTTTAAGTGATCAATCCTTTCTAAAATATTAGAAACTTTTTGCTGATGTTTATTGAAAACTCTAAACCATTGTATGTTTTTGTAGTTTTTAATTTTTTGAAATCATTTGAAATTATTTAATGACACTCATTTCATTTTTTTAACTGTTAAAAATAATTGGAAAAAGGATTAAGTGGTTTTATATATATATCGTATCTAAGGGAGGAGGGGTCCGGATGACAGCAGGGGGGGGGGACAGCAACTCTAACTACGCCACTGGAGAGTAGGGGGAACTTTATGGTCATTGTAGCTAGACAAGTGTTTTTTGTGAAAGTTTGGCAAGGACCAAAGTCCTTGCCAAGCTTAAGATGGAAGCTTAGACAAGCTTTATGAAGGTTAGGTTGGTTGGCTGGTTGTTTTTGTTTTATGGCATATCAACCCTTTTCGGGTTATTTAATGCAGAATCCAAAGATTTTGAAGAAAAAAATTTTAAATAGAATATATTTGTTGTTTTCAAATCAGTTTCTATTTAACCCATAGTTGGGACCCTAACAAGTACTACCACTCCGGGTCAGAGTGGACCTGGGAGCAATGGCAATAAAAGGGTGGCTCCACACTCCCCAAAGCCCACAAGCTGGGGCCTCACCACTGGATATAGTTTAAGGTCATATCCAGGGCCCCCATTGAGGGACTTTTACCCTCTGCAGGGGGGCAGTCGGCGTATTCTAATGCCCCCACCGACAGGGCCGATGAAGGTTAGAAGTAGCTTGTAGAATCTAGGGTTTGTGATGTTTTACGACAGTTGGACATGGTGAAAGACTGTATCCAGTTGATGACAGTTACAAGTTTAATTGATTGAACACAGAGCGTTGTTTGGAGTAGATGGGGAAATCAACCGACTGATGAACACAGCCTCCATTCAACAATAGACGTAGATGTGGACGCATTCAGAGGGTCCATGGTGTCACACACACACACACACACACACACACACACACACACACACACACACACACACACAGTGCAACTCATTTTTACAGAATGTGTCGGAGTCAGTGCTTTCTTTTTGTTTTTAGCATTTTCACCCCAAACAAAGCTAACTGCCACTTTGATGTAGGAGGGCTACCATCTGCGGCATAATTTGTAGGGGTACTATCTAGGGAGTTGAGCAGCAAGATGTCGGTTTTATTTTATTTATTATAAATATGAGCTACTGCACCCCTTCTCATATCAGTTCTCCCCAAGTTCTACATCTAACCCAAGAACACTTTTCTGGGTTTTTTTCAACCATAACACTGAAATCTCATTTTGCACACATCGCCCTATACTTTCTAGATTTAATCTTCCTCTGAGGTCATCAGATCTAAGCATATTTTATAACACTCACATTACACATTCGTCATATCATTCTCATCATTTCTCTCACTCTTCTTCATGAACACCGTAATCCACAACCACAACTTGGCCTTTTTTTTTTTTTTTTTTTTTTTTTACTCACATTCACCCCTAACAAGGCATATCGCCAATTGGACGTAAGGGGCTACTATTTGGGACCATGCTTAGGAAAGATTAAAAAGATGCTGATTTACATTACATTTAAACTTATGCATATCAGTACAGTCAGGGAACCAGGTAGCAGAAAGAAAATTCCAAAGTCTAACTGTTTGAGAGAAGAAACTATTAGAGTAAAAAGCTTTCTGACATTTAGAGTCCTCAACAATGAAGGGATGAGATTTTGTTGCTAAGCAGGTTTGTCGGGGATATGTATGCCAACGGAACACAAGTGTAATGAGCTTATCAGAGCACATTCCATTAAAATATTTGTAAAACAGGCACAGAGATGCACTATTGCAGTGATGGGACAGGGGTTGGAGCTTAGTTGACAAAGTGGGGTCTATTAGATTGAAAGCAGCTATTCCCCTCACATGCAAATTAATGCCAGACACAAAAAAAAAAAAAAAAAATCCAGCTACAAACAAATTCTTTCATTTTTTTCTTTCTTTCTGCCGATTTAAGCAGCTGACATGCCACGCAGATGTGCTGCAGCTTCTTTTTATCCATGCAACATAAAAAAATATAAGAAAACTTTTTTTAAAGATAATTTGTATCACTTGGATTATTTGGACTACTGTTCTCATCTCGAGTGTTATTCTCACAATGTTTCGGTAGATGTAAACTCCAACCTTCAAGTATATCTTGTCGAACTCGGGAATCTTTCTGTGGAACTTGGGAATTTTGAACGGAACCCTTTATATAATTCATTGGACAGTATACTCTCGTTTCGTCAACCATGATGGAACAAGAGCATGCTCCATCCACAAGGACCCGTGGCGTAGTGGATAAAGTACTCAGTAAAATTCAGTTGTAAGTTACACTTTTCTGGAGGTTGAAAGTCCAGTCATCAGTGTGATACCCATTCAAAATTACAACTACAAATTACTTAGAACTTCTACCCAGTCATGGCTGACAGAACAAGAGCATGCTACCCCCCTGGATTAAATAAAGGGTTCCATTCGAAATTCCGTGCAAATTTCCAAATTCAAAGATTTCTGAATTTGACAAGAAGGTTGAAGATTACCTCGACCAAAACATGAAAATAAAACACCGTGAAAGTAAAACGCTGTGAAAGTAAAACGGCGTGAAAATAAAATTTAAGATGAGAATAGTTATCTCTTTTTTTGTACTCTGCATTCCAATATAATACGGTTATTTCTACTGCAATATATGCATGTAATTTTTTATTGTTTCGGAAATGGACTATTTGATATGTACTCCATTTTTTTCCTGTAGATGATTTTTATGAGACGTAAGCAATGGTCTCCTATTCGAGTGTAAATCTGAATGGTTATCAGTCATTTTAGTCATTTCACGACTCTTTCTTAGGGGTACATTGTGAGTGTCTGCGATTATTGCTGCTTCGTTTATGGTTTCTACTTTTTCATCCAGATGTATTTCAGTTTCTTTTCATCTACACATCGGTTAAAAACTATTAAAATTAGTTGATGTAATTTCTTGTAGTCATTGTCTATTTTTTTTTTTTTTAGCCCTAAGCCATCTATTAAATAGATCTGTTTTCTCTCTTGCGAATTCCACAAAAAGTATGATTTTCATATTTTCTAAAATTTCTGAATTTTAACCTATACTCCTCTGGAATTAATTCATATGCATTCAGCACATTTTATCATCATCTGCGGCATATTCTGTGTCAAGTGCGGCATACATGTCAGCTGAAATATGAAATATCTAAATAATCCGAAATATCAATCCATGTTTCAAAAATGAAGAAACAAAAAAAAAAAAAAAAAATTTGAAAGGCCTTACATATCTTGTTCCCCCGGTGCAATTGTCATACTGCATTGTAAGGATCTCGTCACTTTCGTAGTGCTTTGACCTTGTTTGGACATATCCGGCCACTCTAATATTCCTACAATTATAAATAGACATTGCAAATAAAATGGTTGAAAGGAAAAGAGAAAAAGGAAGAGCAAAATAATAAATAAAGGTATGTATATATCCATGATGAAATAAAAATATCAAAATGATTGAAAAAAATTAAAAGGAAAGAGAAAAGCAAAACGGAAAGAGAAATAACAAAATAAAAAATGTTATTGTCCAGAATTAAACCTACATTAAAAATGTACACATCTATGATGAAACGAAAATATCATATTCCCAAAATCATGTAAACAAATCGTGTAGTTTTAGTTTTAAATGAGAAAATCAAATTTTATGGGTAACAGAAGAATGGCTTTTTATCTACCATTTTGAAAACTATGATTGCCGTGCCGAAGGTTTTTTTTTCTTTATCTTTGTTTTCTTAAATGCAAGACTAAATAAGCACCAAAAGGTGCTTGTGCATTATAGTAAAAAAAAAAAAAAAAATGAGTGTGCATTATAGTCGGATATAAAAAATATTTTTAATGCATTTAAAAATAAAAACAATTGTGTAATGTCAAAATTAGTGAAAAAAAAAAAAATAAATGAAAATACAAAAAATAATTAAAAAACACTTTGTATGTGCAAGTTTGTTCCCTATATACTCTTAAGCGGCTAGCCAGATTTTTTTTTTTTTAATTTCACACAAATTACTTTATGTGTCTACGAGTGTGCTTAGATAGGTTGAGTATCAAATATCAATAATCGAAATAACCCGATTAAGAAGTAACAGTCTGATCTTGACCAAAGTTAACACTCTTATACAGCCTAACATTAAAAGTGCATCTGAGAAGTTTTATCACAGCAAAATGGTCAGACATATAAAATCAACAGTAGGTTGTTTGAGATGACAGGGATGCATTCAAAATGAATGTTTCTGTTTAAAGCACAACTGAACTATGATATTTGCATTTTAAACTAATTCAAGTCATTCTATAGATAAATTTTTTAAATAAAAATAAAAAAAATAAAAATCAAGAGTAAGTTCTCTACTATGCAATGTAAACTATTGTGTATTGTGGGCCAAGTTATTATGGCATATGAACCTTCTTTCCCAGTACAGCGCGGTGGGTCCCCAATGAGAGCAGGTAATCAAAATCGATTGATTGAAAAATGGCGATTTCACCGATTTCAATGACATTAAAACTATTGGCAGTGTAGTACATTTGTTGATCTTCATTCAATCGCAAGCAATGTCAGGTTTCCCTGCTAGCTTTTATTAATTTCAGCATGACAAGTAATTACATAAGTGTTTTTACTTAAAAATGCATTTTTTTTTATATATCTAATTATTATTATAATGTACAGCACAAAAAAAAATTTTTTCATGGGGGGGTGATTACAGCAAAGATCTGATTTAAATTGAATCTCAATTACCTGACCAAATCTTTTTCTCTCTTGTTACTTTGGAACCCAAAGCAGGATTATTAATATCGATCGGTAAGCCTGGCTGGTTGGGGCCTTGTGGCTGGGGTTGTTGCGGCTGTTGCTGAGGAGACGAGACGGCCCCTCCTTGTTGCTGTTGCGCCTGGCTCATAGTCTGTTGATGCTGCTGCGCCTGTTGCTGCGCCTGCTGCTGTGCCTGTTGTTGTGCCTGTTGCTGCTGTGCCTGCTGCTGTTGCTGTTTCATGGACTGCAACTGTGCTGGCGTCAAGTGGATACGCTGTTGACCGCCCTGCTGGCCGATGGTAGCAATACCCCCGCCTGGACCAGGGGAAGCATTTGCCGGCATCTGGGAACCGGGACTGTTTTGGAAGTTCGGGTGCACCTGCTGCTGTTGGAGCTGATTCGACATGGTCACATGCGGGTGGCCCGGGTGCATCTGTGGATTCTGCGCCATGGCCATTTGGCCTTGGAGGTTAGCATTGCCTGGTGCCATTACGGGTTGACCAGGGATCATAGCACCTTGCTGAGAGACGAGGTTGGGTTGTCCCATCATTGGTGATTGCTGTCGAGCTCCCATCATTGCTTGGCGAGATACTAGATAAAAAACAATTAAAATCCATTTAATACAAGAAGCAAAAGCATTTTACATCATGTGGATGTTTTAGACCGTTAGCCCCACCGGGGAGAGAGGGGGTGTCATATTCACAACAGTCAGTTGATTGGTTGTTTTCTTTTATGGCATCTCAACCCTTTTCGATTATTTAATACTTCTTGGCCTCTCCCTACCAACTCAACTATTCTACATTTAATAAATCTAAAAACTCTCCTTAAATGTGACCAAACCAACAATGACTTCTTCTGCAGATTGGAACACAGGGAGGTGCTGGTGCTGCTGTGATTACCCCTTTTGTCAGAAACATTTCTCCAGAAATGTGAAGACAAAATAAGGGAAGCAAGTATTAGCATTTATTTTAAGGTTTTTTTTTTTTTTTGTTTTTTTTTAAACGATTCTTTCATAATGCTTGTGTTTTTAATTATTTTTATACAACCATTCGTCAGATTTAATATAACTGATTTTTTTTTTTGACCCTACAAACAGGCAACACCAGTAGGAATAGTTGGAGGTATTTATTTCCACCACCACAATAAGACGTGACACAATGCTGGAAGACAATGCATAAGAGAAACGTACACTCTACATCAATAAAAAAAATATCCCCGAGCAGCGCTATCATAATCCTTCGATAGGGGTGCCTTAAGTGATTAACAATAAACTAATCCCTTCTCAAAGAGAGAAGGCAAAGCCTGAGAGGATGGATCTCTTAGAACCACACAGAAACATACTTCATTTAAGTAAGGCTCCAGCACCAGAGCAAGCCTTCACCAAGTGTAAAGATGCATCAAGATTTTATGCAGGCAATAAAATCCTCCAGGGAAACTTTTTTTTTTGTGATAAACGATTCCTGTTTCTGAACTTTTTTGAGATGAGGATTGATTATTCATATCTTTTAAATTTTGGACTATTGTTCTCATCTTGTTATTTTCACAATGTTTTGATTGATGTAACCTCTGACCTTCAGGTGTATCTTGTTGAAAACTAGGGGAATCTTTTTGAACTCCGAAGCACAGAATTTCAAATGGAAGCCTTTATTTCATCCATGAGGGTAGTAAGGTTCAAAAAGGATCTGTGGCATAGTGGATAAAGTACTTGGTAAAAATCAGTTCTAAGTTATACTCTTATGGAGGTTGAAGGTTCAATCCTCAGAGCAAACGTTACTCAAAATAGAATCGCAAATTACTTAGGACTTCTATCCAGTCATGGCTGATGGAACACGAACATGCTACCTCCTGTGAATCAAATAAAGATTTCTGTGCAGATCTCTAAATTCAACAGAAAGATTCCCGACTTGGACAAGATACATGTGAAGAGGGTCGGAGTTTATATATCGACCAAACCGTTGCAAAAATAAGAGGAGAACGATAGTCAAAAAAAAATCTAAAAGATACAAATAATCTATCCTTATCTCAAAAAAGTTTAGAAACAGAAATGGTTTATCACAAAAAAAGTTTCCTTGGAGAATTTTATTACCAGCTGCAGGGGTAAAACCTTGATGTATCTTTACGCTTGGTGAAGGCTTATCCCTTCGGCACACAAACAAGTGTGGTGCAAGTTCAATTCCTGGTGAAGGAACACATGGAAAAAAAAAAAAAAAAAATCCGATATACAAGATATCGAAAAAGATAAAATCTTACCACCCATGAAAAAAGAAAAAAAGCTTGGACAAATAGTGGATTTTTAGAGATATAAGTTGCCCCTTAGTATGAGTAATTTTCTAGCATGGTAGAGAGAGCCCATCTTTGCAGACAGGTGGGATGTTATTAGTCATAGCTATTAGTGATCGAGGTTTCTTGTAAGTGTTAAAAGGTAAGACGCTTAGTAGCATTGAATGTTACCATCCGTTTACGGACACATTTCGCTACAGATTGGATGCCCTTTTTTAAAGGTTTCTGCAAATTTTGTTAGGGATGTCGTTTATAAATATAAAGTATTATAAAGGTCCAAGGATCAACCCCTGTGCTACACCCATATTAATAGTCTATCTCGATTCGGTTTGAAATTCTCAGAGGTTTTTTACCACCTGAAGAACATTGTGAACATGACAACAACCAAGATGGGGATAACAGTCTGAAATATGAAAATAATGTAAACAACAAAATCACAGAAAATTAAAGAAATTGTTCATTTCTTCGAGTCACTTATTACAAGAACAAAAAATGAAGAAAACATTCAACAAAAACAGCATCAACACACACACACACACACACATATATATGGCTAAATATAGACCAATTAACAAGATTTTAAAAAAATAAAAAAGGGCTAGCTGACTGGGTTTCGTTCCTAGTTCAACAGAACTAAATAGAGGAAAATTGTAAAAATTGTCATGAATATGGCAGGTGAAAGAAAAAAGATCAATATAAAAAAATCTATTCAAATTAAATGGGGGGGAAAAAAAAAAAAAAAAAAAAAAAAATTTTATATCGATTTTTTTCTCTCCCATCATATTAATGACAAAAAAAAAAAAAAAAAAAAAAAAAAAAAAAAAAAAAAAAAAAAAAAAAAAAAAATCGCAATTTTCCTCAATCTTCCTCTATTGAGCGAGAAATGAAACCCAGTTAGCTAGCCTTTTTTAATAATGTTAATTGGACTATATTTAGCCATAATTAAACTTTCTACCTCAAAATGAATTTTTATTATATATATATATATATATATATATATATATATTTGGATCACTACACATTTTGGATTTTAATTTGAGTTTACATGTCAACAGCATAATTCCATATTCTTCTTATAAGAACATGGTCTCCTATTATCTTTTTGCATTGATAATACTTAACCTCTTCATAATCTTTTCATCTGGTTTTTTAATCCTTAAATTAATTCATCTTTATTTTTACAAAATTTTTCCCCTGATTCTTATGATCCAGGTGAATACCTAAGTCTCATCTACATCGACCGAATGCAAACCCAGCCAGATAGAGACCAACCTCTGCACAAAAGAGTTTTTTTTTTGCATTTATGACTACCTTTCACGTAATGCTGTTTCAATTAATAGTAGTGCCAGCAAATTCATAGCTTCACTATATTTATTTGCTAATATCTTTCCGCTGATGAGAACGCATTTCTTTGAAATTCAGCGGATCATGGAAATTTCAATATATCTTATTTGAGTATCCTGTCAGACAATAAATTCATTTGAAATACTCTGTAAATTAGAATTTACAACAATTTATGCACTGGTTGTCCAACCTGCAAAAGATGTTTATTCCAAAAGCTGTTCTTAACATGAGGAAGTTGAAAATAAAATTAATTTTGGAATAAACATTCCCAACCTCCCCATGTTAAAAACGGCTTTTGCAATAAACATCTTTTGCAGACTGGTCAACCAGTGCACATTGACCCAAATTATTAGTTGACAAGGAATACAAGTTAAAAAAAATTTTTTAATTTTCCTTATTCCATAGTGTCTCAAAGAATAGCTTGTAGCAACCGACACTCGCTACATCACAGGCAGGAGCTACTTCGACGAGATTTGAAATCCATTTTCTCCCTGACTTGTCCAATTACAAGCCAGCTCTATCACGTGATAAAGTATATAAAAGGGTAAAATCTGAAACTCTTATATTCCACAAACACAGACCAGATTTTTTCCAGTCAGCCGCAAATGAATGAGGATTGAGTCGAGCCAATGGAGTCATTGATTTAGAAGAGATTTTGGTTTCTACGGTCATTTATACATACATCAAGCAGGAAGCATTCAGTTGATATAACTAGAGAAGATGTAGAAATTAAGATAAACGTCTGCAAACTCCGAGAGAAACATGAATAAAGTTGTCTGTGAATTATAACTTGGTATTATGACGTTTCTTTTGCAGGAAAAGTATCTCAACAGCAGAACTTAAAGGAAAAAATTAACCGCCGGACAACAGTGACTATGAAGAAAGTATTTTTATCTTTTATCTGGTGCCAATCAGACAAAGATTTTTATTTGTCTCGGTCACAATAAAGGTATCTAAAATGTATTTGTTCTGTTTTGTGAACTGTTTAATTGAGTTTATATATACACATGCATACACAAAAGAGACACTAGCGGACAAGCTAGCTATGACTCTTCTAACTCACATTTATCTCACGTGCAGTATTGAAATGAACATTGTATTCAAACGAACATTCTGAAGAAGATACACACACACACACACCTATTCTTTCTTACGAGATACTAACTAATCCTTTGCCCCGTCTATCGGACGCACGCTTCTACATACATATATACACTGAACACCGGTCTTTCTTTCTCCTTCAACAGGCTTCTAATTGTTGGATATCTAATCTTTGTCTCGACACAAGGAACTCTTCTACTAATGGAAATAACAAAAAGTTGTTTATGAAATGTTAAAATGAACATTCCAATGCGTTGTCCCTATTCTATAGGCTCTTATCGTCAGAGGAAAGTAGTTAGCAAAATGATATTCATAGGCAAGCTATAATGTTTGCTGGTTAGCAGATGAATTGAAAACTACAAAATATGAGACAAGTTATTATATTTGCATAAAAGTTGATAATGCCGGTTAAAAAGATATTCTAAATGAAGCCTACGGAAAAAAGTTGAAAAATATGGTAGAAAAATAATTATTCATGAAAAACAATTACAATAAGGGTAAAAACAGTTCCGATAAGGCGACATGCTGGGTCAGACATATTGGATCACATGATTAAAAAAAAAAAAAAAAAAAAAAAAAAAGGGGGGGGAGTAACTCAGTTGAAAGCAGATAGAACTTATTTCAAAAACAAATAGACATAACATATACATGTAATTTGTGAATTTTTTTTTTAAAATAACTTTTTAACTGTTTGAATTTAAAATAAATTTTTTTTTTTTTCATAAAAAAAAGGACTGATTGAATTTGTGAGAAATTAAAAACTTAATTACCTCCCCTGTCAACCCTCCAATTCAAATCAGAAGATTTTAAAACCAAATCGCTAGATTTTACAAATGTCTTAGGAATAATTATTTTTCCACCTTATTTTTCATAACTATTTGCAATATGACAATTACGTAGGTACCATTTGTTTTGCTTGAAATACTTTTTTTTTTCGTTATTTTAATATAGAAGCACTGGACATTTTTTTCATGGCATCAACTTTATTAAAAGTATAAAAAAAAAGACCAAAATCTCTACAGGAAAACTTTCATTCAATCATGTAAAATCTTAAAATGTAAACACTTACCCATCATGGATTCCTCATTCTGGAAAAAAAAATAAATAAATAAATAAAAACAAAATTTAAAACATTTGTAAAAACAGTAAAAAAATTTGCATTTAAAATTTGATAAAGTTTTGGTGCTTATTTAGAATTACACTTGATTAAAAAAAAAATAAAATAAGAAAATACAGATAAATTTTTATGATGAACATACTCATCATGGAACGAAGACATATTCCAAAAGTCGTCTGAATTGATCAAGCAGCTTTGTTTTTTTTTGTTTTTTGTTTTAAATCAAGAAAATCAAATATTGATTTTCTTGATTTTGCTTTTTTTCTATATTACATTTTCATCCCAAACAAGGCACAGTGCCACTTTCATGTACTATCAGGGACATAAATTGCAGGGATACTATGTAGGGAGTTGAGCAGCAAGATGTCTGTTTACATTACATTTGAACTTCTGCATGTCAGTACAGTTGGGGGAAGCAGGAACCAGAAGGGAATTGATAAGTCCAGCAGTTCTGGGGGAAGAAACTATTAGAGTAGAAGGCTTTCTTACACCTAAGGATCTGTGTAGGGCTGGGATTTAGCTGCTCATCAGGTTTGTTCGGGGGGGGGGGGGTACAAGAGCTTGTAATTCATCGAAGCATCAACCATTAAAATACTTGTAAAACAGGCAGAGGGATTCAACATTTCGATTTTTAGCGATTAAAATGTTTTAATCATTTTGAATAGAAACAAAATCTCTATGGCCGAATTAAATTGTCGCCCTTGAATTTTCACAAAATTTAAAACAATATGGTCGTTCCTATCCCCCTCTTCGCTTCCTCATAAAATTCAATTTGCTTTAAAAATCTTAACAGATTCGATGAACAAAGTTTCTGCCATCCCGTGGAACACTGTTCCACAGGCCTGCTTCCCGGCCAATGACAATATGGTAGACTTCAAGTTCAATGTAAACAAGTTCTTGTTGAGCCATCCCCTTAAATAATTCAAATTCTACCCAACCTACACCATTAACGATTACTAAACTACCATCTTACATTCATTAACCCTTATCCTCAAGTGGCCTTCTGACCTTGATAAGTGGTGACTCCCTTATGAAAATAATTTTTTAAAGAAACACTAATATTAAGAATGGTAAATAAAATAAAATATGCATCAAGTGATCTTGAAAGCAAATCACAATGTAATATAAGGAAAATAAACAAATATTTTGTTTGAAATTTATCACAAATATATTTCAGAGGTAGACTCCATCTTCAGTGTGTTGTTTTGGGTTTTTTTTTCCTTTCCTTCCTTGCCATGTTGTAAAGTTGGAGAAAGAAGTCTGTATAGAGCCATGCGTTGTATCTGGTGGTCATATTTTGAAACATTTGAACTGTGCGTAGGTAACGCGAGAATAATGTCAAGAATAAGGGTTCAATAGAAACGTTTTAATTTGAATAAAATAAAATACGCATCAAGTGCGCTTGATTTGGTTTCAAGTGCACTTAATGCATATTTTATTTTATTCAAATTAAAACGTTTCTATTGAACCCTCATTCTTGACATTAAGAATGGTGGTTTTATTATAACAAGTTGAAATTGAAACAACATGAACTTACCGCTTGCGACATGACCCGCGATTGAACAGCATTCTGAATTTGTTGTGGTCCCATGTTTGGTTGCATCAGGGGAAGTCCTGGTGGCGGTGGCTGCTGCTGGGGTTGCTGCATGTTCTGCGGCGACATATTTGGCGGCATCACCTGCGGTGGGGTCATAGGCATCTGTGGTCCGCCAGCACCAGCCCCTCCACGACCTCCCATGTGAGCCATACCTTGTTTCCCTGGACGCATCACCTGCTGCCCCATTGCCTGCTGCTGGCCAGCCAGCATGTGGTTGGCTGGATTCGGGAGCACAGGTTGGCCAGGTACCATGCCACCGCCACCAGGCTGGAGGGACTGAGGAGACGGTTGCTGGTTACCAGGTAACACGATCGCTTTAAAATACAAAGACAAGATATTTATGTTTATTGTTTATCATAGTTAACAATTGGCGATCTTTAAAACAGACACATTTCAGGTGAAAACATTACATATCATGTGGAAATTAGTGAAAAAAAAAAAAAAAAAAAAAAAAAAAAAAAATTTAATGAAAAATGATCCAGTAGAAAAATAATTACAAGTAGAATTCATTGAATTATCAAATTTTATCATGTTTAATATGGAAGAATTGTGTGACCAATTCAGTAGGACAAACAAGAGAGATAACCCTTGACTTCAATTGAATGAAATTAAGGATCCGCCATTTTTAAACCAAATGTAATTGTGGAAGATTTGTTAAAAATAAATCCATCAAAACTACTGGATAATCTTTCGTAATTTTTGGAATTTAAATTAATTTTGTCATGACATGCTAGTACGTAAGAATGATTTAACCTGACATGTGTTTGTCTAAAAGATAAAATATTCACATGTTTATTTTTTTTTTTTTTATCACAGTTAACAAAAATTCTGGTGCTTATTTACAGAGGCGACCTTTTAAACCAACACATTTCAGCTGAAAACATTATGTAGTTGTGTCCTAGTGAAATTAGTATAAATTCAAAAAAATTACGAAAAAAATGATCCAATAGAAAATTACAAGTAAAAATAGAATTTAATTATGGAATTTTATTGTATGTTTTAATGTGGAAGATTTGTGTAACCAATTCAGTATGACAAACAAGGGAGATAATCCTTGGCTTGAATTATGGTCCACCGTTGTTAAATGGAACGTGATTTTTTTTTTTTTTTTTTTTTTTGTTAAAAATACATCTAACGAATCTATTTTTCATAATTTTTTAAATTTGTCAGTTTAAAAGATCGCCACTGTAAACAAACACCAAAATTGATTCTTATCCAGAATTCCTTCTATATTAAAAAACAAAAATAATATGTATGATATGCATGTCTGTGATGAAACAAAAATATATTCCAAAAATCACAAATGGATCAAGTACCTTTATTTTTATAAGGAAAATAATTTTTAAGTGATTAATGGGAATTCATAAGCAATTACAACAGAAATCTTCAATTACTTATTGTTGAGTTATCTCCCTTTGTTTGCTTTTAATTGTTTTCAAAATGGTGGATAAGATAGCCACTCTTCTGTTACTCATAAAATTTGATTTTATTTAAAAATAAAACTACTTTTATCAATTTACATGATTTTTGGCAGATATTTTTGTTTCATTATGGGTATGTACATCATACAGAATTTTCTTTAATTTTATTTTGTTAATGGGGGTGGGGGGGGTCTTCACAAGAACCCCAAAATTACATATATAACCTGATGTTAAATTGTATGACTGAAGTACCTTTTTATGTTGGTTTCTCAACCTTTCTGGAATTTTATAGCCAAGATAAGTTAAAAATATGTATTAAATTTTAAATATATATTCAGGTTTTTGATTTTTTACATTAACTATATTTCCTAGAAAAAAAAACAAAAAAAAACTGTCCAGTGTTAGATTCAAATCTACAATTGGAACCTGAAGGTTATATAGGTTATAGTCAGCTAATGTACTTCCTAACTTTTGGCGTGGCTGCTACCGGAAGCGGTGACAAGGCAAATCAGTTTTTCTACTGTGAAGCGATTTATTGAAATAAAATATTTAGAAAAGGATATTGAAAAGTATACAATAAAAATTTACAGATAAAAATACAATTAGTTTTTTTAGCTGCACTTTTAATAATAAAATTAAAAAATAAGTTTTTATAAGAAATGTCTATGAAATTATAAAAATAATTTTTTATTTTAACTTATATAATAAATGTTTGAAAGTACAAAAATAAAATTATTGAAATCACAATAAAATTTCAACCATCATAACGTATCTAATACAGAATATTCCCAAAATAGTTTTAAAGTATTTTAAAGTGTTTTCAATAATTCTTAATTAAAATAAGACTGAAAAAACTTTTCAATAATTATTAAATAAAAGAACAATCGGAAAATCTTTTTTAAAAAAGTACATGCACAGAGGAGATATAGACACAAAATAAAATGAGGGAAATGATTTGCTTTGTCACCACTTCCGGTAGCAACCACATCAGAAGTTAGGAAGTACGTTAGCTGACTAAGAAAAAAAAATTAACTACCTACAACCACTATATATGATTTTCCCCACTATCTGTGCCTAAATCCAAACGCACATTTCATGAACAAAGCTTCTTTCCAAGAACTGCCCACCTGTTGAACACTGTTCTGCTGGCCTACTTCACAGTTGAATACAACATGGTAGCCTTCAAATCCAATGTAAACAAATTCTTATTGAGCCGTCCCCATAAATAATCAAGTTCTATCCAATTTACACCATTACCGATTACTACACTACCACTTTACATTCATTAACCTTTATCCTCGAGTGGCTTTCAGGCCTTGATAAGTGGTGACTCAAGTAAAAAAAATAAATAAATAAAATAAAGTGCTCACATATTTTAGCACGGAGCATTTCTGTGAGTTGCCGCTCTTCTTCTAGACTAGGACTGTGTGATCGTTCTGAAAAAAAAAAAAAAAAAAAAAAAAAAAAATTAAAAATCAGAATACTTGATATTTTAGTTGGTACGGTACTTATGCAAAATAAGGACCATGCTATCGTTAGAATTTTGTGGGCACTTTACGTAAAATGCCAAGAAGTTTCAAAACATCATTTAAGAAAACATTGGCTATCATTGGCTTAATATGAATAAAAGATATCTTGATTTAGACAACAACAAAAAATTTTAAAAATTAAAATAAAAAAATACAGGGTGACAAAAAAAAAAAAAAAAAAAAAAAAAAAGAAAAGAAACAGGCTCCAACTCTAATTAGGCCCCATTTCTTAGTGTTTTGTCCAAATGAAATGAAACTTTGGTCATAACTAGTTTATTATATTCAAAACATCACATCAAAACACTAGGGTCTTTGGCCTTTTTTCCAACGTTGACTAAAATGCTCAGAAAGACAATTGAATGTCTTGTTTTTGGGGTCACCCTGTATTACTAATTTTTGTAACCAGGTCAAGTTTGACTGCGGGATTTTTATTTTCCCAAGATGTTATAGGAAAAAGACTAACCCACATGCGGCGAGCGACAAATGTTGAATATTTATCTTCCCGAAATCGAGCAAATTAAATAGACAGGCGAGCTTTGTTAACTGAGATATTACGATTTATATGTGATATAAAAAGTTTTAAAAAGTTGTGAAGCGACCAACCGCTTCTCTGAAAAAAGCCTTTTGTAGACATATAGAAAAAGCGAACACACACACATACATTTTTGCTTTTATATTTATAGATTATTTTTCTACCTTATCGTTTTCCAGGATTTTTGGATATGTTACTCTTTGCAACATGACAATTATGTAGGTAACATCCGTTTCAGTCGAAATTCAATTTGTTTTTTACGTTTATAATATAAAAGCGCTGAAATGGCAGATGCAGGAAAAAACAAAAAAAAAAGTTTCTTACCTGGGAGAGAGAAGCCCGTCAATAACACTTGGTGCCGATGATCAACCGTGCAATCTTTCAGATTGACTTGATCCATGTTACCCTACAGAAAAAACAAAAATGCACCGTGTAATATAAAAAAATAGTTTCTTGTCCAGAATTCCCTCCCATATTAAAAAACAAAAATAATGCAAAAAATCTGCACAATGTACATACTCACGACGAAACTAAAATATATTCCAAAAATCAAGTAAATCAATTAAGCAAGTTTATTTTTATTTTAAAAAAAAAAAAAAAGAAAAAAAAATGAAGCGAATGGGAATCACAAAAATCTAACGAATTTGAATTCTTGTTTAATCATCTCCCTTTGGTTTTAAAATGGTTAGCAAGACAGTCCCTTCTTGAATAATAATAAAATCTGTTTTTTTTAGTTAAAAATAATACTTGATAAATTTACGTGATTTTTGGAATATGATATTTTTGTTTTGTGACAAACATCATACATAGATATATATATATATATATATAAAGGATTCTGTGTAAGAGCCAAAATATATTTAAAAAAAAAAAAAAAAAAAATTCTTTTAATAGCTCAATAAAGGAAAAAATTTGAAAATATTTCTGATTTCAAATTAGGCCATCCAGAATGTTATTTCTCTTCAGAATTACATATTTAAACGAGGGATTCATATTGAGCGCAATCTACTTGAGAAAAATAATGTTGATGGATTATTTACAAATAGGCCACTTTCAGTGGAGATAATGCCTGAGAGGATGGCATCATGATGAACAAACATTTACTACTAGACTACCTCTCCCCAAAGAAAGATGTAACATCTAGAAAAATTATTTAATAAGAGATTAGCCACTACACTACCCCCCCCCCCAAAGGTGGTGAGATAAAAATGTATTTTGTATAAAAATATGGTTTTGAAGGAGGCTGGGAGGGGGGTAGTTAAAAAACTTGCTTTCGACGTGATTTGCAAACCGCGCATGTGCTAATCGTAGTTATTTTCTTCCATTTTAAATAATAAATTTGCGATGCTATAACATCTGTGTAATCATGGCCACATCGGTAAAAGCATTCAATACAAACTTCAGTTATGCAAGTTTCACATCTGGCTGATGGCACCCGAGTCCCGTACTCATATCTTTAGATTGGAAGGACAGTACTGACAAAGTAAGGTACCCCCTTCCCTCCCACTAGTTTGTGGGCGAGGTCAAGAACCCACTTCAACCCCCTTGATCAGGATAACGCGAGATTATCGAAAGCAAGTGATTGATGTAATACAAAAGCAATAGGGATAATCTTGTTCATGATTTCCTATCTCATTGTGCTTATTAGAAGATTCATAAAACCTACCGTCTGTACAATTGCATAGAAAGCTATGACAATATATTGAACCCTTTCGAGAAACAATGTGTATGGGGTTCTGAATGAGCAACAATGAATTCATGAATGCTTTGAGAGAAAGAGAGAGAGAGTTGCTAATGCCTGTACCAGGAAAGAGATCACTTGAATGAAAAGACTTTTTTTTTTTTCAATTTTCTCATCAGTTTGTTCAAGCTTGGGATGGGACATCCAACCAGACGTTAGACATCCACCTGCTATCTCATATCCCAACCAAGAGATCTTTTTAAGATTCTAACCGTCTGGAGGCCAGCTACTTTGCTCCTAGTCAATTGGAAAGTCAATAGAAGTTGTGACGAGAAAATTTTTAAAGCGTATACTTACTTCTTCGAATAATCGCAAAAGGACAGGTATTTTTCTGGGTGATATCACAGAGAACGAAATACCTTTCTGAAAATAAAAATAGAAACAATCCAGATAACTACATAAAAATAAAAAATAAATTTTTTTTAAATCTGAAACTACTCATGGCTGAAAGTGTTCATTTTCATCTTGCATGCATTTTAATGGTTCGTCTATTATCTTTTGCAGTTCATTAATGTAAATCACACTAATGCAGTTTTATAAATTAACTTAAAATAAATTTAAGTTCATATGTTCCTCTTTTAAGGTGAGCCAAACGTTTTTGTATATTACTAAAATTTGTTAACTATAGTTAAACTAGCCTGGGTGCCTGGTGTTGCCCGAATGTTTGGAGGTGTGAGGTGAAAAAAAAAGTGGTAGTAGAAAGGTAGGCTTGAACCTGTACCGCAGAGAAAAAGAATGTTAAAAAAAAAAATTAAAAACATGACATCTTTGCCGTTGCGTCCATCACCAATCCAGAAGTGCCAAAGGTTTAAATTAAGGTTAATCAATTGAAACGAAGGGATGACTTTCGAAAATATAAAAAAAAAAAAAAAAAAAAAAAAGAGGGGGGCGACCCCTCCTTGTAGAAAAATGCTCAGATGAGGGTGAAGGAATTAATGTTTTTAGCAAATTTTGTTATATTTGTCGTCCGATGGTTTGAGCTTCAAAACGATACCAATCTTGTGAAAATACGTTGCCTCTGTCAAAAGTTTAAGCAGACATACATACATTTAAACAGACAGGTAAGATTTATATTATAGATGAAAGATGCTGACATCCAGCGGAAATAATCAAATTGTGAAATTACTTGAATTGAAAACAATCTACCTTAGAAATAGCAAAAAATCTGAAGCAAGACCATCAAACTGTGAAACGTTTTGTTAATGAGGGCAAAGAAAGAAAAACAAAAAAAAAAAAAAACAGCAGCAGATCAAGAGTAACCACATCAAAGGATTGAAGAAAAACTTTTAAATTTGTCTGCAAACCCACACAGTAAAAGTCCCGACCTTAACCTTGAAAAATAGTGTGCACCATCCCTAGGTCAGCGACCATCATCATGTCAGGTTTGGTCATGATCAGTCCAGTGGTGTGGGCTGTAGGAGAGTATATATACATAGGCTATGACCTTAACCTTTGAGCTTGAAAAATGGTGTGCATCATTCCTAGGTCGGGGACCATCATGCCAGGTTCGGTCATGATCAATGATGTGGGCTGTAGGATAGTAGTACACACAGACACACACACACTACTTTATATAGATATGGTACAATTATCAGAATGGCACACTGTAAAACTTAATGTAATCACATTTTTGTTAATATACAGTTTTTGCAAACTCTTTTGGCCCACTTCATGTTTCCTAATTATTAAAATAAAAAAATTTTTTTTTTTTTAAACCTGTATAGAGTTCCTAAGTAATTTGCAATTGTATTTTTTCAGTCGTCCACACTAAGAATTGAACCTTCACTCTTCAGAAGATCACTTTTACAATTGATTTTTTCAAGTACCCTAATCACTAGCCCACGAGTCCTTGTGGTCGGAGGTTACATCGATTGAAATGTGAAAATCACACTCAAGATGAGAACAGTAGTTCAAGGCATCGAAATGATACGAATAACCAATCCTCATCTCAAAAATTCAGAAACGTCATAAAATTTAATGTTTTCTTTTTCAGAATTAAATGACAGATGGGACAATTAATATAATGGCACATTAAAGTAATAATGAGATTTTATTTTTGGAAAAAGATAATTGTAGTGATTTATTAATATAATTTTGCAAACACTTGACCCGCACATTATATATATATATGCGTACATTTGTGTGTGTGTGTGTGTATATATATATATATATATATATAGGGCGAATGAACTCTTTTTCTGGGTCAACGGCCAACTAGCACCGTGTATATTTGTGTGTGTGTATATGTGTATTGGGGTAGAGAGGGCTCCCGTAAGCCGTGGTGAAGGCAACCTTTCTAGGAGAAGCAAATCTCTGATTTAAAAAACCATAAAGCGGAAGACCAGTACCCGCATTAAGCTGGTCTGCAGTTTAATTTGTTGCTGGCTATCTTGCTCTTGCTTGTTGCTGGATCTCAACATTTTGAACCGAGAGAGAGACTTAGCTGTCGTACAAAGCTAAGACTCTTTGACATCATATTTGTATAGATACTCCCTCAGACATTTGGGCTCATGGATTTTAAATGTCTGAGGGAGTGGCACTCGTCTGACAAGACGTTGCAATCATCATCATATATATATATATTATATTAGTGATGGGACGATTCTGATATTCCCTCCCCCCAATTCCAATACCATACTATATTCCCAATTCCAATATTTTTATGTTTAACTGCAAATATTTAACTATAGAATTATTATGTTTAAATAAAGCATTAAATTCAAGATCATATTCTATGCTTTAATAATATCTGAGGTTTTGGATAAAAGTTAAGATAAGATTTAATGTTTTCTTTTTCAGAATTAAATGAGATGGTACAATTACCAGAATGGCACATTGTGTAAAAGTTAATGTAATAATGAGATTTTATTTTTGGAAAAGATAATTGCAGTGATTTATTATTTCGCAAATACTTTTGGCCCGTAAAGTATTTATTGACCTCCTTTTTACAAGTTAGACACAAGGTCAGGTGGGTTTTGAGAGTTAAAAAAAAAAAGAAAAAAAAAAAAAAATTCAAAATTACCAAAAAAAAATTTTAAACTTACATTGGTCATCATGCTGACAAGTTCTTCACAGGTGTGGCCAGCATAGTTTTTTACCTGAAAACTTGGTATTTGGTAAGGTGGCGAATTTGTGACAAGCACACAATGACATTGTGGCTTGATACTGCAAAAAAGATAAATAAAAAGCTTATTTATTATTTGAGATGAGTAATTTGTCTATTGATTTATTAATTTATCTTTGAGGGGCGTTTCAAAAGTAATGACTCCTATTTTTTTTTTTTTTTTGCCTGAATGGATAAGAGAGGATTGCAAATTGCATTATGATGATTGAACTTATGTATTCAGGACCTGAAAGTTTCATCTGTTGCAGATATTGACTGTGTGAGACACTAAGTAACCTCTGTCATGGACGTGCATCAGAAGCAGAGATGCGTCACTAAATTCCAAGCAAAAGCGCATTGAGAATGGTGGTGACTATGTAGAAAAAAATAAACTCTGGAACACAAAGGGTTGCTTATTTTAAATGGTGCAACTCCCATAGCTCTAACTTTTTGAATTGAAAAAAAGAAAAAAAAAAAAAGCTTTACTTTTGGAATGATCTTTGTATGTAATTTATACAATTACATTAAGAGTTACTTTGAGGAAAGGGGGGGGGGCTATACTAATTTTTACCAAATTGGAACTTATACTCTGGTGATATTTATGAGAATAAAAAGTTGTTACCTTGGATGACGTCTCTTTTTGAAATCATCAAAAACTTGAATTGCTGTACTGAGACCCTCAGCTATATGACTCTTGCCTTCTCCAGCACCGCCAATGAACCTGTTAACATTAAAATGTTTTATATCAAAGGGGAGGAAAAAAAAAAAAAAAAAAATGAATATATATGTCTTGGAAGTTTTTAACCTTGAAAACTATACAAAAAAAAAAAAAAAAAAAATTAAAAAATTATTTTTTTCATTCGTTAGAAAACTATTTAGTCAGTAAGTCATTCAATCACCTGCAATCACTGCATCAACTTGCTCTCTCGAATTTACTATAGTACCAGTAATAATTTATTTTTTAAGGGATCATCAGTTGTTTACCATGGACCACTGTTTCGGGGATTTAAAAACAAAACATTATGGCTCCCCAGCAGTGTTGATCACCACCTCCCTTAATCTTAAGAGAAAAAAAAACATGTTACAAATATTAGATCTAGTTTCCTATTCTTAATTACTTTATCTAACCTATTCATGTTATAAAAATGAATTTCTCACTTGTGAGATTCATCTGTTTCCAAATTCAAAATGGATGTATTTTTTAATTTACCAGTCTTGTATTTATAAGATTAATATATATATATATAAATATATTATATATATATATATATATATATATATACACACAAACTACTAATTATAGTGGGGGTGATAAGTAGTTAAATGGATTAATCCAAATCTTATAAATACAAGACTGATAAATTAAAAAATGTATCCATTTCAAATGGATAGTACAAGTCAAGGATCCGTCACTTGACACTCAGCCCAACAGGTGAGGGGCCGGAGACCGGCCCAGCACCTGTTGGACTGAGGTACACCGCCTGGGTAATACCTAGGAGGTCCACCCTCCCAGGCCTTGCCACCGGGCTTTCCGGTGGGGCAAGTTTATTGCTTGCTGCCTGAGGCGCCCCGACCGGGAATGCCGACGGGGTTACTCAGGCAATTTTTAAAATTGCAGGAGTGCCCCTCCTTTAGGGGAGCCTGCTGGGTTACCACTTTCCGGCCTTGTGCCACATTTTGCTGAGTGGACAGCAAATAAATATAATCCATTTTAAATGTGGAAATTGATGAATCGCACAGGTAAGAAATTCATTTTTATACTATGAAAAGGTTAGTAATTGCAATTAAGAATAGGAAATTGGATCAAATTTTTGTAACATGTCTTCTTCCTAAGATTAAGGGTGGTGGTGTTTGATCAACACTACTGGGGAGCCATGATGTAATATACTGTTTTGTTTTTAAATCCTCGAAACAGTGTTTCATGGTAAACAACTGATGATCCCTTGAAAAATAAAAAAAAATTGGTATTATAGTAAATTCAAGAGAGTTGATGCAGTGATTGCAGGTGATTAAATGACTTGCTGACTAGATGGGTTTTTTTAACGAATGATAAAAAGTAATTTTTTGTATAGTTTCAAATGTTAAAAACTTCAAAGACTATAAAGTGATGGGACGATTCAAATATCCCCCCACCAATTCCAATATATATATTTTTTTTAAATTTTTGTTTAAAATTTAAATTTCATTTGTTGCTACTAATGATAAAATTATAAATATTGAACCAGTAAAACCAAAACCTATTGATCACCCTTCCCCCCCCCACAAATGTATTTTTTTATTTGCAATGATCTACGCATATATGAGGGGGTACTTTTTACGGTAATCCAAAATTTAAAAACAAAATCTCTACAGTTAAATATTTAAAGATTTGAAAAGAATCAGAATCAGGAATTAAGAACGGAATCGGTAATTATATCGGAATCTGTAAAAATATTGAAATCATCTCATCGCTAGTAGAGAGTACAGAAAATCTAGGGGGTTTGTCACAAACACTCCAGGGAACACCTCCATAACACTATGATTTTTTCTTGTTAATGAAATTCTACCTATCAACCAATTTCCAACCTGATTTTTTAAACATTCTGAACATTTCTTAAAACACAAACAGTTTAAAAAAAAAAAAAAAATCCTTCTAATAAAATTTATCGGAATGATTATTTTTAGAAGAGATGTTACTTACGGGATGCTGTCAAGCCAACTGAGGAATGTGTGGATGTTTGTTGTTGGTGCATAGCAACGAGCAGCAGGTTCCGGGGCAATGTCGGCAGAGTGAAATGCCACCAGGGCATATAATGTACAGCTAAACTAGAAGAGAGGAAAAAAAATAAAGTGCAATTGATGTTCAATAAATAGATAACCTAAATAAAGAATAGGAAAACTTGTAATGTGCCCATGTGCATGTTAATTTATTACTGTAACAGTATGTCATGTGAGATAATCAGCAGTAGTCTAAGAATAGCTGGCTAGTGAAAATATTAGCATTTTGACCAACCTATCCTCTGGCCTTCTTGAGATGGTTAACCACGACGGGATAGGAATACTGAGTCATAATTATATCCCTAGTAATTACTGCCTTCCATAATGGTCTCCCTACATTTTGACCAACTAATCCTCTGGTCAGCTTTGGGTAGGATTAAAACCGCTATCTTCAGACAATGCTCACCTGGAACCGTACAGACTCAATGCCTCTATCCACTGCACCTACGGTTCCAGGTGCGCATTGTCTGAAGATGGCAGTTTCAATCCTACCCAAAGCTGACCAGAGAATTAGTTGGCTAAAACGTAGTGAGACAACAACTATGGAAGGCAGTAATTACTGGGGATACAATTAAGAGACACAGTATTCCTATACCGTCATGGGTAATCATTTGAAGAAGGCCACAGGATGAGTTGGCCAAAATGTGATGAAACGACAACAATTATGAAAAGGAGGATAACAGTCTGCAAATAAATAAATAAATTACTCCTCTCAAGGGATATATATATATTATATATATATATATATTATATATATATATATATAAATGAACGTGTCTGTGTGTACATTTCCCTACGCAATAATTGTCAATTTTAAGTCTACAGACTCGAAATTTGAAATACAGGGTACTGAGATTTGGGAAAATCTTTGTGATCTGTTTTCAACCAGAAATTTGGCTGTTAATAAGTCAACGTTCAACGATTTGACCTTTGAGAACTCTACCAAACTTCTCCGACAATTTTGGGTCTAAACACTTGAAATTTTAGATATAGGTTCCTTGGACATGGATCTAACTTAATAACTTGATTTGAGCCAAAAACAATAAATGTTAAGAGATCAAAGTTAAAAAAATTGACCACTTTTTTTTTTTTGCTCAACATACACCTCCAAACACCCAGGCAATGCCGGGCATTTCAGCTAGTAATAAATAAAACAATTCTTCTGCCTATAAAATTGTTGTAACCTTGCAAGATGGTAAAAATCAAGTCAAACAGTGGTATATATAGTTAACAACAACAAAAAAAGTGTATTAACAAAAGTATGTTACAGAAGTACACATGATTCTGTAGCCATAACTGTCCCGAATCATCATGATTTTGGGAAGCCTGGTAGCATTCACTATTAGACATTTACTTCTGGATGTTACAAAAGTAAAAAACAAGAAAAAAGTTAAAAATGAAAACATTTCTCATTTTAATTTTCTTCCCAAACAAACTATCTTATTACTTTTATTATTTTCAACCCTTTTGTAATATTCATCATCATTCAACTGTCAATTTATCCATCTCATTAACCCTTATCCTTGAGTACCTTTTGACCTTGATAAGCAGTTAAAAAGTTTTACTTACATCACATCCATAGTCAGTCGGGTCAGGTGGGCCACCATTAAAATATCTGGGGAAAAAAAAAAAATAGTTAATAATTGTTATTTCTAAGATATTTAAATTTTAGCTGTTTGTTCAGAACAGGAACGAAAATCTAAATATTGAATTTCAATTAAAGGCAATAGTATCTACTTAATTGTCATGTCGAAATTAGTAACATATCCAAAAATTACAAAAAATGATAAAGTGGAAAATTAAGTGGTAATGAAAACAGTTTTTGAAGAAAAATTGTAGTTGCCCGGGTGTAAAATACGCTTAAATACAATATTTTAATTTTTCCTAATTTCGTATATATTATAGAGTCGTGATTTCAAAAGTGAAAATAAAAAAAATTGGTGCCATCAGCTAGAATCAAAACCGTAGCATCCAAAGCTGGTGACGTTACCACTGTAACGACGCCACACATATGAACCAATTAAAAATAAAAATGAATGTACAAAATGAATACTGATTTTTTTCAATTTTGACCCCCTAAAAACTATTTTAACCAGCTAAAGACCAATAAACAGGGGAGGTAACTGAAATCTGGCTTGTTAGATTTCACCCGAAAATGATGGCATCTCCATCAATCATGAAAGTACATTTTTATGCAAAGCAACATTGAGCTTGGTCAGTATTAAAATGGGTAACCATTTGGGAATTCCCGGTGCTGTACGTGCTCTCGGTTTATGTCGGTATTGTTTCCAGTCAGTCTTGAGCCACTTCTTGCCACTGGACCCAAGCGGTGTCGACTCGGGTGAGGACTGGTTGGGATTATGCAACCTTGGCCTCACAATTACACACACAGCTACCCTGACAGTGGTGTCCACTGTCTCAAGACTGAACGGAGGCATCAAATATTTGCAGTAATATGTTACCAACCCCTTTCCCACGGATGAGATATTGTGAGCCTGTCTTTGCTTTATTATTTTCATGGCAAGTGCTCGTCTGAGCTCCAATCCCGCCTCGCCAAACTTTCATGAAAAATATGCGTCTAACTGAAACCACTCAATTTCTTCACACTTATTTGTGCCTAAACTTGAACAGATTCCATGAACAAAGCTTCTTTCTTAGAACTACATGGCTGTGGAACTGTTCCATTTGCCTGCTTTCCAACTGACTACAATATGGCTGTTTTCAAGTCCAATTTAAACAAATTCTTGATAAGCCGTTCCCCTTAAGTGATCCGACTTACCAAAGTTACATTAATGATTACCACGATATTATCCCATTGATTAACGTGCACTCTTTAACTTTTACTGGGACTATTTTCAGCCATATCACAACCTTTGTTTACGCTGCGCACGGTAGCATAAACGAAGGCTGTTAAATGTGCATTTGTGCACGCACTCACATAGCATAGTAATCTTTGACGGACAATTTCAAATTAGATGAAAAACAAGTAGTTTTTCAGATATTAAGCCATGTAATTCTAGGTTATCAGTGGTGGTTATTTCTGTACGCGCATATTTTTTTACGCATATGCATAAAAAATATGCACATGCGTATAAAAATGGCCACCACTGATAACAGAATTACATCGCTTAATATCTGGAAAACTACTTCTTTGCAGCAAAAATATGTGCGCTTACGTGTTATGAAATAGTCACCACTGATAACCTAAGGAATTACACAATTCTTTATTTTTCAATTTCCTCGCGTCTTTATTGAAAGATGAAAGTAGAAAGAAAAAAAAAAGATGCCTCCTCACTAGGTGGCCAGAAAGTGGGTGCTCATTTTAAGTTAAATTTATATGGAAAAGTGATCATCCACATTTTGAAAAAGTAATTTCTTTGTATCGTGAAAACTATTTCTCTGCGACGGAAATGGTTAGATTTGTTTTTAGGACACCGAAATCTACAATTTTTTTTTTTTTTTCTATATGAACTTGAGACGGGCCTTAAAGTAAAATTTTACCAAAAAAAATGTAAATATTTGTAGAGGGTGCCCAGTTTCTAATGCAACATAGTAAATCGATCATCCACTTATGAACCACTCAATGTTTTTAGGCCAAATTTCGCGAATTTAGCCTTTTTTATTTTTAACTTTTTTTTTTTTTTTTTTTTTTTTTATTATTTCGCTTTCTCCAACTATTTTCTATTCATATTTATGGCTATCTTCAAGTTTTGTCACCCAATCTTTACAATCTAAGGACAATGAATATGCGCTAGAATTAAAGATTTACCTTTAAAAAGTTATTTTTAGGGGTATTCTGGTCCGTATTGTTTTCACTAGTCGCCATGACTGTTTGCGTGCAAATAATCGGAGAAAGCGAAATTTTGAATTAAAAAACAAAAGGGGGGGGCTAAACTTCTTTTAAAAGGACTAAGTTCACAAATTTTAACCTAAATACATCGAGTGGTTCTGAAATGGGTTATCGATTTACTAAAATGTTGCATTAGAAATTGAGCACCTCTCGCAAATACTTAAATATTGGCTTTTCTTTTTTCGATAATTTGGTAAACTAGTGTTCATTTGATAATGATCCACTAAGAAAAAAAAAAAAAAGAAGACAGAGGGGGACACCGTTTCCACACAGTGCCGTGCGCCATATATTTGATTTTTTTTTACCATTTTTCGGTATTTTTTTAGATTAGGTCCACCTCCGCAATTTTCTTTTAAAAGTTTTCTACTATGCTGGGTACTCTCACATAATTTGATTCGGATCCTCGTGATTTCCCGCCAAGCCTGGATCGGGCGAGACCAGCAATCATCGGCATCTACCGAGCGTTGCCCAAATGTTGAAACGCTAATCCGACTTTAGTTTGTAACTGTAAGCAGACGACAATCGAATTGGAAGAAAGTAACAACTGAAAATAATGACAGCCATGGGAATAAATCTGTGCATGCTTGAAAAACATGGAAACGCCGATGCAGACAATTTCCTTTTGTCGGGAAAAGAAATTGCTTTCCCAAAGAATGAGATGCAACAAATGTAATCATAAATGTTTACTAAAAAAAAGAAATTTCGTAAAGGATGGCTTCTGGTGATGTAGGCAGTGGGTGTCATTGCGCACAGGATCGTTTTTTGCACGTTACAATTTGGATATTGCAACAATAGTGAAAACCATCTATTTATGGGCCTTTGAAAAAAAATATTGAGAGAATGCGGTGTTGTATCCGAACACACGTACACGGATTGGAAGAACTTTCTGAGGGAAATTTGCCAGGAGTATTTCATGATGAATCCCCGGCAGATAGGAGGCCCAGGGGCACACTGTAAAAATTGACGAATCCTTACTCAACCGAGGAAAACATAACGTTGGGAGAATCTTAGGAGGCTTTTTGGTCACCGTGCCAAATCGAAAAGCCGAAACCCTCCTTCCAATAATAAAAAAATATATTCTGCCGGGTACAACAGTCGTTTCTGATTAGAAAAAAAAAAAAAAATTAAAAAAAAATCAATACTAATTAAACAAAAAATTGTACTTACACCTAACAATTATACCGGTAATCAACCTTTTTTTTGCGGATAAATTAAAAAAAAACTTCTTGATAATTATAAAAAAAAAAAAAAAATTAAAAAATACTACAATAAATTAAATAAACGTTACCAACGTATTTGTTTTTTTTAAAAAGGTAGGTTTCTTGTTATTTGAAAATTTTAAGGGTTTTTTTTTTTTTCGTTTTGTTTTGCTTTTTTTCCGGGTTTGTATTACTGTACACATATTCGAAAAAGTTGTCAAAGAAACAAATATATAACAAATAAATGTTATCAAAGAAAAGCTGACAGTGTTTACCGATGTATTGGAAAATTCAAAATGGCGGCCGACTCTCTCTCGGAGAGGGTAAGTTTGGGAAAAGGTATTATAAATAATAAACTAGACAAAATACTGTTAGAAATTCGCTCAATATATGTTACTGTGACATAAGTTGACATATATTCGGTTGTTTTTTAATAGTATTTTGTCTAGTTTATTATTTATAACATCTTTTCCCAAACTTACCGTGTTAAAGAGACAGATGGGCACCATTTTGAATTTTCCAATACATCGGTAAACACTGCATGTTTTTCGAGCTGAATAAACATGTTACATTGAATAAAAACACGAAAATTATATCCAGTTTGGTAGAAAAGTAACTTATCTTGCCTTTGATAACATTTGTTTGTTATATATTTGTTTTTTGACAACTGTTTCGAATCTATGTGTACAGTAATACAAACCCTTTTTTCCTTAGCCGCCTCTTGGTTGTCCCCGATGATTGCCGGTCTCGCCTGATCCGGGCTTGACGGGAAATCACGAGGATCCGGGTCAAATTATGCAAGAGTACCCTATGCTGAATACGGAAATCGCATTGAAATTTTGTAGAAATAATTAGTTATCGAGATATAAAAAGTTGTATTATGCATTGTATTCTTTAATAGCCATCGTTTTTACGCGCGTGCGCGCGCTCCATAAACAAATCTACACGCGTAACAAAGATGGCCGCCAAATAATACAATGCATAATACAACTTTTTATATCTCGATAATTAATTATTTCTGCAAAATTTCAAGACGATTTTCGTATTTAGCATGGCCGAAAACCTATAGAGTGGTCATTTAAAAGAAAATTGTAGAGGTGGAGGTGGACCTAATCTGAAAATTTACCCCATATTTTACATAAATGGCATATAGAAAAATCACAAAGCATTGTTTTTATTTTATTTTTTCGTACTTATACAATTTATGAACCGTGCTGAAAAATAACGTCATTTAGCAGTTTTGTTAACTATTCTGTGCGTCTACATAAAAAAATGATACCGTAAAAATTGGATTTAACATAAAAATCTTTTCTTAAAAATAAAATAAAAATAGCACAGTTCTGCACAAGTATCGTGAAAATAAACATTATATTTTTGCTTTAAAAATAAATCTTGAAATAAAAAAATAAAAAAAATACGGATTTTGTTGATATTTTTGTTTTCGCTTAAATCAGCATGGCCGTATGTTTCAACAACAAAAAAAAGCGATCAACTTTTTTAAAAAAAAATGTGAGGAATTCGCAAATTCATACAGATTTTTTAATTTTTTTAGCAAACTTTGCGGTAAATAAATATTCCGAAAATCACAAAGATCATCGAAAAACAAAAAATAAGTTTACGCAAGCATGAAAGACGCGCAAGACATGCTTTTTTTTTTTTTTCTCCTTTCTATTTTTTCCGGGTATCCATTTTCATTGTATGGGTGGCCAAAAGCGACATAATTGTTTTTTTGCTTTTTTTTTTTTTTTTTTTTTTTGTGGTCGTCAGCTTTAAAACAAAAAAGCTATTTCAGCAATCACCATGTGTCTTGGGTGAAATTCGAGAAAATATAAAAATAATGAATGGATTTAAAACTGACAAATAAAACCAAAATTAATTTTGCCGGACGTTGAGAATCTGAGCCTTACCTTATAAATTCCACAATTTTCATTTTTAAACTTTTTTCTTGTTAATATCATCCAATAGAGACTTATGTATCAGATAATTAAAAAAAAAAAAAAAAACTTTTCATGGCTTGTTCAATTTTCTATTATAACGTTGTAGTACTATGCCTCCCCACGGGGCAGAGTTAGACACCAGGGTCGTTTTTTAACGTGGAGAAAAGGTACAAAAATAAAAATTGTCTCAATCGTGAAGGATTTCTCCTCCACTGAAAGAGAACAAGAAATAGAAGTGCAGCATCTGAAGAACAGATACTACACTTCGATCTTGTCTCGAAGGCCAAGAAATCAGTTTTATTATAACGTTGTAGTAAATTAAACACGAACTCAGGGTCCATTTTTTTTTTACTCTAAAATAACCGGACGTAACTCAGTGTTCACCCGGAACGTTTCTTTTATTAAATTGTTAGTGAACGCTGAGTTACGTCCGGTTATTTTAGAGTAAAAAAAAATAAAAAATGATTTTAAAAAGTTTTTTTTTTTTTTTTTTTTATTATCTGATACATTGGATGATATTAAGAAAAACGTTAAAAAAGTGAAAATTGTGGAATTTATAAGGTAAGGCTTAAGACCCAGATCCCCAACGTCCGCCTTAATTTTAATAAAAGATGCAAGCCCACAGGTCAACCTAAATTTAAAAAGAATATACAATCTTTAGGATTTACGGAACGAAAATATATTCCAGAAATGATATGAATTAAGTAGTTTTATCTTTATAAAGAAAATAAAGAATGGTTTTAAACGAGGAATGTGAAATCGTTGGCATTACAAGGTTTGATTTCGCAAGTTTGAATTATTGTGGCCTTATCTACCTTTGTTTTTTTTGGGGGGGATTCAAGATGGCGACGCGAAACTTTTTTTCTTGATTAAAAATAAAATTATTTTATCAATTTACATAATTTTTGAAATATGATATCTTCGTTCGGTAAAGGATACGTATATCATAAAAAAATCTGAAATTTTTTATTAGATTGAATTTTAAATAAGTATCCCTTTTTTAACCATTAAATCAACGCACTTTTCTAATGTAGACATTTTTTACACGCACCGGCAGGATTATCGTTTAACAGATTTCACACTAAACGTATTCGTGAAAAATAGTGAATAATTCCACCCCGTCTTTCCAAGCTTATAACTACTCGAAAAAATGTAATTCAAGCCCTAATTTTTTTTTTTTTTTTTTTTTTTTTTTTCAATTAAAGAAGCAAGGACCAAGGTTCCATTAAAAAAAAAAAAAAAAAAGTGTTTTTAAAAAAAAAAAAGTTTTAAACTTCGGACATTACAGGTAAATTTCTAAAAAACACTACTTTTTTGTTTTAAATTTGAGTATTATTTAATGGCCTTTTCTCTTCAATTTGTGATATATAACACTTTGGTGAATAAATTAATTATTTACTTTTTAATAGACATTTCAAAATGGGAGGCGTGAATTATTCGACCCCCTGTCTTTCCATCTTATAACTACTCGAAAAATGGAATTCAAGCCCTAATTTTTTTTTCAATTAAAGGAGAAAGGACCAAGGTTTCATTAAAAAAGGTTTTAAACTTCGAACTTTACAGGTAAAATTCTAAAAAACACTACTTTTTTTTTGTTTTAAATTTGAATACATTATTTATTGACCTTTTCTCTTCAATTTGTGAGAAAATTAATTATTTACTTTTCGGTGAGTAAATTAATTATTTACTTTTTAATAGACACTTGAAAATGGGGGGGGCGTGAATTTAAAAAAAAACGTTTTTCTAAAATATTATATTCGGTTTATTGGAAAGAACATAAAATTTCACATTGACCCTGAAAATATCGTAAAAATAGAATGAATAGAAAAATTGATAGATTTTTAAAGTTTAAAAATTGAAAAATATTGAGTTCGTAAAATTCATTACTGTTTTTTTTTTAAATAAAAAATATTTCTATTACTTTTAAAACAACTTTAAAAGTTAATTTTGGAAGTATAATCCATAAAGAAAAAAAACAACCCAATTTTAAAAGAGAAATTACGAGTTTTTTATATTTCATTCGCAGTTTCGTGTTAGGGGTGTCAAAAATTCCTACAAAAATTCTGATACACCTACTTCTTCACAAGTAAAATGAATAAGTCAAGAGTTTTAAATAAAAATATTTTCTTTTGTTTTAAAAATAAATCTTTCACAAATAAACAGAACTTTTAATTTTATTTCAGATTTGAATAAAACACGGTACTTATGCCGATTTTGAATGTCCGGTTTAAAATCCACTCATCAAATAAATAAGTCAGTGCCTTTTCGTTCCCTCAAGAACCATGGTTTCATTTTGTATGGTCGCCTTTTGGGTCTTGTAACTCGTTACCAGATTTTAGCGAAGCAACATCTAAGTACAAACACGATTTAACATTACATTTAACTAAAACTTGTGATGATAGCAAATCCAATTAAACAGAAAAAAAAAAAATGAATCCCAAACTTTTATTCAATGTTTCGTTAAAAATAAAAAAAATTAAAATAAATAAAATTGGAATAAAATTTAAAATTAAAGATTTTAAAAAATGTAAAGTTTTTTTTTTTTTAATTGTTAAAAATGCCGTTTCAAGGATTGAAGAAAAAATAAAGAGGCGCTGAATTTAGGATTTAAAATATATATATCCTAAAAATTATGATAAAATAAAACCCGTAGAGATGTGGGATTTAAAAAGGTTATGTTTTTTGTTTATTTCTGGAAAAGTTCTGGGTTTTGTTTATTTTATTATACACAGATTCGAAAAAGTTGTAAAAAAAAAAAAAAATAAATAAATAAATAATATATAACAAATAAAAGACAAGAGAAGTTAATTTTCTACCTAACGGGATAAGTTTTTAGTGTTTTTATTTAATGTAAAATGTTTATTCGGTTCGAAAATCAGTGTTTATTGATATATTTGAAAAAGACATGGCGGCGAGGTCTCTGTTGAATACATTAAGTTTGGGAAAATGAGTTCAAACTAAAAAGTTATACAAAATACTGTTTAGAAACCCACCGAATATATGCCAGTCTATGTCACGCTAACATATATTGAGTGGGTTTCTAGTAGTATTTTGTAGGTTTTTTAGTTTTAATTCATTTTCCCAAACTTAATGTAATCAAAAGCGGGATAGCCGCCATTTTGTCTTTTAAAAATATCGATAAACACTGCATGTTTTTTTCGAACCGAATAAGCATGTTACATTAAATAAAAACGCTAAAAACTTACCCTGTTATGTAGAAAAGTAACTTATCTTGCCTTTGATAACATTTATTGGTGCTAATGCACTTGATCCGCGCTATATTTTTAATCGTATTTCTAAGTTTAATGAAAGTTTTGTTTTGGGGGTGCTTCTTCAGTTTATTGCCGAAATTGAAGACGCCATTTTTTTTCCACGCACTTGCTAGTAAAATTTAAGGGATATATCATTATCTGGCCGAACGATTACTCCGGAAAGGGAAATAAATTTATTATTAATTTATTATTTTTACACGCATTTGGTGGAGTCATATCTAGCTGAATCTATGTAGTTGGAGACAGTCCGCTAAGAAGTATTTTAGGGTTGATTAAAGAACTGTACCCACTTCCAAGTTTAAAAAACAAAAACTTCCCCGTTAAGAGAAAAAACAATTTAAATTAATTTGTTGTTCAAATTAATGTTTTTAATTAATGTTTTTACAATTATTTTGATAAATTTTCATGTCATTTCATTGTCTTTTTTTTTTATTATTAAAATAAAAAATAAAAATGATCCATGAAAAACTTTGCCGTTCTCATTAATTAAATCAAAACATTTTCAATTAAACAATTATTTTTTTGTTATTTATTTTCGTGAAAAAAATTATTTCACTTTCCGGAAGTAATCGTTTGGCCAGATAATGATATATCCCTTAAATTTTAATAGCAAGTGCGTGGAAAAAAAATGGCGTCTTCAATTTCGGTAATAAACTGAATAAGCACCGTTTTTGGTACTAGTGCAAAGAGTGATCCAGACGTAAATAATAACGTTATTATTTAAAAAGCCATTCTTAACATGGGGAGGGGAGGGTGTTTTGTGCCTATTGTATACTTCAACCTTACAATTGAATAATAAAAAAAAAAAATTAAACTTGGAAATACGATTTAACAAAAATAGCGCGGATCACGCTGCTGAGTGCTCAGCACTAGCACCATGCTTTTTTATTCAATTGTAAGGTTAAAGTACAGAATAGAAACAAAACACCCTCCCCATGTTAGGAATATGTTTTAAATAATAACGTTATTTCAGCACGGATCAATAAGTACACTAGTACCCATTTGTTATATATTTGTTTTGACAACTTTTTCGAATCTATGTGTATAGTAATACAAACCAGAAAAAAAAAAAAATAAGCTTCAGCCTCTGTCCCATCGACGAAACGTTGCATCCCTCTACCTGTTCTACAAGTATTTTAACGGTGAATGCTCTGCTGACGAACTGTAGACACTTGTGCCCTCACAACGTAGACACCCTCGCTCGACAGGCAGCTAAATCCCACCCCCACACAGTAGAGATCCCTAGATGTAAAAGATCTTTCTACTCCAGTAGTTTCTTCCCCAGAACCGCTAGGGCGCTAGACTCTGGAATTCCATTCCAGGTTCCTGCTTCCCTAACTGTACTGACATGCAGAAGTTCAAGTGCAACGTGAACCGACATCTTGCTGCCCAAATCCCAACTAGATGCTGCCCCTGATAGTAGCCCCCTACACCAAAGTGGCAATGTGCCTTGTTTGGGGTGAAAATGTAATAAAAAAAAAAAAAATTAAATTTAAAAAAATAACCCTTATCCTCGACTGGCCCTTAGGTCCTAATAAGTGGGGATTCCGTTTTAAAAAGAAAAAAAAAAAAAAAAAAAATACCGTGCTTTTGTTTTGATAGTATTTCCAAGTAGTGAAATTTAAGTTTTACGGTATATTTTGTTAACTGAAAGAAGTTATATCACACTACCTTCCATATGTTAAAAAGGAGTTTCTAAACAAGGTTTTTATTTCAGTACGGTCCGTATTCTGCATAAGTATAAAAAAAAATTCGGCTTTGTTTTACTGTGCACAGATTCGAAAAAGTTGTCAAAAAAAAAAAATATATATATATATATATATATATATATATATATATATATATATAAACAAATAAATGTTATCAAAAGGCAAGATAGGTTACTTTTCTACCCAACTGGATATGTTTTTAGTGTTTATATTTAATGTAACATGTTTATTCAGCTCGAAAAACATACAGTGTTTACAGATGTATTGGAAAATTAAAAATGGCGGCCGACTCTCTTTGAGGCGGTAAGTTTGGGAAAATGAGTTATAAATAAAAAAAAAGACAAAATACTGTTAGAAACTCGCTAAATATATGTTACCGTGACATAGGCTGACATATATTCGGTGGGTTTTTAACAGTATTTTTACTTTTATTTATAACTTCTTTTCCCAAACTTACCGTCTCCGAGAGAGAGTCGGCCGCCATTTTTCATTTTCCAATACATCGGTAAACACTGTATGTTTTTCGAGCTGAATAAACATGTTACATTAAATATAAACACTAAAAACATCCGGTTGGGTAGAAAAGTAACTTATCTTGCCTTTGATAACATTTGTTATATATTTGTTTTGTGACAACTTTTTCGAATCTATGTGTACAGTAATACAAACCCAAAAATTCTTAACATCGATAGGTTGGATTTGTTAACTATTCAGCACTTATTTAACTTGAAAATTTTATTTAACAAATTTATATAAAAAGATAGCATTGGTTCATTAAATTGCAGAAGTATTTTTTAACACAATAACAAATCATTCGGTGTAGTTACTGTAAATTGTTAGCTTAAATAATAAACAAATGTGAAAATATTCTGAAAATATATAAATGTTAGCCATTGTTTTGTTTCCAATTACTTTTTAAAAACATGCGAAAAGCTTATATTATTTTACATAAGAAATAGAATTAATAAAATTTTTAAATTCGACACCATAAATCGAAAGATGTAAATTGATTTTCAAACCAAAACAAAACTACTTATTACGCTAATGGCCATCCGTACACTATGAACAGCTCACATAATGGCTAACTCACGTATACACACAAAAAAAAAAAAAAAGAAAGAAACCGTCGCACGATAATAAAATCGCTACTCACTCAAGTGTAGGTATAATATACGAGTTCTTTAGCACGTCTATGTGGGCGGCGAGGTTGGCTGTGGATTCAATCACAAATACAACATCAGAAACGGGTGGAAAGATGGTTTGCTGTGGATCAGGCGTAATACCCATTTCTTTGCAGGGTTAAAAAAAACAAATACAGACTTTTTAATCCGGCTTCTCTGGAGAAATTAATTTTGAGTGCTGCCCTCTGTCGGTTATTGGACGAAACGGTGACATAAGGGGTGATAACTCTGCATTTTTTTTCATCAGCAATTTTTCATGCTTATTCTTTTGCTGAGACCAGAAAAAAACTAGCCTTAACCTATATTTATTTCAACTTTAGCATTTTTTTTTTTACACACACGCACACATACATTTATCTAATGATTTTCAATAAAATAATTTATATTAGCACTTGTAGAATCTATAATTAAGCACTTTATGAGAGGGGGGGTTTTTTTTTTTTTTTTTTTTTTACAAAGGCATCACCACATTATCAAGGCCCAGAGGCCACTCAAGGATAAGGGTTAAAGAGTGTACAGTAGAAGTTGGTCAATATAGTAATCATTAGTAATGAAAATTTGGTAAATTTAATAACTTATATGGAACGGCTCATCAAGAACTTATTTACTTTAGACTTGAACAAAACCATATTGTAGTCAGCCGGAAAGCAGGAAAACGGAAGACAATTCCACAGGCGTGCAGTTCTAAGAAAGAAGCTTTGTTCATGGAATCTACGTTTAGGTTTAGGCACAGATAAAGAGTGGGGGAAATTATTGATAGTGTTTACAGCTAGACGAGTGTTTCTTGTGAAAGTTTGGCGAGGGGGGACCATAGATTGAAGCTCAGTTGAACACCTTCCATGAAAATAACGATACATCAGAGACAAACTCGCAACATCTCTTCTGTGAGATAGAGGTTGCAAGGAGGAGAAAAGGACATCTCCTACGAGGCTACGAAGTCTATTTTGAACTCTATCAAGGCAGGACAAGTTCTTTCTAGCAGCTCCTGCCCAGATGTGGCAACAGTATTCCATCCTTGGACGTACCTGGCTCTTATATAGATAGAGAATAGCATCAGCAGTGAGATATCTACTGGATCGATAGAAAGATCCCACCATTTTTCCAGCGGCCTTGGCAACAGATTTGATGTACGTGTTCCATTTAAGATCAGGAGTAATGGTCAAGCCCAGAAGCTTGTCAAAACTTGAGGCCTCCTGAAGACGAGAGCCATTCATTTCAATTGATGACAAATGTGGATTAGAATGTTGATGATGTAAAGAGAGAAGCTTGGTTTTAGATGCATTAAAAGTAACCAGCCACTCCTTTCCCCATTGTACTACGTGCTCAAGATCAGAGGAGAGAGAATTGGAGAGAACTTGCTCGTTTACTGTCTTAGATGTGCTACCATAAATGGTAGTGTCGTCAGCATAAATGTCTACAAATGATGTAAGGATATGATTTGGAAGATCATTAATGTAGATCAGGAAAAGAGTTGGGCCCAGGATGGATCCCTGAGGGACACCGGCATTAATATTGTGAGCTTCTGATTTTTGCCCCTCAACTACTACTCTTATGAATCTATCAGAAAGAAATGATTTAATAATTGAGAAGACTTTTCCAGCTATACCATAGCTAGCGATCTTATGAAGTAAACCTTTATGCCATACCCTATCAAAGGCTTTAGATATGTCAAGAGCAATTGCCCTAGAAAGATTGCCACCGTCGAGAGATTTGCTAATCCTATGCGATATAACTGTAAGGACATCTGCTGTAGATCTAGCAGAACGGAAACCATATTGAGTGTCACTAAGAAGGTTATTTTTGTTGAGATGTTTGATTACTTCTGTATTTAATACAGATTCTAGCAACTTACTCATGACGCACAGGAGACTTATTGGCCTGTACTGAGAGGGGGATGAGCGATCACCTGAATTCTTAAATACAGGGCATACTGATGAGATTTTCCAGGGAGATGGGAAACTATTCTCCTTAAGACAACGTTTAAACAGTTTTGTAAGTATGGGCGCTAGTTCAGGTTGAAGTTTTTTGAGTACTATAATTGGAATACCATCAGGGCCAGTTGCTTTACTGGAATCAAGGTTTTTGATTAGCTTGGCAACATCACGTACAGATATACGTATATCACATAGCGTGTTTTCTGATACAAGAGGAAATATTGGGGGTTGGCGGTCTTGGTCGCAAAGGGTAGAATTAGCTGCAAAGTTCTTGACAAAGAGTTTGGCTTTGTCTGATGCTGACGAGATTACCTCAGATCCATTGATAATAGTTGGGATGGAGCACACGCTTCTGTTCAGAATTCTGTTTGCTATTTGCCAAAACTGGTGGGAACCAAGCCGCTGCTCAGCTACTTTGGACTTAACAGATTGAGCATACAACTCTCTTGCGTTCCTTATTACTTTCTTACAATGGTTGCTGGCAGTCCTGAAAACGGCTTTAGTTTCCATACATCTATTACGTTTGAAGCAGTGGAAAAAGTGATTTCTGTGCGCAATGGCAGCAGCACATTCTGGAGAGAACCAAGGCTGGCTGTTAGGTTTTTGCTGAAAAAATAACTTGAGAAACATGTTATATATACACACACACACACACACACACACACATATAAACAAATAAATGAAGAGGCCTATATTCCAAATTTCAAGATGTTGACCATCTTACAATTTATTCCTTTAAGTAGGAATGAACACTTAAGTACTTAAAGGAATAAATTGAAATTTGGAGCATAGGCTTTTGTTATGTATTTGTTATATGCTCTGTAATTACATAGAACTTCAAGAATTAAAGGCTTGATATGAATAAAAAGTGAAATATAATTTAAAAAAAAAAAACATAATTACACACACATTCACATATTATTATTATTATTATTATTATTATTATTATTATTATTATTATTATATAAAAGGCACCGTGTGTGTGTGTGTGTGTGTGTGTGTGTGTGTGTGTGTGTGTGTGTGTGTGTGTGTGTGAGAGACAGACAGACAGACAGTTCCCTAAGGACCCTGAAACAGCTGGGCCAATTTGGTGCTTCTACACTATTGGGGCGAGATTTTGTAGTCAATAAATGGTTTCAACTGATTTTTTTTTTTTATCAATTCTAATAAGTTACATTGGTAGCTTCCAAATTATGCAGTTGAAATTATCCTGCATTATTAATTTAAAAAAAAAAACAACTTTAATCGTGTTGATAATCTTTGTTTAATTCGAATGGAAAATTACCTCCTGTGTTTTACAATCGTTTTCATCAAATTCTATTTTTTTTTTTTTTTTTTTTAATGAAAAATTTTCAATTACATAGAACTTCATAAATTAAAAGCTGGATATGAATAAAAAGTAAAATATAATATTGTCCAAGGACCAATTAACTTAAGTGAGGTATCAGAACAGATACTACACCTTGATCTTGTTTATATATTTTATTGAGAAAGAAAAAATTGAACATAAAAAACGTACAAAAAATTCAATTCAACAAAATTAGGCACAAGGCCCTAACACCTTGATCTTGGCCCGAAGACCAAGCAAGCAAAAAAGGCCGGTCTTTTTTCTATTTAGTCATTTATTTGCTTTCCTACTGAGCAAATTAGGCACAAGGCCATTTTTTTATGTGGAGAGTGAGGGGAGGGGGGGGGCAGTTCCCCTGAGAGCGAACTGGATAGTGACAATTGGTATGAAGGGTTTCCCCTACACTGACCAAAACTGATTGCTCAAGAGCAACGGTCTGATATGTGGGGTCTTTAATTGCAGTATCTTCCGGAACAAATACTACACTTTGATAACAGAAAAAAGATCTTGGCCCGAAGACCAAGAAAGAAAAAGGCGAACCTTTCTTCTGTTTATTTAAAAAGAAAATACAACTTTGTTCTATATGGGTCGCAGAACTGCATTCATCTGCAAACAAAAATAGCTAATTTGCATATTCTTTTAAATATTTATTTCAATTAATTCCCTATTAGTTTTTTCGCTTTTCTATGGTATGATCATCTTTGGTTAACTATTACGTGTAAACATGTTCATGCAGATATTCTACATGATTTATACTTGCGTAATCTTTGCATAGAAAGGTATAGTAAATACAAACATTTTTCTATATATATTTATGTATATGTATATATATTTGCTTAAAAATTTTGCCTGCCAAACTCCTCTGTCAGTTTCTGATTTACAGACATGAAACTTCATATATAAGATAATGGAACCCATGCGAAACTTTATATATGGATTTTTGCCTCAGAAAATCTGTACAAAAGTGTAAAAATTAAAAAAAAAATGAAATTTGTCAGATGAAGGTCAAATGCTAGCATTAAAAATATGCATGCATAACGTAATAGCTATTGGTTCATGTTTTAATTTTTAACCTTGCAGCAAACATGTCTTCATAGGTCAAGCATTAACATCAAAGGAAAAAGTAAATCGTAAGCTAAACGTTTTAGTTTCGATTCTCGGTGGTTGCACACGAGTCATTTTTTTTAACTTATGAAATCATTACTATATATTGGGTTCAATATAATATAATAATAAATATGAAATCTGCATTAATCAAAATATCGTATTTAAGTGTATTCTATGACTGGGCAATGCAGGGCGGCCTACTAGTATATATATATATATATATATATATATATATATATATATATATATATATATATCCCCGCTCATAACCCCCACCCATGTTACATTCTAACTTTGTAAACGAAATAAGAAAATGTTTTTGTTTGAAATATCAGTTCTCGACGATAATTCTTGGCCTGAAGACGTGATCCCCCGATGCGGGTGATTACAGAAACATGTATGCACATTTTTTTTTTTTTTTTTTTTTTACACAGTGATCACCACTTATCAAGGCCCGGAAGCCACTCAGGGATAAGGGTTATTGCAAGTACATTACGTTAGCCATCAATGTTTGTATAAATAAATTTCATATATATATATATATATATATATATATATATATATATATATATATATATATATATAAAATAAGAATTACAGTTAAGTTTACCAAAATGATCCAACATGGCAAAACTAAAGTAAATTATAAATATTAAAGAATTAATATTTATAAAGTAATCTCAACCAGATGTAAAAGCTTGATAAAACCAAATAGAAGATAGAGCTTATAATAAGAACAAGTAGTTAATAAAATATGTTAAAAAACACATTGAAAAAGAGTTAAAAATATATTTAATTTTAAAAAGGAAACACTAAATAAGTGGATAGTCCTTAATCCGCAGAGTTTCAAAGAAATACTTTCCTTCTCATCAGAAGGTAGGATTTAGCAAAATGCGGGATCGAATTTTGCTTTCAAAAGTATTAAATGAAACTACAAGTAAGTCATAGATGTTACTTGATAACAAAAAGTGAAGCAGAGGGAATAGGGTGAATAAAAAAGTGATTTCATGTGAATGGATAGTCTGGTGAAGGGTAAAATATCCAATTATGCAGAATCCAAGAAAGTTAGTTAAATTTCGATTCGTACAAGTAAAATCCAAGGGAATCACGTAATTGGAAGATGATCCAAAGTAATCCAAAAGGCCGAAATCCATGGAATAATTCACAAATAGGTACAAGGAATATATATTTTATACAGTCCTGGTCAAAATCATAAGACCACTTAAGAAAGTAAGCGTTTATGCATATTATCGAATTTTTAATCAAACAAATGGTTGAAACCATTGCCAAAAGGGAAAATATGATGGGAAAAAATGAAATCTGCTTCATTCAAAACCTTAACCCTGATCTAATAATTATTTTTTAAAAAACAAACATTTTCACCTGGTCAAAATGATAAGACCACTGATAATTTATCTAACAAAAGGCAATTATAAATTACTAAAAAGGGTCTCAGCTAATCTTGAAGATAACAGTTTTTAATAAAACCTCAGTTTAGTGGCCTGTTTAGGGGAGGTGTAATTGTTTTGCCTTCCTAATAAATTATAGCAAAGAACAAGAGCAAAAGAAACACAAACTCTTTTTAAACAATAACAATGAAGAGTATTTTATTTGTAGCAGGAACTGGCAGGTCAGGGTGCTAAAAGGGAAGAAGAAAAAAAAAGTTCTTTTAAGGTCGTCGTCGGTCAATCAGTACTGTGTCGTCCCTGGCTGGATAGTAGTTGTCTCAAATCGAGACCGTCAATGCTATAGCTAGATGTCCGGTGGACAGGAGACGAAAGAGGATAGATGTTGCTAGGCTGGCGGTCCAGTTCTGACTGGCTGACGTTCCCTTAAGACTTTTAGGGAGCAGATGAATCAATGTGCCCTGTTAGCTGATTGGTCTGCCTGTGGTCGAAGAACTTAGAGGGAGGGGGGGGGGCATTGATTCACCAGAGAAAGTAGTTCTCTGTGAGTGCTACACCTGTTGTGTACAATCGATAAATCTTTTATTTTCTTGTTTTGGTAAATATTGGTAAATGAACTGTTTTAATACCTTACTGCTATCTTGCTTCTTTCCATAGACTGATCTATTCCCTGCTTCCTTTGTTCCAGCTCGTTTGACTCTTTGGTCTAGTGGTCTCCATCAATTTGCTGTTTTGATACCTCATTGTAATACAGCTTCCTATTTTCTATTCCAGTAGCTTCTTTCCAAAGACTGCAAGGTTGTGGAACTCTCTTTCTGCTCACTGTTTTCCTTCTACCTACAGCCATGGTCTTTTCAAGACTAAGGCCAATAGGCATTTGTTTTCTTTCCTCCTTGTTAGCTCCGTACATCAAGTGGCTTCACACTTTGTCACAACCTATTTCCATTAAAAAAAAATGTGAAGCATGCATGGTCCTCTGTGAGTGCACAGTGAATGAGCCATAAAAAAAAATGACTAAGTTCAGCATTTGCCCCTCTCCTCCCATTTGGCCCCAAAAGTCCCCAGGGGACGTCAAATCCAGGTGAAAATGAACAAATGGTACAGTTTTAAGCCTTAACATATATAAATTTGAGTTCAGCACCATGCAAAACTGCTAAATAGACATACACAGAAAATTTTGGACAAATATGGTAAAATAGTCCCAAAAATGGAGTGTTTTTATTAGCCCTAAAAGAGCCCCTGGGGCACACTTAAGAGTTATCGCGAAACAAAATTATATAGAAATCAGTTAGTTATAACTTTTCAGAAAGTTTTATAAAAATCCAAGATATCAATTTTTTAATAAGCACAAAAGTGTCAATTTTAGCCATTTTAACCCGATAGGCACCCCTAGGGGGGGGGGGGCCAAAGTTTTCCCGAAAAATCGATTCTATTCATTTTTACTCACATTATGTTTAATGTTTGTGCAAAATTTCAAAAAATATGAAGGTGTAGTTATTGAGAAAAGTGCGGACAGACGAACGGACAAGTGTGAATTTACACGTTCACCCTCCTTTTGTCGGGGGACCAAAAAAAACAGCAGCAGCCATTTGGTGTGCTTTATAGATAAACTAGCCTGGGTGCCTGGCATTGCCCGGGTGTTTGGAGGTGTGTGTTGAGCAAAAAAAAAAAAAAAAGGTAGAAATAGGCAGGCAACTCAAACCCATACTGTGAAGGAGGAAAAGAATGTGAAAAAAAAAAAAAAATATGACATGTTTTTTGTTCCACCTATCGCCAAATCAGAAGTGACATAGGTTTAAATCAAGGCTAGACAATTGAAAAGAGTGGATGTCTTTCGAAAATATCGGTGAAAAAAGCGACCCCTCTCTGTAGAAAAGTGGCCAGTTGAGGGTGAAGAAATTAATGTTTTTGTCCAATTTTTCGATATTTGTCATCCAAAGGATCGAGCTCCAAAACAATACCAATCTCGTGAAAATCTGTTGTCTCTATCGAACGTTTTAGGCAGACATAAATACATACATACATACATACATGATGATGATTGCAACGTCTTGTCAGACGAGTGTCACTCCCTCAGACATTTAAAATCCGTGATTCCAAATGTCTGAGGGAGTATCTATACAAATATGATGTTACAGAGTCTTAGCTTTGTACGACAGCTAAGTCTCTCTCTCGGTTCAAAATGTTGAGATCCAGCAACAAGCAAGAGCAAGATAGCCAGAAACAAATTAAACTGCAGACCAGCTTAATGCGGGTACTGGTCTTCCGCTTTATGGTTTTTTAAATTAGAGATTTGCTTCTCCTAGAAAGGTTGCCTTCACCACGGATTACGGGAGCCCTCTCTACCCCAATACACATATATACACACACAAATATATACGGTGCTAGTTGGTCGTTGACCCAGAAAAAGAGTTCATTCGCCCTTTGGAAGGTCTTGTTTTTAATCCTTCAGGGAGACTAGCCGCCCTCCTCACCAAACAAGTCTGGTGGAGGAACCAGTTTAGTCGCCAGTGACCCGACCATGAGGCAGGTAGTACTGGGTTACATGGTACCAGTAGCATATGACATGGCCCGTGTACATACATACATACATACATACATACATACAAGACATACATACATACATACATACATACATGACATGTGAGATTTATATTATAAATAAAACCCCGACAAGATTTTATTTTTATTTAATTATTTATTTTTATTTCTTCGGCAGTTTTAGTTTAAAGAGGCAGTAAAAAAAAAAAAATAAATTAAAAAAATGGACAACTTTCTGCTCTCAAACTTTGATCTCATCTCTACTCTTTAAAGGGTTGGTTTATTGCTGATCGCCTGAGGCCCCCTTACTGGAGAATGCCGGTGAGGCTGTCCAGGGCATTTTTTTTTTTTTAGACAAAAGTGTCCTACCTTCCGATCCTAATGACACATCTTCTCGCCGTGGGAGAGAGATAAATTCATCCACGGCAATGTTGCATAAAACGGTAATTAAACTTTCATTACTTAGGAAACACAATCGTTTTTTTTTTTTGTTTTTTTTTTTTTGTTTGTTTGTTTGGGGTTTTTTTTGGGTTTTTTTTTTTGTTTGTTTGTTTGTTTGTTTGGGTTTTTTTTTTGGTTTTTTTAATACAAAATCATTTTATAATCTCTAGACTTAGTATTTAATCAGCGATGATCCACGGCTAAAAAAAAAAATAATACGTAGACGTCTGTCCGCATTACCATTCTAACTTAACAATATTAACAACCAGACCTGAATAGGATTAAGTGTATTTTTTTGGGGGGGGGGGGGTTCTAACATTAGTATACATCCGGCCGCACCTAATTTCTAAAATTACTATTAAATTTATTTTTAAACAAATCTTTTGATTATTTATATTATTAATCAAGGGTAAATGGTAGACACAGACAGCGACCTAGAAAGAAAATGGCTGCCGAGTTCTCAGAATGCGTTCAACTTTGTAGATGATGTTTATGACAATGATTCGTTCTTATGCATTTTTGTAGCTTTTTTATTTTTTACTGAACATACACACAAACAACTATCCTTTATACTAATAGATCAGGGGTTTTCAAACTACGGCTTGTGGGCCAGATCAGGCTTGTCCAAGTTTATAATCCGACCCGACCTGCAGAGCAGAGCTCTAATGGGAAACATAAAATTATTCAGCAGAATTGGGACAAGAGTTTTGGAAATCGTAAAACTGAATTTCACATGAAAACAATGGTATCTTTTCTCTTTTTTTTTTTTTACATAGGCATCACCACTTATCAAGGCCCAGAGGCCAATCGAGGATAAGGGTTAAAGAGTGTACAGTAGTCAATTGGATAATTTAGTAATTGTTAGTAATGGAAATTCAGTAAATTTATTAACTTAAGTGGAACGGCTCATCAAGAACTTGTTTACGTTGGACTTGAAGACAACCATATTGTAGTCAGCTGGCAAGCAGGCACACGGAAGACAGTTCCACAGGTGTGCAGTTCTAAGAAAGAAACTTTGTTCATGGAATCTACGTTTAGGTTTAGGCACAGATAAAAAGTGAGGGAAATTATTGATAATGTTTTCAGCCAGACAAGTGTTTCTCGTGAAAGTTTGGCAAGGGGGGGCCATAGATTTGAGCTCAGACGAGTACTTGCCATGAAAATAACGATATAGCAGAGACAGACTCGCAACATCTCTTCTGTGAGAAAGAGGTTGCAGGGAAGAGAAAAAGGCATCCCCTACGAGGCTACCCAATCTATTTTGAACTCTATCAAGGCAGGATAAGTGCTTTCTAGCAGCTCCTGTCCAGATGTGGCAACAGTACTCCATCCTTGGTATCTATGTATTCCTTATATTTTTAAGATGATTATATCCAAAATTTGCGAAAATCGAGAAGGTAGAAATATATTTATTAAAGAAAATAAAAAATAGAATTTGATGAAAATGATCGTAAAACACAGGAGAGTTCAACAGGGAGTTAATTTTCCGTTCAAATTAAACAAATATGGCGGCAATTTTTCACCTGCTAACACAATTAAAGTTGTTTTTTTTTTAAAATAATTCAGTAATATTCAGGGTAATTTCAACTGCATAATTTGGAAGCTACCAATGTAACTTATTAGAATTGATAAAAAAAAATCAGTTAAAACTATTGTTTTTTATCTGCAAACTCCATTTGTCGACTACAAAATCTCGTCCCAATAGTGTAGAAGCACCAAATTTTTTTTAAAATGAAAATGTGTGAAAATAATGTGACAGTTTTTCTTTTCTTTCATACAGCAGCCTAGAAAGAAAATGGCTTATGAATTTGAACTTTATATAAAAACTAGCATGGGGACCCGGCTTTGCCCGGGTGTTTGGAGGTGTATGCTGAGCAAAAAAAAACAAAAAAAAACGGTCAATTTTTTTTAACTTTGACCTCTATTATGACCCCTTAAAATTTATTGTTTTGGGCTCAAATCGAGTTATTAAGTTAGATCTATGTCCAAGGAAACTATATCTAAAATTTCAAGTGTTTAGACCCCAAATTGTTGGAGGAGTTTAGTAGAATTCTGAAAGGTTAAATCGTTGAACTTGGACTCCTTAACAGCCAAATTTCTGACCGAAAACCGATCACATAGATTTTCCCAAATCTCAGTATCCTGTATATCAAATTTCGAGTCTGTAGACTGAAAATAAACGGAGTTATTGCAAAGGAAAATGTACACAGACACACAGAAACGTTCACTTTTATAGATATATAAATTGAAACTGAAAGAACCGATGCTTTGCAATCTATTGAATCATTTGAAAATTGTCAAACAGCTTTATGATAAGTTGGAATAGCGTTATTTCTTTAGTCCGCATGAAATCATTGAGTGCTTATGCTGTTTAGCAAAACAAAAAAAAACAAAAACAAAAAAAAACCCTCTATGATTTACGTGCTGTTGTGGAATAAAGTTCTCATTAAAAATTAGCTTAATTTGATCAAGTAAGTTTTTTTACAGAGGAAAATTCACTTCCGGTAACGAGTACCGGTGCCTGGGAGTCAGAGATTGGTACATGGCCAAGGAGGTCGTATGCAAATGCCCAGCAGTTGTGAAATGGTATTGCTCAACCCGCCTTGCCTGTAATATATGTGAATACATGTTTGTTTCTAAGAGTCCTGTGCTCCTTTCGTTTTATTACCATTTAACACCATAACAATAAATCAACCCATATTCTGTCTCTCAATTTCATTGTGCGTAGGCGAAAAAGTAAGAATCAAATAAAAGAACGGCGTAGTTGATAGTGTCAACGGTGTGGATTCACAGCATCAAACAGAAGGATTTATATTACAATAAAGACTCTTCTGAAGAAGAATATTGGCCTTTTGGGATATGGACCTTCTGGCCACAACACATAAGCAAGCATCATGGAGCACAAACCTATTAAAATGATGCTTTATAATTGTCTTCCATGCATACTTGCGGTTGTTCAACACCAAATTTCGGTATTAGCTGGTCATTATCTTTATCTCTGCCTGATAAATTTGCTGAAAATGTTGAACGTTGGAATGAGAAGTCTTATATTACGATCAAGACTCTTCTGTCGAAGGACACTGTCCTCTTGGAATTGGAGAAAAAAACTCAAAGGGATCAGAAAATGACGCATGATCTAAGAAACTTAAGGGCACTCTGGATAGGAACAAAAAATTAAAATTGCCTCAATCTAGAAGGATTTCTCATCCGCTAACCGAGAACAGAAAAAGTGAAGGGTAGCATCAGGACATTTGCTCCTGGGATACGTTTTTAGAGAGAAGCAGGATGGTGAGATAATAAATATACAACAAGATGTCGTTATCGTCCGTGTTTATTAATTGTAATTAACCACAACTGGCTTAGTCACGTCCGACCAAGAAAGTTTCATTTCTTTCGGTCACACTCTGTAGAAAAGCTCATTCACCACAGAGAAATATCCCGTAGACAATTAGACAATACAGGCATCATTAATGACAGTGACTAAGTAGTTAACAACACAGAAAAACTTTCACTTATTGATGTTGGCAACCTTCAAGTTGTCCTGACTGTAAGAATCCAATATTTTTCTAGAAAGAATTCTAACTAGAAAGATATCAGGAAAATCAAAGCCAATGACGGTGGTTAACGACTCGGACTGACAACCTGGATGTCCTAGGTTTTAATGCAGTTCGTGTCACAAAACTCACTTTCACTTAGGATGTTGGCAACCTTCATGTGGTCCTTCTCGTAAGTACCCAATGTCTTTCTAGAAATAATTCTGACTAGAAAAGTATCGGCAAAAACAATGTCAACAATAATCTTCAGATTAATGCGATATGAAAATGATGATGATGATGATGGTGATGGTGATCAACATCATCATCATCATCATCATCAACACCAGTGAGGTGATTAACGACACGGACTGACAACCTGATTATGCCAAGTTCGAATCCAGTTTGTTCCACAGAAACACTGTCCCTTAAGAATGTTGGCAACCTTCATCTTCATTTCTATAAACACTCAATATCTTTCTAGAAGGAATTCTAACTAGAAAGATATCAGAGAAACGAATACTGACAATAATCATGACTCATACGAAATAAATGATGTTCAACAACAACAACAACAACAACAGGAGGTGCGGGTGGCTCAGTGGTTAGCGATACGAACTAACAACTTAGGTGTGCCAAGTTCGAATCCAGACTGTTCCACAATAAACACTTTCACTTAGGAATGTTGGCAACCTTCATGTGGTTCCTCTCGTAAGTACCTGATATCTTTCTAGAACAAGAGAATCATCCGATTTATACGGAAATGAATGATCATCATCATTTTACACGTTGGCATGTGTTGAACGGCTTTTAGAAATTAACTTTCAAACCAAACTATCTCTACCCAAGTCTGTTTTATCCATCTTTCTTTCATTGTTATTTCCTCCCAGGTTTTCCTTATCCTTCCCTTTTATGAACTGAACAATTTCGCTTACAATGTGGGGAACCTGCATCGGTGTATCTGATGTCTTTCTAGAAAGAATTCTAACTAGAAAGATATCAGAGAAACGAATGCCAATAATCATCTGATTTATACAAAATGAATGAATGATGCTTAACAAAATGGTTGTTCTTGTTGAATTTCTCTCCCAAAAATGCGTTTGAAAGTTCTCGTCTTTTTAAGTTGTTTTCTTTCCACAAGTACTTATTAAATCGAAAGCAAAAAAGAACGAGAAATAAAAAGTGAAACAAATTTTCGGGGGAAAAACACGGTTGTAAAAAAAAAAAAAAAAAAAAAACGAAACAAGAACCTTTGGTTCACCCCCCACCCCCCAAACACACTAATAAAGAGGTGACGATGGGTAAGTGGTTAACGACACAGACTGACAGCCTGGGTGCGTCAAGTTCGAATCCAGTTCGTTTCACAAAAACGCTTTCACTTAAGGATGTTGGCAACCTTCATGTGATTTCTCGCGTAAGTACCTGGTATCTTTCTAGAAAGAATTCTAACTAGAAAGATATCAGAGGAATGAATGCCAACAATAATCATCTGATTCATACAAAATGAATGAATGATGCTTAACAACAATAAAATAATAAACACCATGTCAGACGTCGATTATTGATATTTTTTAATGTACGGTCGCTTATTGTTATTTGCACTGAACTAAGTATTTTTGTTGTTTCCAAACAACTTACAATTAATATGTGTAGTTAGGAGAAGATGTCAGATCGCCATTTTGTAGTGGGGTTGCTGCCCAACAAAAAAAAGATATTGAGGAAACATATACCAACAATCAAATCATCTGATTCACTCGAAATAAATGAATGATGCTCGACAACATCAACAACAATAATAAAAACACTAACTTTCAAACAAAACTATCTCTACCCAAGTCTTTTTTCATCCCTCTTTCTTTCCTTAACCTTCACCTTTATGAACAGAACTTGCTACCACAACTGTTCTACATATACCCAAAAATACGATTCACTAATAATCAGAAAATACAATTTTCATTTTTGGCAGATTTCCCTCACTCTAATCAAATCACTTTCATCTTCATTGGCCTATAATTGGAATTTATAAGCCTAATGCTACCAGATCAGGCTGCCTGAAGATATTGACTTTCTTACCTAAAATACACCCAACGTTGATATTATTTTTTTTTTCTTTCTATTTGTAAAACTCAAAAAAATAAACTGCAAAGTAAAAAACAAAAACAGCAATTTTTCTCTACAAAACAACCAAACCAAACTCCATGAATAAATATTTAAAGATACAAACAACTTGAAGCATAAAACTTATTTTGAAAATTATTGACTAATAATCAGGAAATATAATTTTCATTTTTGGCAGATTTCCGTCACTCTAAATCAAATTGCTTTCACCTCCATTGGCCAAAAATTGGTATTCATTAATAAGCCTAATGCCACCAGATCAAGCTGTTTGAAGATACTGACTTCCTGACCTAAAACGCACAAAATATTGATGTTATGTTTTTTTTCCTTTACCTTTGAAAAACTCAATCATGTTCTGCAAAGTAAAACACAAAGACAACAATTTTCCTCCACAAAACAACCAAACCAAACATCATGAATAAATATTTGAAGATATAAAAACATTAAAACTTTTACCAAAATGACTGAATTCAGCATTAAATGATTGGTGCTAGCGCACTTATTGATCCACGCTGTTTTTAAAATAGTATCTTCAAGTTTAATTAAAGTTTTATATCTGTTTTTATCAAATTGTAAGGTTAAGGTACAGATTAGGTACAAAACACCCTCCCCCTCCCCATGTTAAGAATGGCTTTCTAAAAAATAGCGTTATTATTTCAGCATGGATCAATACGTGCACTAGTACCAAATAATTTGAAAAGGGTTATAAAGCAAAAGAACCAAGCAAAAAAATAAGCAAAAAATATTTTTCAAAATTGTTGAATAAATTTCTTTGTATGCGTGCATGCATGGTGGTGGTGGTGGTAGTAGTTAGATGAGTAGCACACCTTTCCCTAGTCGACGAGGAATGGGCGAAGAGACTGACGATCCTGGTGTAGTCTGAGTGCGTCCTCCAAGTTCCACTAAAGAATGCTGAGCGTTCTTTTTCACAGCATGAGCATGGACAATCAAAATTCTGATGTTGAACTTAATTCAGCCGCTGACAGTTTCTTCCATTTATATCACAATGTGCGCTGTTAAGACTATAGTCATCTAATCTCAACTTCAGTTTAAAAGAAAAGATAGCATGAGCTTATCTATATATCTATAAAAGTGAACGTGTCTGTCTGTCTGTCTGTCTGTGTACATTTCCTTATGCAATAACTCTGTCAATTTTTAGTCTATAGACTCGAAATTTGAAATACCGGGTACTGAGATTTGGGAAAATCGATGTGACGGGTGTCAGCCAGAAATTTGGCTGTTAAGGGGTCAAATTTCAACGATTTGACCTTTAAGAACTCTACCAAACTCCTCCGACAATTTTGGGTCTAGACACTTGAAATTTTAGATATAGGTTCCTTGAACCTGGATCTAATTTAATAAAGTGATTTGAGCCCGAAACTATAAATTTTAAGGGGTCATAATAGGGGTCAAATTAAAAAAAAATTTACTCTTTTTTTTTTTTTTTTGCTCAGCATACACCTCCAAACACCCGGGCAACGCCGGGCTGAAATGCTAGTATTTTACAAATGCTAGAAATACTATATCTCATAGGTGTTACAAACTAAATGTTGATCATTTGATTCCTCTGTGGGTTTCAGGTTTTAAATCATCATATCCACTCGACTAGCAATCCAAGCATTTAAAAAAAAAAAACAAAAAAAAAAAACTTGTCCTTTCTTGACATTTAGCTTTCTATGCATCACATTCTATGCATTGAATTGGAAGCCATGTTTAATTTCAGAAGAATTTCCGATAGGTAGTTATTCTATACAAGTCCTGGAGATGAAGAATTGTCAGTGGATAGCTGACCTGTTGACCCCAAGAAGATGAAGATGGACATTGGCTGACCAAAATCAGCAGCAGCTCACAACAAGGAAGTGCCAAGAAGGACTTGCTAAAGCCGATCTCATGCATGGAATGTTTCTGATTCGAACCTAATTAAATCTATTTTTTTTTACCTCCGGTGGTGGAATTAAAACTGTTTCACCATGGTGGTGGTGCAAATGCCGGATGCCTCTGCAAGTGTCTCGGCTAATGGTGAGATCACCCTTGACTTCCTCATACCCAATGGCATCCTCATTCCGATGTCCGTGGATTTTTACTGTTCTACCTTTGAGAAAATCAAACAGAGTGTAGAGTGAACAGCATAGATGAGTAGCACACCTTTCTCTAGTCGACAAGGAATGGGCGAAGAAGAGACTGACGATCCTGATGTAGTCTGAGTGCGTCCTCCAAGTTCCACTAAAGAATGCTGTTCACTCTACACTCTGAAACAATAGAGGAGAGGGTTGGTTAGCTTATGTCCTAGGTGATGAGAGGAGACATTTACATTAGCTAGTAGTGAAGGGGGGGGGTCATATATTTCTACCGTAAATGTTTATGGAGGTTTGAAAAAAAAAAAAAGAAAAAAAACAACAAGCAAAAAAACAAAAAAAGACATTCAAAGACCAAATCAATATAAAAGTATAAGTTTTATTTACATTTATTATTAAGAGTGTCGAGTTTAACTGACGTCAGATATAGTGTTGTGCTAAATCCGTCCCTTTCAGCTGCTAACTCTACACTGGGTCCACAATAAATAAAGCTTCTCAAATTAAAGATAAGTCAGAACATGACCGTTGTTTCCTTCATGGGGAGGGGAATCCATCAGTGCAGCCGTGTAATCTTGTATAAGTTCATTTGCCAGTTTATGACCAATATCATCATTGGAATATTCTGACTGATTATCAGGCAAGTCGGATACTTCTCTGGAGTACCCGTCCAATCGTGTATCTACATCTTTGTATAACTTCTCTTTTGTATAATGTCTTTTCATGTCAAGAGGATCACGGGACGACGTGGCATTCTTACGCAAACTTGAAGATCTTTTCAACCGATTGTGATAGGCATTTCCCAAAGACCCAGACTTGGCACTACAATCGTCGTCGTAAGAATAAAGTTCTGGATCAGCACTTTCTTGTGAATCGTAGTCGTCGTCTGATGTATTAACGTACGTGTCACGGATTTCTTCAGCTTTTTTCTTGGCCACTTCGGCCAATCCCGTTTCTTTGCAATCCAATGCTGCATAATGAATATCCATGAAGAGGTCTTCACTGCCGATGTCGACGGCCAAGAGAAAAGCTTTATCAAACCGAGAATATCTCAGAAGGAGATGAAAGAATCGCCGCGCTAGTCGACAGATCGGATCCCGATATTCTAATATAACTGCATCTGTTAAAGATTCCTTCGGAGAATAAAACATGCCGAGTGCTTTTTCTAGATAAGATTCCCTTTCAGCATTTAAAGGTTGTCGTAGTAGATAGTTCACGATAGCAGAAAGTCCCGCATAGCAACTTGGACCGTCAATGTCCCATCGCAGTGAACACAGCAGACTCGTAGCCTGGCTTAACTGAGAATGTTTTAAATATTCTTTAATCAGTTCCAGAACTGAAAGGCCTTCCGAATTGATTAGTCCAAGATAGAGTCGTAGAACAGCAAGCGGTCCGCGCTTATAGATAAGAAGGAGAAAATGTGGATCGCCTACAGTGTCTTCGCATTCGGATATGGAATTCCACTGGATATCTTGCAGAAGTGTCGTGTTCCTGAAAAATGGTTCTGTTTTTAAAATTTTATCTAAAGAAAGATTTTCACCAACAAGCTGTAATCTCAAATGGTTAAGTGCAAGGTCAAATATCTGGATGTTACCTGAAGAGCTGGCGATAAATACCACGCTGCCGTTGGTGTGCCACGCCATGCAGGATGCGGTGATATTCGCCTGGGTTGAGCATGTGGTCAGTCCAAGTTGATCGAACATGAACAAAGTTCCGTCGAAACAACCAAATAGAATCTTATTCTGCGTCGGGTGGACGCAGTAGCATGAAACCATGCTGGGTAGAACGAGAGAGACAGCGTTATTCCGACGCTGCATCCGAGCTGACAATATTTGGTAGGTAGCAACTTCAACTGTGGCTTCTCCTGAGCGGCTTGAGACCAGCTCGATTGTAAGAATCTGCTGCATATGGCAACGGCTAAAATTTACTTGCAAGAGGCTGTATTCTGTTTTTACGAAAGATACAACTTCCAAGTGCGGCCCGCTGAGAGCCAACAAGATTAAATTAGCTTCTTCTTTTTCACTAGCCAACGGTGACCACGGACACGCATCTTCTGGGTTTAGTGACCACCAAGCAAGCAAAAGATCCGAGTTGGAGCAATAACAGAGATGTCGGGAAACTCTTCTAGTCGTCGGGCCAGGAATGTGGAGTCGATAGATTTTGGGGTCCCAGGAAGAGATTTTCTCAAGCTTTTTGATGTCATCACCGGTCGATGGTGTTTTTTGGAAATATATATAATCAAGTTTGGCACAGTCTGGATAAGAAAATAGAAAAAACGATTTTGTAAGGACAGCATCGGAGATGAACTGACTGCTTAATTTGCCGATCAACGATTTGTCGATTATTAATTTCTCGATATCAGCATTGCTTTTGAGTTGATATGAAATCAAACAGCCATTGCTTAGCACGGTTTGAAGAACAGTTCGGCTTCTCCAGTTAGTTTTCACACATTTGTATTGTGTCAAAAGTGCTTCGACATCCTTTAGCGTATCGCGGAGACGATCAGGCCGCTTATTACGTGGGGTCCACGTAATATCCTGACTGTCTGCAAATAATTGTCTCTCTTCCAAGTAAGGATGTTCGGGGTTCGAAACTTTTTGCTCCTTATCGTGGTACGAATGACAGCCGATAACGTGATCCGGAATACAGACGTTGTTACCGAGAGACCAGAAAAACAATTCTGCCATGCACCCTGTCATTTTTTTTTTTTTTACAAGGGAATCACCACTTGTCAAGGCCAAACCCCACTCAAGGATACGGGTTAGTGAATGTGAGGTGGTAGTGTAGTAACCGTTAATGATGTAATTTGGGTAGAATTTGATTATTTAAGGAGACAGTTCAACAAGAATTTGTTTACATTGGACTTGAAGGCTACCATACTGTAGTTGGCCAGGAAGTAGGTCAGCAAAACAGTGTTCCACACGTGGGCAGTTTGTGAAATCTGCACTTAGATTTAGACCCAGATAGAGAACGGGGGAAATTGTTGGTAGTGGTTGTAGCTAGTTGAGTGTTTTTTTTTTTGTGAAAGTTTGTTGTTTGTGTTAATTTAGGGATGATATCAAAATCACTAACTAGTTTGTTTTTTTTACTGTGAATACTTGTAGGATTGTTACTTTTTTGTTTGTTTTTTTTTTTAATTCCAGCCTAAAAATAACTTAAATGCTTCTAAAAAAAAAGGGAGGGGGAGGTCACTTCATCGAGAATAATTGGACAATTAATTGCAAAAAAATAAAAATACCTCTCACGTTTAAACCTTAAATTTGAGATTCTTTCAAAACTCTGAAGTACTCCATTTTTTTTTTTTTTGCAACTGCTGTTAAAAGATTAAAATATTCTACTCATTTATGGAGAAACCAAAATGCATTCTGGTGGATTTACTTTCATAATTTTTTTTCTTTTGTACATAAATAGATTAATGAATATATTTCTTAAATATATTGAATTACAATTGTATTTAGTTTTGGGTGAAGTTTTACTTTTAAAAGCATATTTATCTGTCAGTAATATCAACCAGATGTTGCCCGGGAGTTTTTAATTTGATATTTTATTTCATTTTATTATCATTAGTAGACAATAAATACTTTTAGGATTTTTTTTTTTTTTAAATTAGCAAAAGATTAAAATGACCGACTCATTTATAGAGAAAACGAAATGCATCCTGGAGGAATTACTTTAATAAAAACTTTTTTTTTTTTTTTATCTCATTAAAAGTTTGTGTAGTTATTTTACAGTATTGTATTTCTATTTTTTAATAAATTAACAATTTGTATTTTTTTCTTTTCTTTACTTTTTATGAATAACTAGCACGCCACCGGGCATTGCCTGGTCGTAAAATATGCTTAAAATATGATATTTTAATTTATGCAGATCTTGTATTTATTATTATAGAGCCAATTGTCTATTCATTATTATATTGTACCCAATATATAGTAGTGATTTCAAAAGTTTTAAAAAGAAATATGACTTGAGTGTCATCAGTTAGAATCGAAACCAAAACATTAAGCTATTAGATAAATACTGTATTTAAACAGTTACGTATTAGTTATGACAAGGAATACAATGATTCTTTACGGTGAAATCATGCAGGCTTATCTAGATTTAAATGTGATATCTATAAAAGTGAGAATGTATATGAGGACAATTCTCAACCTAAATACTCAACGAATTCTTGATCTACAGACTTGAAATTTGATATATGGGATATTTAGACATGTGAAAAACGTTTTAATCGGTTTTCATCCAGAAAAAAAGGGGTGCTAAGGGCTGAAAATTGAAAATTTGGTACTTAGGGGTCATCGGATTTTTAGCAGTTTGTCAACTGTTTCATGACTGCGCATGCGCAAATCGCTCGTGTAACAGCTTCCTCATGTTAAGAATAAGTAGGATTGAAAACACTTTTTAAAGATCGTGGCAAGCTGGCCCCTGGCCTCATGGTTATCGTACTTGACTCACTGTGTGAAGGTTTTGGTTTCGATTCAGCTAGTATTTTTTTTTTGTTTTTTTTTTACTTACAAGAAGTGAAATGGTTAGAAAAAAAAAAAAACAATACTCGCATGCACATGCAATTTCTATCCGTTTTTTTTTTTTCGTTTGTTTGTTTTTTTTTTTAAGAATTTAATGTTACGTTTAATATCGGGCAACGCCGGGTATCTGCTAATATATAAGATTTAAAGCAAGCAAGGACGCCCAGACGGTCGGTCCACCCACAGGGTTTTATAATTATTAAGATTAACAATTTGTATGTTCTTTTTCTTTTTTTCTTTTCTTTACTTATTATAAACAATAATTAAATTATAGAATTGGGTGTAAGAGTACCCACTTCTGTTAATATTTGTATGTATTTACATTTTATATTTGAAATGGTCGACTGTGCTCTTGCTCTACAACAATCATGCCAATTTAACAAAAAGAATTAAAAAGAAATACAATTTACATTTTTGGAAACCAAATCTACGTTCTTATTTATTTATTTATTTTGCTAAAATATATTTATGACGCTCCCCCCTTTTGGGGGTAGGGATTTATATCTTATTTTATCATTAGTCCTATTTAACAGGGAGTCTTTTCGGTGCTCGCGCAGAGAGTGATCCGATCCGCGCTATTTTTTTAAATCGTATTTCCAAGTTTAATTAAAGTTTTATGATATGTTTTTTATTCAATTGTAAGGTTGAAGTATAGACTAGGCACAAAACACCCTCCCCTCGCCATGTTAAGAATGGCTTTTTAAATAATAACGTTATTATTTACGTCCGGATCACTCTCTGCACTAGTATGGTCTTTTCCTTTTATTATCGTTTTTGTTGCTTTTTAAACTGTAGTGTCATTTGCGATTTTGAATTTTTCTCAACTTAATACGATCTATAAAAAATGAAAAAAAAAAAAAGTTTGTAAACTACGTAAGCATCAAAAGTGAGATAGTATTCGTGCGTTAGATATTTCAAAAATCAATTTCAATTTGGTATTTGTAAAGTTCATTACATTCAGATATGGAAAGGAAATTACAAAATAAATAAATGATAAAAAAAAAAGGGGGGGATGTTTAACTTGTATTATTGGGTGCTAGTGCAGACTGCAGAGATCTGCGCTATTTTTTAAATCGTATTTTCAAGTTTTATGATGCTTTTTTATTCAATTGTAAGGTTGAAGTATAGAATAGGTACAAAACACCCTACCTTCCCCATGTTAAGAATGGCTTTTTAAATAATAACGTTATTATTTACGTCCGGGTCACTCTCTCTGCACTAGTACCTATTACTGGTCTATTTTAATTTCAGATACTTTGAGGAAATCGAAATGTATTCTGGCGGATTTAATTCCTTAATTAGTACAACTTTTTAAAGTTCGGGCTAGTGATATTGCATCTTTTTTAAATTTAAATAAAGTAATAGTTTTTGTCTGATTTTTTTTTTTTTTTTTTTAATCAAAACAACTAAAGATGACAATAATTAATTTGATACTTGCAATTAATTAATCATTCTCACCTTTAAAGAAACTGGACCCCAAAACTTTAATATTTTTTTGAATAAGTGTAATATTATATATATATATATATATATATATATATATATATATATATATATATATATATATATATTTACGAGACACAAGTGAGTGCACAAAAAATAAACATCTTTAAATAATACAAAAAAAAAATGTCAACGTATTAATTAGAAATGTAATACAATTTTCGGCGAATAAATTTGGCTGTGAAGTTGATTTCTTTTTATGCTTAATTTTTTTTTTTTTTTTTTTTTTTTTTTTTCGTTTGTTCACTTCTCTGCTAAATCCCGGATGTTTCTATCGATTCCGACAGAAAAATAAAGAGTTCGTTTAAAACGGCAACGATATCGGCCGGAAAATGTTCGATATCTCATCAGATGAGAAAATAGTTCTCAAAAATAAATGCTGCCCTGAAGCGTAACGGTGTTACCCGGTGTCATGCGATGCGGTGTAAACGGTGAAATTTCACCGCTGTAAAAAAAGGGCATACATTGAAATTAAACGACGAGTTTCTTTTACATCTTCTATCTGGGATCCAAGGGTAGTATCTGTTTTGTTTAAAGATGGTATTATGATATCATGGTATTTCTGTTCCAGCTGAACGTCCATACAATAGAAATATGTCACAAACTCCTATAAGGATTTTGGAGATAAACGCGGATAACCAGATATATTCTGACACTACATTAACCAGATCACGTAGATAAATAATTTTACAGTTTTAACAAAAGGGCTACAATAATATCATGAGGTCTCCATTCATGCTGAACGTCTACAGTATACCTAGCAGCAATATATTACATATGAAAAATGCCGCTGTGAAATTTCCACAGGTTCCGTACTATTTAGGAGATGTGATTGCTATTTTACCTTCCTAATAAATTAAAGCAAAGAACAAGGCACAAAAGAAACACAAACTTCCTTTTAGACAATAACAATGAAGAGTATTTTATTTGTAGCAGGAACTGGCAGGTCAGGCTGCTAAAAGGGAAGAAGGGAAAAAAAAATTTTTTAAGGTCATCAAAGGTCAGTCAATATCGTGTCGTCCCCGGCTGGATAGCAGTTGTTTCAAATCGAGACCGTCAATATTATAGCGAGATGTCTGGTGGACAGGAGACGAAAGAGGATAGATGTTGCTAGGCTGGAGGTCTGGATCTGACTGGCTGGCGTTTCCTTAAGACTTTTAGGGAGCAGATGAATCAATGCACCTGTTAGCTGATTAGTCAGCCAGTGGCCGGAGAACTCAGAGGATGGCATTGATTCACCAGAGAAAATAGTTCTTACTAGGTGTGTCAGAAATTTCGTGAAAAATATTGAATAATTCCACTCTCTGTCTTTCCAAGCTTATAACTACTCGAAAAATATAATTCAAGCCCTAATTTTTTTTTAATTAAAGGAGCAAGGACCAAAGTTTCATTTAAAAAAAGCAAAAAAAAAAAAAAAACGTGTTTTTTTTTTAAAAAGGTTTTAAACTTCAGACTTTACAGGTAAATTTCTAAAAAAACACGTCCTTTTTGTTTTAAATTTGAATATATTATTTATTGATCTTTTATCTTCAATTTATGATACATAAAACTTTGGTACATAAATTAATTATTTACTTTTTAATAGACATTTCAAAATGGGAGGGCATGAGTTTAAAAAAAAACGTTTGTCTAAAATATTATATTCGGTCTATTGGAAAGAACATAAAATTTCACATTGACTCTGAAAATATCGTAAAAATTGAATCAATAGAAAAGTTTTGATAGATTTTTTAATTTTAAAAATTGAAAAATACTGAACTTGTAAAATTCAATTAATTTCATTACTGTTTTTTAACAAATAAAAAAAATAATATTTCTATAACTTTTTATACAACTTTAATAGTTTATTTTGGAAGTATAATCCATAAAGAAAATAAACAACCCACTTTTAAAGGAGAAATTATGAGTTTTTTATATTTTATTCGCAGTTTCGTGTTAGGGATGTCAAAAATTCCTACAAAAATTCTGATACACCTACTGCTACACTATCTTATATGCCACAAATTGTTTTGGAATACAATAAAAGGTCAAGCTTACAGTTATTTTAAAAATAGGTGTAAAAAATTATTTTTCTACAAAAATAAAAATAAATAAAAGTCTACGCTCAAAAGATTAAGGATTTAAATAATTGGCAAGTCATTTTGTGCAAAAACATGACAATTTTTCATGAGCAGATGGTCAACCCTGATATAAATCTAAGATGGCCGCTATCGGAATATGCAAATTAGTATACTTCTGCAATTCATTTTGATAATGCTGTTTATATGCTACAAATACCATTTACATTACAGCATACAATCATTTGAAAATAGGTGTAAAATTAATTTTGATAAAAATAAAAATCAGTGCTAAGGATTTTTTTTTTAAATTATCAAATCATTTTTGTGTAAAAATAAAATGACAATTTTCCATGAGCAGATGGTCAACCTCATTATAAAACCAAGATGGCCGTTATCAGAATATGAAAATTAGTCAAATTTTACAATTCATTTTGATAGTCTTACTTAGACGCTACATAGACAGTGCAATTTGTTTCATCCAATGAAAGCTTAAGCTTATAAGAGTCATTTTGAAAATAGGCGTTAAAAATTATCTTTATACAAAAAACAAGAACAAAACAAAAATGCAAATTCAGTGCTTAAAATGTTTTTTTTGTTTTTTTTTTTTGTGTGTGTGTGTAAAAAAAAATAACATTTTTTCCATGACTGGATGGTCAATTCATTTTTATAGTCCTACTTAAATGCTACATAGACATTGTTAATGCAATTTATTTCATCTAACGAAAGCTTAAGCTTATAAGAGTCGTTTTGAAAATAAGCGTTAAAAAATTATCTTTATACAAAAAACAAAACAAAACAAAAAAATTCAAATTAAAGTGCTGTAGTGACCAGCTAAATCAAACTGCTCGTCACGTAATCAGAGGAATGTATTCTGCTGGAATTTATTCATTTCAGGAACAATTTGAATTTGTCACTGTTCACCCACATAATTCTATCAACGCGTAGAGTCGTGGTTGTGACACAACCTTTTTTCACACAAATCCATGGGATTATATTTTTGTCTATTTGCACATGTAGACAGTAAACAGACCAGAATATTCTAGAAAATCAATATAAAAGGCCTGATGCACCCAAAACAAATTAATCTCGACAATGTTTCCATAAGACACCATCGTCGCTGCCTGTGATTATTACACATGTTGGACTTTGTTTGAAAGACGTAAAACTGCACCAATGAGAATACCAAGTTCAAACTGCAACGGATAAATTGCTCAATCGTTTACCAATGAAACTCATGCAAACAACAAAGAATTAATTTTTTTTTCCCCCACGAAACTATTACCTCCCTAGTATATTTTTATTCACGGTGTTTCTTCATAAAAAAAGTTGACAATAACAATTTCCTCAGTCGCAAAGGATTTTTTTTAGTCACTAAAGATTTCTAGTCAATATTCTTGAAATTACACAAATATCATTTTTTTTTTTTGTTACTTGGATTATAATTCTGGACTTTTGTCTTATAAAAATACGCACATTTCCCAGCTTTATTCATCTTAATAATTTCCTGTTCAGGGGAGATCATAATATTGGACATATTTGGCCAAGTGTTGCATACAGGTGTTATTTTTGGAAGTACCAAATACGGTACCAAATATTCGTATATGTTATGTAATTCTTATTCGAAGAGGACTGATGTTATTTGTTGTTGTTTATATTTGTGAGAGTCTTAGAGTGATAGAGACAGTCTTAGGAGTGTTCATGTGTTGAGTGTTCATATGTCGTAAGATGTTCATGTTGTAAGAGATGGAGACATTGGTAAGATATAGAGACAGAGTACATCTAAAGAGAGACAGTTCTGTATATATATATAATAGACAGTGTACATGTTACTACAAGAGAACCAATTCAATAAGAGGTGATTTATGAATATCTTGATAGATAGACCGAGAGATAGTGCGTTTGACATTTACGTTTTGACAGTTGTGCATATAATATAAACACGTTACCTTTCTCGTTGTAATGATGAACACAGAAGACGCAGATACACAAAGATGATGACGTCCTTTATTTCATGACTGGTCCATGATTTCACTTGAGGAATTCAAAGTTTTTTTACATGGTTATTTCTAAAACCCTCTCACTTCTAGAGGGTGTCTTGATTCTAACGGAGAATCGGTCTGAACCTCTCTGCTTCTCTCCGACTCTTCTCCTAGACTGCATCTAAAAACTTTACCTATATTGAGAACTCGTCACGTCATCGCATGATTAAACATGTGCTCATAAAGCCCATTGGATGACATACGTCATGTTGCCAAACTTGACATGACCCCGAGTTCAGTAAACTATTTTTCAAATAACATTTTTACAAAATATGTTTACAATTTCAATTGACGATTAAATTCCTTAACAGAAACAAATTTCATTATTACATTCCTTTTCCATATACAGATATGTAAGCTAAACCATTGCAATTCCTTATTTCAATAACATTCTGTATTTATTTTAACTTATGATTGGAATTTTCAATTCCAAATCTAGCTTCGCAAGTTCGAATCCTTGACTATCCTATTTCATATTTACATTTAACTAATTCCCTAATGTTTTTTTACTTACATGAAAAGGGGACAGCCCTTTTATCATGTAACACAAGTGTCAACACCCTCGACCACACCTAACCCTTAACCCCTAATCAAGGTAATTTGACACTGTCCGGGTGCATGAAAATACTGTTACAGGTGAAGGATTTCTCTTAAATTTTCCAACTCCTCTTAATATGCATTATTGTTACTCCATATTGTCTATGTAGTGACCAGCTAAATAAAATCGCCCGTCACATAATCACCATTTGCAATTCTATCAGTGTGTAGAGTCGTGGCTGTGATGTGACCTTTTTTGGGGGGGACTATATTTTTGTCTATTCATGCATGTAGACAGTAAACAGGTCGGAACATTCTAGAAAGTCAATATAAAAGGTCTGACACACCAAAAACCAGTCAGTCTCAACAACGTTTCTGCAGTCTTCAGACAGTGTTTCCGCAAGTCACCATCATCGCTGCCTGTGAATATCACTCGTGTTGGACTCCGTTCGAAAGACGTAAAACTGCACCAATAAGAATACCAAGTTAAAACCGCAAGAGATAAATTACTCAATCATTTACCAATGAAACTCACGCAAACAACAAATAACGGATATTTTTTTCTCGCAAAACTCTTACCTTCCTAGTATATTTTCATTTGCAGTGTTTCTTGGTAAAATATTTGGAAAATAACAATTTCCTCAGTTGCAAAGGATTTCTTCAGTCACGAAAGATTTCCAGCCAATACTCTTACCACTACACAAATATTTTTTTACACTCAGACTATAATTCTGGACTTTCGTCTTATAAAAATGCACATTTCCCCGCTTTATTCATGGACTTTAATCTTAATAATTCCATGCTCATGGGGAGATCACGAACATACAGGATTGAATGCATCTCCCATACATAAAAATAAACTTCTGGTTAAATAAAATTTGTTATTTTCAGTTTTAGAATTTGTCCCCGAGTCGATGCTATTTTTTTTTTATTTTTTTTTTTTTACATAGGCATCACCACTTATCAAGTCCCAGAGGATAGGGGTTAAAGAGTGTATAGTATCAGAATCATAGTAATGGTTAGTCGTGGAAATTGGGTAAATTTGTTTTACTTAAGTGGAACAGCTCATCAAGAACTTGTTTGCATTGGACTTGAAAACGGCCATATTGTAGTCAGCTGGAAAGCAGGCAAAAACGGAAGACAGTTCCACAGGCGTGCCGTTCTAAGAAAGAAACTTTGTTCATGGAATCCACGTTTGAGTTTAGGCACAGATAAAGAGTAGGGGAATTTATTGATAGTGTTTTCAGCTAGACGAGTGCTTCTAATGAATTTTTGGCGATGGGGGATCATAGATTGGAGCTCAGACGAGCACTTGCCATGAAAATAACGATAGATGGCTGCAGGGAAGAGAAAAAGGATTCCCCCACTAGGCACCGATTTACTGATGGTCTTTTTTTATTGATGTTTTCTTTTGTTTTTCTTGTTTGCTGCTACAGTTTTGCATTACTTTTACACTAAGATTAAAATTAATATATAATGCTATTAAACCTAATGTCTAGACTCCTTCTTCCAATTTTAATCCAAACCCATTGCATGATTTTGAATCTGAAATAAATGTCCAAAATTTAAGGCTAAAGCTTAAAGGGTCTTAAAAAGTAATGAAAATTCAAAGAATTTTGTTTAATTGGCATCTAATGATTATGGACCAACTTTAACTGAAATATTTAAAGTTTCACATGGAAGGTTGTGCCCATATAATGTCCCTAAAACCCTTTAAAATGCATAAAAAAACTGAATTTTAGATGTTAATTAACTGATGTGTTACTATTAGTTGCAGGAGAGAGTGACTTGGTTTTTATGAGGACGTCTCTGGAAAGACTGTTATGTCCTGGCCTGCCAACTAGCCCCCGCCCCCGGGTCTTAAACATGATAAAATGATAAGCACATTCTCTTTAGATGAAGAGGGTTATATAACGTTTGTTACATCTGTTTGGCACATTTTCTTTTCGTGTTTTCATCGTCATTAGTGCAAGGATTTTCATCATCATTAATTCTCTCCTGAGAATTAATTATCTTTAGCTGGGATCTTCACATGAAAAATGCATGCTGTATGAAATAAGCAAGCAAAATATTTTTTTTATATTTTAACATTTGAAGACGCATTTTAAGAACGAGTCGAACTTCCAAACTGAATTTTAAATTTCTCCTAGTGACAAAAAAAAAAAAAAAGAGTGAGAGAAAGGAGAGAGAAACATCGATACATATTCAAAACAAAGTGACAGAGATATTGTTATTTTGCAAGCTTCGGATGACAAGTTCACTGGATTGATTACTTTTGACTTTGATAATATAAACTTCTGTCAGCTTCACAGATTGACAACACACTCTGAGGTCGCCATGTTTTTATAACACAATTCAATTCAACCCTAGTTGTCTTAAGGTAACTGTTACCAAAGGCAATACCAGTTGTTTTTCTACGTGCTTTATTTAGTTTTTTTTATCATTTAAACTATTTTCTAAGTCTTTTTAATTGCATAAGATTCAGCAATTGGCAGTTTAAAGACGTTAAAATTACTTGCAAATGTTTATTAATACTTTTAGGATTATGCAAATGATAGACTTTTAGCCTGTTAAAAACAAACAAAAGTTATAGCCGTTGATTTGTGATGAGTGATTTATGTCATAGTGGCTTTCGTTAAGAGTTGCACTTCTTTATTTACAAAGCCATTCGGCGGAAGTGACGTCATAGAAATTTTAAGGTAAGGATGACTAACACTGGAGCTTTTTTTAAGCAAATATAAAAATAGAAGTTTTGGTAAATTTTTACTTGATTTCCACCTCAACATTTTCCTTTAAAATTACTACTTTTCTAAGTTTTCGGGTATGCTGAAAAAGAATATCGCACTTAAATTTTTTCGCAAATAATTAGTTTTTTGATATTAAGCGATGTAGTTTCTTATAGTAAAAGTGGTGGTCATTGTCGCAGGAGCATATTTTTGGCATAATTAATATACTCGCTATTCCATAGCTAGCTATAAGATATACTGACCCAACGAGTCACGAGTATTCTAGGAAGGTCGGGTGTAAAGCTTTTAAATGCGAGAAGAAAAGCACTTCAGCATTGTATCACACTGTCTAATGTTTACTGTTAAAATTTAAAAAAAAAACAAAAACCAGAAGTATGTTTATTTTTAGAAAAAAAATCCAAAAATTCATAATAATTAATTAATTAGATTAGAAGTGAATCATATGCATACAAATGAAATATCCTCATGCCAGAAAAAAACCTGTACAGAGAAACCTTAGGCATTCGAAAATATTGTGTAGTAAGCATTCAAATTCCCTCCTTTTTTATTTTGGCAATTTTTAAGAGATCAAGGGGCTCCGACCTGGAGCTAACAATTTGATTTCATTATGACTTGAATTTATATCCGAGGGCTCTTTTAAGAATATATGCTGTTCACTTTATGGTTGCTATCTGTATTTCGTGACACCTTGGTCTTCCAGGAATTGTTTCCAAGTATTTCTTAAGATTTGTTTTTTCATTAAACCAGTTGCTCCTATCACAACTGGTATTATGTAAATTTCTTTAAGGGATCATGTTACTAGCAAAGTTCTTTTTATATAATAGATAGATTACAATAAAAAAAATAAAAAATAAAATGCGAGCATGAAAAGTAATATGGTTAAGCTTAACCATGGAAAAGGAAAGGACTAGTTGTTCAAACTGGAAAAGAAAAGGACAAGATATTCTAGTAAAAAATATAATAAATTTATAACTTAAAATATTGCAGCATTAAGAATTGATTATATAATGTTATAAATTGAATTTGTTTTTAAAAATCTTAATGCTACAATATTTTAAGTTATAAATTTATTATATTTTTTACTAGAATATCTTGTCCTTTTCTTTTCCAGTTTTAACAACTAGTCCTTTACTTTTCCATGTTTAAGCTTAACCATATTACTTTTCATGCTCGCATTTTTCTAATGTAAACCATAATTTTTCCAGGCTTCCAATAAATTCACTTGTTCTTTGTTTAATTTCAGTTTTATTTTTTTTGCCCCCATAAACGCACATGTAATTACAATTTACGGCACACTCGTCTGCTTTCAATAAAATCCCCCAATTATTTCCCTTTCCCGTTTTCATTCTCTCTGTTTCACTTGTTACTTCTCTTTTCACCACGACAGCAGTGAATTAGTAGTCACGTGGTTGCTATGGAAATCAGTCATAAAAAACGTCGCTCACCTCCTTACATATTTTTCCGATTTTGAACACCAGAAAATTCATCATAACTTTTGTTTTACTGAACGAGAATTGAATCTTTTTTCTTTTCTTTTTTTTTTTCACAATATAGCTGAGAAGGTGATCTACAAACTGTAATAATTGTTTGAAATTTGGTCGAAAAATGAGTGAGCGGTGAAGCTTGAAAGCAGTTTTAAATGACTAAAACTGCCACTTAACCATATATTCAATCACTACACTAGCATGTTTCGAAACCAATTTGAAATTTTTAGTCGAAGGTGTGAGTTACTTACATACTGTGAGTGTGCGAAAGATTTTTTTTTTAAAAATGTTGCGTAAACATCCAGTTATGAACGTGGATTAATAAATTTTTTTTTTTGGGGGGGGGGGCGGGGGGACTCTGAATCAGAACGAAACTATGAATGATTATACTTATGATTAGAGTTCGTTATATTTTTATGGACTATTTCGTCACTAATGAACATCATCCGTCTTAGCGTGTCAATCCTGGATTTTTCGTCTATGTACTCCTCTAGAACCGAGTGGGCTTTGGGCCTTGATAAGTGGTGACTCCCCAGTAAAAAAGAAAAATCATACATTCAACATATAATAATTACTAGTTACTGTATTATTATTATTATTATTATTATTATTATTATGGGTAGATATAGATATGTAAATGAATAAATGTGTGTCATTCAAACAGTCAAACACTACCGTGTTTGAATGACACACATATGATGTCTTATATTTATTGTTCAAATTAAAAAAACAAAAACCAGAAATATCTGAATTTGGCCTGCTTCTCTGTTAAATACAACATAGTAGCCTTCAAATCCAATGTAAACAAATTCTTGCTGAGCCGTCCCCATAAATAATCCAATTCTACCCAATTTACACCATTAACGATTACTAAACTACCACCTAACGTTCATTAACCCTTATCTTCGAGTGGCCTTTGGGCCTTGATAAGTGGAGACTCCTCAGTAAAAATAAAAAAAATTTTTAAAAAGCTTTCATCCACGCTTTGCTCCCAGAAAATAAAATTAAGAAATTCTTGATGATCGGTTAATTAGTTTAGGAGTGAATGATGTACGTACAAATATATAAACACATACTGTGACAACTGATAGTACTGGACACAAATCAGCATTTATATTCTGCCTGAACTTGTGCGATCTAAAAGGATGTCTGCATTACCTGGAAAGAACACATTGGATAATTGGCAAAAGAAAGACAAACACGTCGATATGGTTACAACAAGCAATTT
>NC_136522.1:64632339-64634839 GCF_053919585.1 Euprymna scolopes
TCATTCCTTGTCAATTCATACATACCTACAAACATTTTACGAACATTCATTCCTTGTCAATTCATACATACCTACAAACATTTTACGAACATTCATTCCTTGTTAAATCGTACATACCTGCAAACATTCTACGAACATTTCACCGTAATACAAACTGTCAAATATCTCCATCGAACAATCCATTCTTCGTTAAATCACATTCCATCCTACGAACACTTTGCCTCTTCTAATACAAGTTGTTAGTAGTAAATAAAATCGTTTCTCAACCTTCAATATTCGTCTGTCTTTAATTATATGGAGTCAGAATCTACACACTTCCAACGTTATTCATTTCAGGTATTCTTTGTTGTGGCCTCAATGGCATCCTTTCCCACCCCTAATCCTTTTTATAAATACCGAGAGGCCATAGATTATTCGGACGACAGTTCTCATCTTAAGTGTTATTTTTACAACGTTTCGACCGATGTAACCTGGAACCTTCTTCATCCGGGCCTTGTCGAACTTGAGAATCTTGCTGTCGAACTCGGGAAACCCGCACAGAATTTCGAACGGAACCCTTTAATGTATCCACGGGAGGTAGACTGTCCAAAGTAATTTGCAATCTTATACTGAGTAAGGCCCACTAAGGATTGAGCCTTTAACCTTCAGAAGAGTGTCACTTAGAACTGAATTCCACAAAGTACTTTATCTGTTACGCCACGGATCCTTGCAGAATATTCTAGTATATATTTTGGAAGCCTTAAATTTAATTCTCGTTTTTTTTTTTTGTTTTTAGCTGTACAATCTTACTACTTATCACTTATAATCTGTACTCATTGTTACAGATTTAAATATATGGATACATATATGTATGTGTGTGTATACTAGCAGGCCGCCTGGCATTGCCCGGTCGTAAAATACGCTTAAATATGATATTTTAATTAATGCAGATTTCGTATTTATTATTATATCATATTAAACCCAATATATAGTAATTATTAAAAAGTTAAAAAAAAAAAAAATGACTCGTGTGCCACCACCGAAAATCGAAACGTTTAGCTTAAAATTTACTTTTTCCTTCGACATTAATGCCTGACCTATGAAGACATGTTTGCTGCAAGGCTAAAAATTAACACATAAACAATAGCTACTACGTCACGCATGCATATTCGTAATGCCGTCGTTCGACCTTCATCTGGCAAATTCAATTTTTTTAATTTTCATACTTTGCACCAATTTTCCCAAATATAAAGTTTTGGATGGGTTTGAATACCCTATATATTAAGTTTCATGTCTGTAGACCAAAAACTGACAGGAGTTTAGTAGGCAAAATTTTTTAAACAAATATATATACATGCATACATAAATATATATATATAGAAAGAGGTTTTTGTTTACTATAACCTTTTGTTGCATATAATTGTGAGGCAAGGGTTGTCCTGAATCGGCACTGTTTGAGTCCAGTGGCAAGGAAAAGTCCAGGATGACTGGAAACAATGCCGAGATAAGCGGAGAGCACATAAAGCACCTGGAAGTCCCAAATGGTCACCCATTTAGTGCTGACAAGGTTCAACATTGCTTAACTTCGGTAATCCAGGGGGAACCGGTGTATCAATGTGGTTATGCCGTATATATCAATAAAACTATCACATATACATAGAGAGAATAGGACAATCAAATTACAAATGAATGACACCAAATATTAATTTGACAGACTGTATAAAGAAAAAGTCCTGCAAATAGGCATTAAAATAGCTGTACTTGTGTCTTTCGTTTGCTGTACTATGTATAGAAATGATTTCAAAATATGTTGTATTATTGCTTTAAATGATGGTAATACGTTTCAGCGGTAATACAGGAATTATGAATGAAAAAATAAAACGTTTGGAATTTATTCGTTAAGATAAAATAAACAAAAAAAAGTTGCATACTTCTGGATATTATGCAAAATATCAGAATTATAACCAGCATTGTTAAAAAGCTTCCAATCATGATAATGATCCATATTGGTAAAGAATCGGAAGGTCCTGGAAAAACAAAAAAAATTTCACTTAATGTCAGTAATAATACACAATCACTGTCCACATATACGACCCGTGACACAATATATATATATATATATATATATATATATATATATATATATATATATATATATATATATATATGAATAAAAAAGAATGCGAAAAGTATAAAAGCTTATAACTTTTCTTTATTCGTTTTTAATTGGTGACGTGCAGGAATACAAAATAATAATATCATGAAAAAAAATTAAAAGTTAAAAAACTTTTTTCATAATATATATATATATAGTTATATTAGTGTTGGGACGATTAATCAGAATCGGAATCGGGAATCAGAAAAATCGGAACATTTGAGAGTATCGGAATCAATAAAAATCGGAAAAATTGGTGCCCTTTTTCAATGCCAGAACGATTCACTTGATCCCCTTTATTTATTTTATTGTGTAAAAGCAAAATCTTAAGCTGCTGGGTTTTTTTACGCTTAGGAAAATATCTGC
>NC_136522.1:64637339-64654839 GCF_053919585.1 Euprymna scolopes
TCACCAAAATCTGTAGTAGTGTAAAACTAGTTCAGTTAGAATGATAAAAATTTTGGTCGTATGAGAACTATAGTCGAGCGTCGATAATTGCCCCAAAATCGAAAATTAAACAAAATATTGGGAGATCATTGCATTTTCGCCAGATTGTTGACATTTATTGGATGTGCATAATGTAAAAAAAAAAAACATAGTTTAATAATAATAAGGAAGAAGTGACTAGTCAGAATCAAATATCGACTTGCCTGATTCAAAGCTATCTCTATCAAACTTTGAGAATCTTACTGATCAAATTTTACATATATTATTTACATGCCTAAATCTGTGTGCGTCTTACTCACCTAAACACTGACTGCTGAAATTCGAGCTGGGATAGCGGCTTAAAAGGAAGCTGCAATTGGTGCAATTACGTTGGTCCACAGCAGAATATGTACCATTAGGGCAATCTTCACACCCAGTTTCGATTGCTTTCATACCGGCAGAACATTTCACTAGAAGAGGAAAGGAAATGGAAATGAGAAAAGCAAAGAAGATTAAAGAAAAACTTCAACAAAATAAGTTCAACGTATTTATATAATATTATCCTTGTCCCTCCATTAGTATGGCCGTTGTGTGTGTGTGTGTATATATATATATATATAACAAAACTGGTAATTAGTAAAAACCTGAAGAAGGTGGGCAATACTATTGCAGAGTAAATATATATTTTTTATTACTGTTGTATCTGTTTTAGTTACACATGTTTCTGTTACCAGATCGATGATACGATCCAGCAACTTCATCAGACTTGAACAGAACACACCTCCTTTTTTTTTCATCACCTTCTTCTAATATTGTCTTACAAATCATAATAACCACTTCTGTTCAAGTCTGACGAAGTTACTGGATCGTTGATACGATCCAGTAACAAAAACATGTGTAACTAAAACAGATAAAACGGTAATATATATGTGTGTGTGTGTGTGTGTGTGTGTGTGTGTGTGTGTGTGTGTGTGTGTTTTGTGACCAAGAGCGAAGGTCCGCTTGAAATATAAAAAATAACAATAAAATTAAATACAAAAAGTAACATCGTTTTTCATGCTTCAGAAAACCCTCATAACCTTTACATATATATATATATATATATATATATATATATATATATATATATATATATATATATATATATATATATATATGGGCAGGAGCTGCTAGAAAAGACTTGTCATACCTTGATAGGGTTCAAAATAGACTTCGTGGCCTAGTGGGAGATGTCCTTTTCTCTTCGCAGCAACCTCTATCTCACAGAAGAGATGTTGCGAGTTTGTCTCTGCTTTATCGTTATTTTCATGGAAAGTGTTCGACTGAGCTTCAATCTATGGTCCCCCCTCGCCAAACTTTCACAAGAAACACTAGACTAGCTGAAAACATTATCAATAATTTCCCCCACTCTTTATCTGTGCCTAAACCTAAACATAGATTCCATGATCAAAGCTTCTTTCTTAGAACTGCACGCCTGTGGAATTGTCTTCCGTTTTCCTGCTTTCCAGCTGTCTATAATATGGTTGTCTTCAAGTCCAACGTGAACAAGTTTCTGATGAGCCGTTCCACTTAAGTTAACAAATTTACCGAAATTCCATTACTATCGATTACTATATTGTCGTTTTGACTACTCTACACTCTTTAACCCTTATCCTTGAGTGGCCTATCGGACTTGATAAGTGGTGACGCCTATGTAAAATATATATATATATATAATGTACATACATACATACATACATACATACATACACATTTATTTACTATAATAATTATTAAAATAAACATCTTGTTATTGAAAATTTATTCAAATTTTCAAAAAAAAAACATAAACCTGTAAGAAAAATAAACAAAACTTTAATCATCCAACAAGGAATACAAATATGAGTAGCTAGTGTAATATAATAATTCTCAAGTTAAAATATTAAATTTTCTCAGTTGGTCATTTATTACTTTTCAAAAGGAATCCATTTCAATATTGTTTCGTAATGCGACTAATAAGTCTGTAAAATTATGTTATTGCTGCATATTTAGTCACATACTCTCCCGATGTTTACCTTAAAAAAACTTATACATATAATGTCTAATATATATATATATATATATATATATATATATATATATATATATATAAAATGAAAATTACAATTGAATTTACCAAAATGATCCAAGATGGTAAAATTAAAGTAAATTATAAATATTAAAGAATTAATATTTATAAACTTATCTCACCCAGATATAAAAGCTCGATAATACCAAATAGGAAATAGAGCTTATAATATGAGCAAACAGTTAATGAAATATGTTAAAAAACACTTTGAAATGAGTTAAAAACATATTTAATTTGAAAAGGAAACACTAGGTAAATGGATAGTCCTTAATCCGCGGAGTTTCGAAGAAATACTTTCCTTCTCATCAGAGGGTAGGAATTAGCAAAATGCAGGATCGGATTTTGCATGCAAAAGTATTTGATGAAACAACAAATAAGTCAAAGATCTTACTTGAAAACAAAATAAGTTAAGCAGAGGGAATATGGTAAACAAAAAGGTGATTACACATGAATGGATAGTCTGGTGGAAGATAAAAAAATCTAGTCACGGTATATATATATACACACATGCAGGGTAGAATGATAAATGATTCCATTTCCGTTTGATGAAAACCGGTTTTCTCTTTTTGTTGCAGACCATCTACTAGTAGTTGGCCAGTTGTGTACAAATCCCAAGAGCGATAGGATGTCCGAAAGTGACACAATGTTCAATGAACGAGATCTAAGATGCATCGCTGTACACTTATGCTCCCTCCTGATCCAAGTTATGACAACAGGACCATAGCCAGCGCCCTCAAAATGCATCGCTGGATTGCCACGAATAACAGAGATGTGAAAACAGGATGATGAAAACAAAGTTTCCGGCCACAGTTATCGTCTTTGGTGTGGTTTCAAGCGAGGGCCGCATCATGCCTCTTCTCATCTTCGAAGTCAACTTGAAAGTCAACACTAAAGTGTACCTGGATGTGTTGAAGAGTGTGGTGATCCTCCGGTGCAATCAGATAGCCGCTGGTAGACACTGGGTGTGGCAGCAGGACTCAGCGCCTAACCCGACAGTGCTACGACTTATACCCTTCTCTCACTGGCCCCCTTCTTCCCTGATATGAACCCGCTGGACTACTTTGTTTGGTCAAACGTTGAGAACATCACCAACATGACCTCCCACAACACCAAAGCCAGCCTGATTGCTGCCATTCACCGAGTATTTGCCAAGCTCCTGCTAGCGCTTGTGAAAAAGGCACGCTCCCAGTTCCCAGGCAGTTTTTTGCCGGCCAGGGTGCTCTTTCTCTAGAGCATTGGCTCTTCCATCACACTTTTTTAAACCCTTGTGTCACATCACCCCGCCGTGAGAGAAAGATAAATAAATTTCCTAACGTTAATAACATCTCCATTGTTCAAAGAGTTTATTTCACGATACTTACCACATGCGTCAACAACCAACATCGAATATGAGCAAGAAATCATCACTGAACAATCAACAAATGTTCCGTTTGTCTGAAAAAAGAAAAATTTTAAAGTCAATTCTTTTTTGTTTACTTTATTTATTGCTTAGTTGTTGTTTCACGACGTTTCGGCCAACTATTCCTCTGGCCTTCGTCAGATGGTAACACGACAGGATAGGAACTCCAGATCTCCTAATTGTATTCTCAGCAATCACTGCCATCTATAGTTGTTGTCGTCTCACTACGATTTGGCCAAGTAAGCCTCTGGTCGGCTTTGCATAGGATTGAAACCGCTATCTTCAGACAATTCTCACCTGGAACCATAAAGATTCAACGTCTCTATTCACTGCACCACAGGCCCCGAAGGGCGATCAAGGTTAGATTTTTTGGTCATATAAATCCACGTTTATTTATTATCTGATCTTCCATGGTCGGGTCCGTACCAAACGGTACATATATTTTTTTAAATTGGAATTCGTTATTTATTAATTTATTTACTCTTTACCGCCTGACGAAGGCCAGAGGAATAGTTGGCTGAAACGTCGTGAAACAACAACTGATAAAGATGAGGATAATAGCCTGCAATAAAATAAATTAATTAATAATACTCATCTCAATAATGAATTCCAATTAAAAAAAAAGGTATATGAATTTTTTTTTATTTACTTTTTTTTTTCGACCTAAACAAGGCGTATGAAATGCAAACCATTTAGAGCAGCCATTTTCAACCTTTCCTCCATTATTGAATCCTCGGTTTTACGTATTTCTCCATTCACCCCCTACTCCCATACAATAAATAAATAAATAAATAAAATCCATGACTATCGTAAAGTGACAGAAAAACAAGAAGGTGAAAAGGTGCTACATTATAGGAAGCTGCAAGCATTGGTTTCTTCTCAGATACAAAGCCAAGTTTGGTCAGTGTTCCTGCAACCTTAAACCTAGCTCTCTTTTTTTTTTACATAGGTATAACCACTTATCAAGGCACAGAGACTATTCGAGGATAAGGGTTAAGAGTGTACAGTAGTCAATTGGATAATATAGTAATCGTTAGTAATGGAAATTCGGTAAATTTGTTAACTTAAGTGGAACGGCTCATCAAGAACTTGTTTATGTTGGACTTGAAGACAACCATATTGTAGTCAGCCGGAAAGCAGGAAAACGGAAGACAATTCCACAGGCGTGCAGTTCTAAGAAAGAAGCTTTGTTCATGGAATCAACGTTTAGGTTTAGGCACAGATAAAGAGTGGGGGAAATTATTGATAGTGTTTTCAGCTAGACGAGTGTTTCTTGTGAAAGTTTCACAAAAGGGGACCATAGATTAAAGCTCAGTCGAGCACTTGCTCTAATGTAGCACGATCATCGGATGTGAAGCTTCCAGATGTTTTTTCAGTCTTGAAGGTTTCAGTGACCCATTTCCAAGAACACTTAAGCACATAAGACACTGCTCCTCCACACCATCCACAACAATGAAATCAAAGCCATGTTGGACATAATGAATCCAGGTATTTTCTTTTTTACATTGGAGTCGCCATTTATCAAGGCCCAGATGCCACTCGAGGATAATGGTTAATGAGTGTACAGTAGTCAATGGGGTGATATCGTAGTAATCGTTAGTAGTGTAAATTTGGTAAATTGGATTACTTAAGGGAACGGTTCAACAAGAATTTATTTACATTGAACTTGAAGACAAATTGTAGTCAGCTGGAAAGCAGGCAAACGGAAGAGAGTTCCACAGGCATGCAGTTCAAAGAAAGAAGCTTTGTTCATGGAATCTACATTTTGATTTAGGCACAGATAAAGAGTGAGAAAATTATTGACAGTGGTTTCAGCTAGACGAGTTTTTCATGAAAGTTTGACGATAGATTGGAGCTCAGGCGAGCACTTGCCATGGAAATAACGATAAAGCAGAGACAGACTCATAACGTCTCTTCTGTGGGAAAGAGGTTGCAGGGAAGAGAAAAGAGCATTCCCCACTAAACTACAAAGTCTATTTTGTACTCTGTCAAGGCAGAATAAGCTGTTTTTAGCAGCTCCTGCCCAGATGTGACAGCAGTACTCCATCCTTGAACGTACTTGGCTTTTATATAGATAGAGAATTGCATCAGCAGTGAGATATCTACTGGAGTGGTAGAAGGATTTCACCATTTTTCCAGCGACCTTGGCAACAGATTTGATGTACATGTTCCATTTCAGATCAGGAGTAAAGGTCAATCCCAGAAGCTTGTCAAAACATGGAGCCTCCCCAAGACAAGAGCCATCCATTTCAATTAATGCCAGATGGGGATCAGAACGTTGATGATGTAAAGATAGAAGCTTGGTTTTAGATGCCTTAAAAGTAATCAGCCACTCCTTCCTCCACCCCAGACTTCCTGCACATAATCTTATTTCCAAACACATTAGCATAAATTAATTTCTAACTTCCAGTGGAAAATCCAGGTTCAATGTTAGTTCAGTGGTCAACATGATTATGCCGTATCCTTGTTAAGAATCTCTGAATTGGAGAGTTATTCAACATTTCATGTACTTCTTACGATATCGTTGGCAACCATCCATTTCAGGAGACGATGGTGTAACTCTTATAATCAATATTATTATTAAAAATTATCATCATCATTTATCATAAATATCGCAGTCACCAACTTATTTAACCCCCCCCCCTCATTACCTTCTATTTTTAATTATCATTATCACATAATCATATAAATGAAGTAGATGATTATATCTAAGCATGGAGATGAATTAATTATATACATCTTGAAATTTATTATTATTATTATTATTATTATTGTTATTATTATTATTATTATTATTATTATTATTATTGCTATATAACTTTTAAAGCTCTACTGTAGTAAATAAGTAAAAAGCTATGGTGGAATGAGGGTGGGGGGAGTGGACGAGGATGGGAGATGAATGGGAAGAAGGAAGACAAGCCTTAGAATCACCACCAATAAATTATTTATGGCTTCCCCTTTTCATTCTTTCTCTTTCCCTTCTTTCTTCCTTTCTTATTTATTTCCTTCCTTTCTCCCTTGTGTCTTTTTCTTTTCTTCCTTATCTCTTAACCTCTTCACTAGGGATGATGTAGTAGGGTGGGGATGGCCCCATAAACATTTTAGTCCAATTAAAAGCATTTTTATAACTGAATAACTCAATTAAATCTGAAATCCCTTTTAGCAAAGATATATCAGATTCACATTCACCCACTGGTTGAACCTACACACACTAGTAACACACATGCATACGAATACCATTCTTTAATCCCCCATCTTTTTCCATTCATTCCCATATCTCAGCACAGACTCAAATCTGCACCCCTATTGGGTCTTATTTACATACAATCAAATCTTATTTGTCACAACATTTGATGGAACCTCCTGATATTAACTCCCTGTGATGAAGAAGGCCTGATATTTTCATTACAAACTTTGCTTTAGTATAAGGTGTATCACCTGAAGAGATCTCTAGTTACTGGTAGCTAGCTGACTGAAACATGCTCATGACTGTGTAGAAACATATGACTACTTATGTAAAAACAAACAAAGAGTATATATATATATATATATATATATATATATATATATATATATATATATATATATATGTTTTGAGAAAAATAGAAAAACCGAATGAAATTATTAAAATAATCAACGTTACGTCCTTATTTCAGAGGACATCTTCAAGCAAACAATTAATAAAACAAACATGTTAAAAAACACTTTGAAAAAGAGTTAAAAACATATTTAATCTGAAAAGGAAACACTTGATAAGTGGATAGTCCTTAATCCGCGGAGTTTTGAAGAAATACCTTCCTTCTCATCAGAGGGTAGGAATTAGCAAAATGCGGGATCGGATTATATATATATATATATATATATATATATATATATATATATATATATATATATGGTCTGTTTATTATACAAATTGAACTCTGTCCTACATTGAACACTCTTTAATAATCATTGGATTTACATCTAGGAAACCAATCCATATATATATATATATATACTATAATAATTATTAAATACTTACAGACACTAGTGTTTCATCCTTTTGGGAATCGTCAGTGCAGGACGTCATGATTAACACCGGGCGATAGATTCAAACATGGCAACACACACACACACACACACACACACACACACACACACACACACACACACACACACACACACACACACATATTCAAGCACGTCTGTTTGAACACGACAGAGTTATTCTTTTCTCCGATTCTTTTGGATATATTTTCAATTGGACAAGCAATCTTTTTTTATTTCAGCTGGCATGTTGTATATTATGGCGCCCAAAAGTTGTTGTTCAGCCATATTCTTCTCAAGCGCTTTCTTTCGGTACATCCGATCGTCGTCAGAAGCGGTTGTTGTTGTTGTTGTCATTTTCTATTTCTTTTTCTTTGAGGCTTGGTGTATTTATAGCTTGGGGGGGGGGAGGGGGGTTATAACGGTGGGAGTAGGATGGTTAGGGCGAATTATTTTTATTTTTAATTTCGATTTTCTTATGTTATATTTTATTTATTTCGTTTCGTGTTAGTATATTCGTTCCGGTATTAAATGAGATCCGGTGTGAAAAGGGGCTGTAGTTTTTTTTATAAGTATGGCTTCTAGTAATTTTAGTCGTTGTGTGCAGTTGTTAAGGTATCGAATTTTAGTATTTTTAGTTAAGATATTTCTAATGTCTGACGACTTTAGGTTTTTATTATGAGATGTTAGATGCTGTTTTATTGCACTATTGTCAGCTAAATGATAGGTTAGTCGTCGGGAGAGTGTTGTTGTGGTGTGGCCTATGTATGCGTGGTATGAATTTTTAGAGTGGGTTCGGGGACATTCTTCGAAGGGGCAAATAAATATTTAACTATAAAGTTGTTATTGTTTCTCCATTACCATAGAAACACATGTTAGATATGCAGATCTTTTCTCAAATGTAAAAATGTGAGAGATGAACTATCGATTTTCGTTTTACTAATCGTTTAAAATCAATAGATATTCATTATTTTAGTATTACTATCATAGAATATTTTTCTTTACAGAAAATAAAATAAAAATTCATATCATAGAATATTTTTCTTTATAGAAAATCAAATAAAAAATCATATCATAGAATATTTTTCTTTACAGAAAATCAAATAAAAAAGCCAATTAAAAGAATCGTTTTTGGCATCGGAAAATAGGCATAAATTTTTCCGATACACATTTCGATACTTCAAAAATGGTTCGATTTTTTTGATTTCCAATGCCTATTCCGATTAATCGTCCCAACACTAATATATATATATATATATATATATATATATATATATATGAGATATTAATCAGAATCGGCATTGGAAATCGAAAAAATCGGAACATTTTTGGAGTATCGAAATCGGTATCGGAAAAATGTGTGCCTATTTTCCGATATATATTGCCCAGGTGTTTGGAGGTGTATGCTGAGCAAAAAAAAAAAAAAAATAAAGTTAAATTTTTTTAACTTTGACCCCTATTATGAACCTTTAAAATGTATTGTTTTGGGCTCAAATCAAGTTATTAAGTTAGATCCATGTTCAAGAAACCTATATCTAAAATTTCAAGTGTTTAGACCTTAAATTGTCGGAGGAGTTTGGTAGAGTTCTCAAAGGTCAAATCGTTAAACTTTGACCCCTTAACAGCCAAATTTCTGGCCGAAAACAGATCACATCGATTTTCCCAAATCTCAGTACCCTGTATATCAAATTTCGAGTGTGCAGACTAAAAATTGACAGAGTTATTGCGTAGGGAAATGGACACACACACACACACACACACACACACACACACACACACACACACACACACGTTCACTTTTATATATATACTAGCATTTCAGCCCGGCGTTGCCCGGGTGTTTGGATATGTATGTTGAGCAAAAAAAAAAAAAAAAAAGTGGTAGTAGGAAGTCAGGCTCGAACCCGTACCGCAAAGGAGGTAAAACCTAACGTTTATGCTGTTACGACCACCGCCAAACCGGAAGCAACATTTTTTTAAAATTAAGGCTATAGAATCTAAAGGAGAGGATAACTTTCAAAAATATCGGCGAAAAAAGTGACCCCCACCCCTGTAGAAAAGTGCCTAGTTGAAGGGGAAGATATTAATGTTTTTAGCCAATTTTTCGATACTAGCATTTCAGCCTGGCGTTGCCCGGGTGTTTGGATGTGTATGTTGAGCAAAAAAAAAAAAAAAAAAAGTGGTAGTAGGAAGTAAGGCTCGAACCCGTACCGCAAAGGAGGAAAAAAAACGAGGTAAAACCTAACGTTTATGCTGTTACGACCACCGCCAAACCGGAAGCAACATTTTTTTAAAATTAAGGCTATAGAATCTAAAGGAGAGGATAACTTTCAAAAATATCGGTGAAAAAAGTGACCCCCACCCCTGTAGAAAAGTGCCTAGTTGAAGGGGAAGATAATGTTTTTAGACAATTTTTCGATATTTGTCATATGAAAGGTCGAACTTTAAAACGATACTGATCTTGGTAAAATTTGTCGCCTTTATTGAAAGTTTAAGGCAGACATGCAAACAGACATACATACATACATTTATATATTAGTAACTAAAAATTTCGACCCAAAATGATGAAAGCTTGCCCTATCTCTGAATACCCTTTATGTAAAATTTCAAATATTTAGACCAGAAATTGTCTGAGTAATTTGGAAGAGACTGCAGAGGTCAATTTTTTTTAACTTTGACCCCTATTATGACCTCATAAAATTTATTGTTGTGGGCTCAAATCAAGTTATTAAGTTAGATCCATGTCCAAGGAACCTATATCTAAAATTTCAAGTGCGTAGGCCCCAAATTGTCGAAGGAGTTTGGTAGAATTCTCAAAGGTCAAATCGTTGAACTTTGACCCCTTAATAACCAAATTTCTGGCCAAAAACCGATCACGTCGATTTTCCCAAATCTCAGTACCCTGTATATCAAATTTCGAGTGTGTAGACTAAAAATTGACAGAGTTATGGCGTAGGGAAATGTACACACACACACACACACACACACACACACACACACACACACACACACACACACACACACACACATACACGTTCACTTTTATATATATATATATATATATAGATAGATAGATAGATAGATAGATAGATATGTGTGTGTGTGTGTAATATTTATGGTTTACTTACCAACTGATATTTGTTTACATTGACTTTACAATCTTGTAGTAATATATTAAATGCTTGTGTGACTTCATTTGTAACATTTGAATGAATATCAATCCTAAAAAAAAAAAAAACAGAAAAGAAAATTCATGAAAAGACATAATTTTGTACATTATGATAAAGTCGTGTTTCTTCTAGCTTCAAAACGTAAAAACGATATCTTTCATGTTAACTTACCCGACATTTCCCGTCTGACTACAATCTCTAAACTAAACTGCATGTGTCTCAAAATCTATCTGATTACGCCATTAACTCCTGTAACATTAGGATCTCCTGATACTATTACTAAAATCATCTCCATTGTTTCTGTTCTAACATTCTTGTTTGTTTTAACATTCCTACGTTTACATTCCTGATACATTCCTACCAAAATCTTAAAAATATCTTTCATCTTGATACATATTTTTCAGACATCAAAAACGGCGGTCATAATAATAATAATCGTTCAAATTACTTGGCATCCCAGGCAATTTTACAATGATCTAGTTGGGGACCCATCGCGGTGCACCAGGAGAAAGCTTCACAAGCCTCCCCGCAGTGACCTAGTCCACAATACATTGTAGTCTACATTGCACTGTAGAGAACCTACTGTTGATTTTATAAAATTATTTTTTATATATGATAGTTTGACTTAAGGTTTAAAATGCAACAGTCAAGTATCATGGTTCAATTGTACTCAAAACAAACATTTATTTCGAATGCGCTCCTGTCATATCAAAGAACCTACAAAAATAGGTTTAAGACTCCAAAAAAGTCATGCTAGAATTCTCTGCAAGAACCCGTGATGTAGTGGATAGTGTACTTGGTAAAATTCGTTTGTAATTTACACTGTTCTGGAGGTTGAAGGTTCAATCTACAGTGCGGGGCAACACTCGAAAATACAATTGCAAATTACTTAGGATTTCTACTCAGTCATGGTTGACGGAACAAGAGCATGCTACCTCCGTGGATTAAATAAAGGGCTTCGTTTGAAATTTTGTGGTGATTCAAAAGTTTGACAAAAAGAGTCTTGAATTCGACAAGATATACCTGAAGAAAGTCGGAGGTTATATTGACCAAAAACGTTCTGCAAATAGCACAAGATTAAAACAGTAATCTATATATTAATACGATATTTTCTGTGTCACTGTTACATCTTTTTTTTCTTCTTCCGAGTGATTGTCGTTTTATTGTTATAACCTTCAATTTCTTGTAATAAATAATTTTACCAAAGATTTGGTTTCGGTTTCGAGTATAGCTGATGGCACTCAAGTCATCTATCTTTTTATAAATGATTTTACTAAGAATTCTTCATAATTTTTACTTTTGGTTTCGATTATAGGTGAAAGAAATCAATTTATATATATATATATATACTAGCTGTACCCTGCCACGCGTTGCTGTGGCTCAAATTGGCGCAATGGAAAAAGTTCCAAAATGAGAAAAAGCATGTTTCTTATAGGTTTAATTTTTCATTTCGTATGGGTACACAGTTTTTGTTGTTCCATTTTCTTAACTGATATAGAGATTTTCTGGTTTGGTGACTCTTGAATACATAACAAATTGTCCATGTGAAAAAAGTCAATGTGTAACTGCAAGCCACACAATTGTAAAGATTGTTCTCTGCGCTTTGTTGATGGTTATTGCAAACGACAATAAAATTGGGAAGTGCAATTTCCTAAAGTGTAATGATGTATCCGGTGGAATCATAGGAATGCATGGGAGGAAGATATATTCATCTGTAAAAAGTCCTGTTATGATTGTTGTTTCTATGATATTGTTTGTTAATTTTTTTTACTGCAAACCATGTGCATTTGTAAAGCTTGGATTGATTTATCTTTCACAACATGATAAATAGTATGTTAAATTTCAGTTGCAATACATACGGTGGCATCCCTGGCAAATATAGCTGTTGCATAATTAACTACTTTACCTACTTTCACAACAGTGTCGATAGATTTGTATTTGACTACCTCATTTGGAATTTTACATTGAATAATAGCGTGGACGTCTTTGTATTGACCTGCAAGAATAGCTCGTTCACCCAGTCAAGTGGAATTCTTATAATTTGAATATCTGCAAAAATCTAACTCTTCTTTTGATGTAATAAAATTACAGAAGTTAAAAGTCAAAGAATTTTGCCCTTAAATCTGATCAGCTGGCACTTTTCCGTACCCAATTTCCCACAAGTGATGCAAATATTTCTGTGCGGATCGAACAGTCTGCAACTGGATATGCATATTTTGAGTTAAGTTTAATGTCTTCACATGGCACAAAAAAGTAGAGTATTTGAGGCAAGCATTTATTTCATCTGCTGGTGTTGATTGAATAGGTAACATTTGTCTGAAATCTCCTGCAAGCAATATTACTGCATTCTCAAATGGTCTGACATTGCCATGCAAATCTTGTAAGGATCGACCAAGAGCCTCAAGTGATTTTTTGCGTATCATTGTGCATTCATCCTAAACAATAAGTTTGCATTTCTGCAATATTTTTCCCCATATTGGATGTTTTGGAGATGTCGAACATGAGATTTTTGAAAAATTGAATGTTTCAAAGTAGAATAAATAATTCTTCTACTTGGCAGCAAGGTCGCAGGTATTCCTCATGCAGCAAGGGCTAAGGCTATGTCATTTTGTTACCGAATGGCTGCCAAAATCAATTTAATTAGAAATTATTCTCACAGTCAGTAAATTAGGTGACTAAAATAGGATTTATCCATGTTTTGACAATGCCTTATTCACTGTAATTAATTTAGGAGACTAAAATACGATGAGGGATTAGAGATCGACAGATAGAGAGGAAGATATATAGATAGAAAAGAGAAAGGGAGAGGAAAATAGAGAAAGAGAAGGAGATTTTTTTTTTTTTACATGGAGGTCACCACTTATCAAGGCCCAAGGGCCACTCGGGGATAAGGGTTATTGTGTGTACAGTAATCAATGGGATAGTGTAGTAATAGTATTGGAGAATTGATAAAGTGTCATTACTTAAGGGGGCGGTTCATCAGGAATTTGTTTGTGTTGGACTTGAAGACATCCAGGTTGAAGTCGGGAGGGAAACAGGCAAGCAGAACAGAGTTCTACAGGCGTGCAGTTCTAAGAAAGAAGCTTTGTTTATGGAATCTACGTTTTGATTTAGGCACAGATAAGGAGTGGGGAAAATTATTGACGGTGGTTTCAGCTAGTCGGGTGTTTTTTGAAAAAGATTGGCGAGGGGGGACCAGAGATTGGAGTTCAGACAAGCACTTGCCATGGAAATAATGATAGAACAAAGACAGGCTCGCAACGTCTCTTCTGTGGGAGAGAGGTTGCAGGGAAGAGAAAAGGGCATCCCCCACCAAGCCACGAAGTCTATTTTGTACTCTGTCAAGGCAGGATAGGCTCATTTTAGCAGCTCCTGCCCAGATGTGGCAGTAGTACTCCATCTTTGGACGTACTTGGCTTTTATATAGATAGAGAATTGCATCATTAGTGAGATATCTTCTGGAGCGGTAGAAGGATCCCACCATTTTCCCAGCAACCTTGGCTACAGACTTGATGTATGTGTTCCATTTCAGATCAGGAGTAAAGGTCAAACCCAGAAGCTTATCAAAACATGGGGCCTCCCCTAGACGAGAGCCATCCATTTCAATTGATGCCAGAGACAGAGAGAGGGGAAGAGTTAGAAACAGAGAGGGGCGAGAGAGGAAAGTAGAGAGAGATAGAGGGAGTTAGAGAGAGAAAGGGACTCAAAGAGAGATGGAGAGGGTGATATAGATAGAAAGATAGTTTGAGAGAGGGAAAGGGAGAGATGGATGGAGAGAGATATTAAGAGAGGAAGAGAGAGGGGGAGAGAAACAGAAGGTAAACTACACTTCATCGTTTTTTTCCTCGTTCAGTAGAGAAATCTTTCGAGACTGAGGCAATTTTAATTTTTTGTTACTATCCAGAGTACCCTTCTTTTTTTTCGGGAGCTAGATTTTCCACACATTAGAAACCGACCAGGTTATCTGTACTTTCACCTAACAAATTAATAAAAGAAAAAGATATTGTAAAATTTGAATGTAGCGTGAAAATACTATTTTAAAAAATAGCACGATAACATAAGTGCATAAGTGCCACTTTAGGTACTCCCTGGGCGTTGAGATCCATGGCGACCCGCATAATTATTTAATGGTCGCTCCCTTAGCCCCTCCCCCCCCTAGTCAAGGCTAATGCATGCGCACGTAACATTTTTTTATTTACTGACGTTGGCTTAGAACTAAACGATTTATTGATAATTTCGTAACCCTTAAACGCATGGCAGAAGATTTAAATTGGTTCATCATTGTTGTAATGAAAAAAAAAAGTTTCATTCAACACAAAACCAAAAACAAATATTAATGATAAATGATTTATTATTGTATTCATTGAAATTTACTAATTTTTAAATAAAAAAAGTAAAAAAAAAAGTTAATAAAAAAATAGTTGCTTATGTGCGCATGTGCAAATGTTCGTAAAAGTGAGAAATTATTTTAATCATTTAAAAAACTTGGTATTTTTTTTTTTTTTTTTTTAGATTAGGTCCACCTTATAATCACCCCCAACCTCCTCATCTTAAGAACAGCTTTCGGAATTAACACCATTTTTGGAGGGGGGGTGAAAAATATTTGCAAAATTTAACTGATATTTTTCTTGTCAGCATACCCACCCGAAAATACTATTTAAAAAAAAAAGGAGGGGTTCAGTGCCCGTTGCAGAGAAGTAGATTTATTCATCAATAAAAGTCGTCATTTAAAAAAGAAAATTGTGGAGGTGGACCTAAATGTAAATATTTACCAAAAAAATTATCCACTCATGTAAATTAAAAATGTCTGTAAAAGTGAGAAATTATCAATACATGGTTTATTTTTTTTGTTGTTTTTTTTTAATATTCATGAAAAGAGTTAAGCCAACGTATGTAAATACATGAATTACAAATGTTTGTAAAAGTGAGAAATTATTAATAAATGTTTAGTAACTTTTTTCTTTTAATATTCATAAAGAGTAAAACTTTTTTTCCAATATTCATGAAAAGAGTTAAGCCAACGTAAATAAATAATATTTGTAAATGTGCAAAAGGCAACGTAAGTAAATAAATGATAAATGTTACGTGCGCATGCGTTAGTCTTGACTAAGGGGGGGGGCTAAGGGAGCGACTATTAAATAATTCTGCTTGTCTCCATGGAACTCAACGCCCAAAGAGTACCCACTTTATTTTAAATATTTATTTTCCAAAGGACTGTTTGTATTTTAAATGTAGAAACATCAAAAAAAAAAAAAAAAAAAAAACATCAACAGAAAAACAAACAAACAAACAAACAAACAAAAAACTACCGTTTATTTGTATTTCTTATTAAATGTTTGTAGAAAATCTAATTTTTTTTTTGTCAAATAAATAAATTTCAAGCAATTTTTGCAATAAATAATAAATAGCAACTTCGTTAATTTTACGACTCTCCCCAGCATATTATAAACACCCTAATCTCCTCATGTTAAAACGGCTTTTAGAATGAACACCCCCAACCTCCCCATGTTAAGAACGGCTTCCGAGGTTTGTGGAAGGGCGTCTTTAATTTGAAAGCCGTTTTTAACATGAGAAGGTTAGGGTATTTATAATACGCTGAGGCATGTTGTAAAAATGAAACAGTTCAGAAAAAGATTAAACAAACTTTTTTTATGTAAAAAATGCCGTGAAAGAAACTAAACAATTAAAACGCAATGTTTGGTGAGTGAAAAGCCTTAAGATAAACAAAGGAATTTAAAATTTTAAAAATTGGTAAGATACATAAATGTATTTAAATTTTAAAAATAGGGCATTTTTTGTGTGTTAATGCAGAGAGTGATCCGCACTATTTTTTAAGTCGTATTTCCACATTTAATTAAAGTTTTATGATATGTTTTTTTTATTCAATTGTAAGGTTAAAGTACAGAATAGGTACAAAATACCCTACCCTCCCCATGTTAAGAATGGGTTTTGCAAATAATAACTTTATTATTTCAGTATGGATCACTCTCTGCATGAGTACCTTTTTTTTTTTTTACTTATCTTGTAATTCGAGAGTCGTTGAAACGGACGTTACCGGAAATAAAACCGGGCAGTCTCGCAGAAACAACTTACAAAAAAATATTTTTATTTTAATTAATATTTTTATAATTCGCAATGTTAAATTATATTAATAACATGCAAACATTTCTTGACTTTACGGATATATTTTCTGAAAATTTCAATTAAATTGGTAATGTAGAAATATGGTTTTATCGACTTTGAACGAACCAAGAATTACATTTATATATATATATATATATATATATATATATATATATATATATATATATATATATATATATATATATATATATACTTGAGCTAATCCCAGTTAAATGAAAATTGCTCAATATACCAGATAGAACAAATAAATCATAATTTAGTAATTTAAATTTTATGATGTGAAATGGTTAAATTTCAAATCTAGAATTTTTATTATATGCAAGACAAAGAATACATTTCAATAAGTATATCTCCTTCACCTATAGGTTTTCGATGTTTACCATCTCCTCAGAGGAGAAAATATTAGCAAATATTATAAAAGGTTTATACCTAATTTGCTAAATGCAATAAACATAGAAAATCATAATTAAAAGTTTTTAAATCATAGAGTAAGGGACATTATATATTGGTTCAGAATGAAAAGGATATTGAACTTCATATCGAAATTGCATCGTAAATCCTGAAGTGAGTGTTTGCTAGCAGAGAGGTAAAATGATGCAATGCTTGATTTTTTCACGGCACAATGGAAACAATCCG
>NC_136522.1:64659839-64702339 GCF_053919585.1 Euprymna scolopes
ATACTTTCGTATATTAATTTATGTGATTAAATCAACCAAATGCTGGCCAATAGCAGAGTCCAAGGCTGCAGAAGGAGGGAGCCTTGGACTCTGCTATTGGCCAGCATTTGGTTGACAACCTGTGCTGTGCCGATAGATATAAAATAGATTGGTTCGAGGTGCTACATAGAGCGGACTCCAAAAACCATTTAAAGATTTTGGAGGCCGTCTCTATCGCGGTGCGTCAACCTTCTTTGTGCCGGCAAAAAGAAACATCAAACGCATTGTTTCTCTTTGGGGAACTTTGAATTTTTTCTCCCGCTTTTTTTTTTTTTTTTTCTCCCTCGTTGTGCCAACATTTTTAATCGTTTTTTAAACGTAAATAAATTTAATTAATGTCCCCGTACGTTGGCACATTAAATAAGTTCCCCAATAGAACTCTTTATTTTCGTCACAATGTTATTTAGATTGCTATCGATTTACTCCTGAAGAGATGATAGCCGAAAGAGCTCTCGAGAAACTTCCGCCTAGTATTTTATTTAAAACCATATACAAATTCTGTACCTCTAAACATATATATATATATATATATATATATATATATATATATATATATATATATATATATATACTTCAGAATAAAGTTATCCAACAAATGAACTTGTATGGAAACCTGGGATTATAGGTCTTACAATATATTAGTGATGTGAGCTGGTGAACTTATTGTTTGATATAACCGGGATGTTGGGGGTCTTAATATTTCGAGAATGTCATCTCTTTTTCAAACGAAAAAGGACCCAAGAATGTCTTTAAAAAAACTACTAACCTGTTTCCTTTGAACACTGAGAAGCATTTGTGGCCCCTACTTCCAAGGTGGTCGTATTCGCTGGGCATTTGATGCAGTACATACTGCCCACCTCACTTGCATAATAACCAAGACTACATTTCGTACACGAACCATAGTCTCTTGCTGGTTGATGACCAGCTGGGCACTTTACTGAAAACAGGAAGCGGAAATAAAATTTAAAAAGAAAAATTTACAATAGAATTCAATTATCAGCATAAAAATGTTTTCCTGGGATTACATTAGCATTGGTCTTCAGGAAACCGACTCAAAGTAAATAATTCCTGATCCTGCATTGATTTTGGAATCGTTCTGTCACTATTTGTATATGGATTTACATTCTAGGATTGTTTTATATTCATGCAGTCTAACGTATAATAGTCAAAACGAGACTTTTTATTTATACACTAGCGGGGGGGGGGCAGGCGTAAAGTACGCTTAAATATAATATTTTTATTTGTCCAGACTTTGTATAGATTATTATAGAGACGTGATTTCAAAAGTAAAAAAAAAATATTTAGGTGTCATCAGCTAGAATCGAAACCGAACCATTCAAATCTGGTGACGTTATCACTGCACCAGCGTGACATGTATATGAACCGATCAAAAATAAACTAATCTTTATTATCGCTGGACCCACAAACAAATTTAAACAAGCACTTGCCCGATTCGAATATCTACACAGCTATGCGGATTACCCAATATATAGCTTGGACATTATTACCAAACGGATGTAAAGAACGTATAACATGGATTTTACCAAGCAAGCTGGATCTACAAAAACATTCATATCCTTTTTCTACAAATCCTCCTGCTACAGGACTTCTGATAAATGTATTATTTTCACTTTGACTTTCCATGTCTCACTGACTTTAGCAAATAAGGTGCATACTTTTATAACTATTTGCTAATATTTTCTCTCCTCTGATGAGATGGTAGACATCGAAACCCTATAGGTTAAGGAGATTAATTTTCTAAAGCATTCTTTGTCTTGCTTAGAATAATAAAAATTCTTTGATATGAAACTCAACCACTTCATTTCATTTCAATGAGAGTTTTTTGAAATTCATTGAATTACAATTTAATTTATTTGCTCTATCTTGCATATCGAGCAATTCTTGTTTAGATGGGATAACTTATAGAATATTACTGCCAGTAATATTTTGTAAACCTACAATCTCACGTTTCCATAACAACTGATTGTTAAATAAAAACTAATCTGAAGAATATATATATATATATATATATATATATATATATATATATATATATATATATATATAAATACTAGTAATGCACCCTATCTTGGGTTGAGCACATTGGGGAAGTGATATACAAACTGTCATTAGCGTATTAAGCGACGCTCTTTGTGTAAACAAATCGAGCGGAGGCATTTCGGTGATGTCAAAACATCGTTAAGTCATTACCCACATAGCAACAGCCGTATAGCGCAATGGTGAGAAGCCTTTACTGTCATTTGGGCGGCCGGGTTATATATTGTTTTGTTTTGGTTTTAGCGATATGTTTTGAATGAATTCAATTATTTACGAAAGCGCATTTTTTACCTATATGCGAGTTGGGAATAATTTTCCCTTTTAACCAATTTGGTACACCCACATGGGGAGCGGTATATATATTATTTTTAAATGTAAACTACTTCGTTTAGTCACATAAATTAATATACGAAAGTATAAATTTATGCGTAAACTTTAAGTATTTACTTCAACAGTGCTCAATATGTATGTAGAGCTAGGTAGTAAGTTATAAAATATATATGGCGATTAAGCTACACAGAATATTCCGCGTTTCATCCACACTAGGGTTCCTCAGGCTTATGCATACGCGGAATATTCTGTGTAGCTTAATCACCATATATATTTTATAACTTACTACTATATATATATATATATATATATATATATATTCTAGCCGCACTGATGAGCTGTGATACAGCGAAACAGTACTGTATGTGGATTACTATAATGCTCCTTATCATGAGTTGAGCATATTGAGAAGTGATACATGAATTACCATTAGCGTATTAAGCGATACTCTTGGTGTAAACAAATCGAGTTTAGGTATTTCGGACGATGTCAAAACATCGTTAATTCACTACTCGCACAGCAGCCGATTAGCGTAATGGTTAGAAGCCTTGACTGTCATACGGGCAGTCGGGTTTCGATCCTGGCTTGAGGTAGTTGCCTGTCTAACAGCACTGATGAGCTGTATTTATCTTTATTAGCAATACTTATGTGGATGACTATATATATATATATATATAATCAATATTATATATATATAATCAATATTATATATATAATCAATATTATATATATAATCAATATTATATATATATAATATTGATTATATATATATAATCAATATTATATATATATAATCAATATTATATATATAATCAATATTATATATATATAATCAATATTATATATATATATAATCAATATTTATAATACAATAAATATACTGCAAGAACAGACCCACATTGTAACAATAAAGAATCATTCCGTCTTCCATATTTCTTATGGCATTGTTAAGATCCTAGCATAAATATGCAGGCTCCAATATGTTTAACTCCCCGAAATGCTAACTAAATCCCCAAAGTACAGACTTTAAACTGTTTTTAAAATGGGTGCTTACAAATAAGTCATATAATTTTACATAACAATGATTGAATTATATATATATATATATATATATATATATATATATATATATATATATATATATATATATATACGTTTTATTTTTTATTACCGTATCTTTCTGTTAAGTTACATTATTGTTTCAGCTACTTGGCCGTTTTTTTGGCCGTCTGTAGCTTCCTCAGACTTTTACAGGTAGCTGAAACAATAATGTAACTTAACAGAAAGATACGGTAATAAAAATAAAACGCATATTTGCTCTACAACTGTATTGAGCACTCAGTTTTTATTAATTACCATTTCCACTATATATATATATATATATATATATATATATATATATATAACTATACATATACATATATATGATGATTATTTCTGCATCTTTCCCGATAATCGCCGTCACACTTAGTTTTCCCCATCTCGTCGTCCACGCCATCTTAGATGACTCTGCAGTCCTGCTGCAGATTTACATATCTTGAAGCAGATGTGACAGAAGTTGGCCATCTCTCTTCCATAAGTGTTATTGCGTCCGTGTGCACGTAGATGACTCTTTAATCCAGCTTTAGTTGGCTTCCTCTTGAGGTTGAAGGGTATTCTGATGAACAATCACATGTCTTCTCAAACCAGCAGTAGACTTGCAAACTTTGTTGCATATTAAACAGATCGTTTGGTTCGGACTAATAGGTACAAAATTGACCTGAGTTTTGTGTGACAAGGTGGTTGAGGTAGTCAGCTTTTGATAGAAGCACTCGTTCACAAGTGTCACATTTCCAGCTCTATGTGTCATACATGATGATGATGATTGCAACGTCTTGTCAGACGGGTGCCACTCCCTCAGACATTTAAAATCCATGAGCCCAAATGTCTGAGGGAGTATCTATACAAATATGATGTTAAAGAGTCTTAGCTTTGTACGACAGCTAAGTGTCTCTCTCGGTTCAAAACGTTGAGATTCAGCAACAAGCAAGAGCAAGATAGCCAGCAACAAATTAAACTTCAGACCAGCTTAATGCGGGTACTGGTCTTCCGCTTTATGGTTTTTTAAATCAGAGATTTGCTTCTCCTAGAAAGGTTGCCTTCACCACGGCTTACGGGAGCCCTCTCTATCCCAATACACATATACACGCACACAAATATACACAGTGCTAGTTGGCCGTTGACCCAGAAAAAGAGTTCATTCGCCCTTTGGAAGGTCTTGTTTTTAATCCTCCAGGGAGACTAGCCGCCCTCCTCACCAAACAAGTCTGGTGGGGGAGCCAGTTTAGTCGCCGGTGACCCGACCATGAGGCAGGTAGTACTGGGTTACATGGTACCAGTAGCATATCACATGACCATACATATGTGTCATACATACATACATACATACATATATACATGATGATCGCAACGTCTTGTCGGACGAGTGCCACTCCCTCAGACTCTTAAAGTCCATGAGCCCAAAAATTACTTTTTATTTATTTTTTTTTTAGTCCTACCAGTGAATTCACATGCTCAAGCAGGCATGACACTGAAGATGGTCATTGAAATCAATTATTACATGCCTCCAGCATTTCAAGCCTCCACACGTCACAACTTTTCCATCACCACAGGATCATTTTTATAGACAAATGCCCGAGGGAGTATCTATACACAGATGATGTAACAGAGTCTTAGCTTTGTACGACAGCTAAGTCTCTCTCTCGGTTCAAAATGTTAAGATCCAGCAACAAGCAAGAGCAAGATAGCCTGCAATAAGTTAAACTGCAGATCAGCTTAATGCGGGTACTGGTCTCCCGCTTTATGGTTTTTTAAATCAGAGATTTGCTTCTCCTAGAAAGGTTGCCTTCACCACGGCTTACGAGAGCCCTCTCCACCCCAGCACACACATACATACACACAAACACACACGGTGCTAGTTGGCCATTGAATCCAAAAAAGGGTTCATTCGCCCTTTGGAAGGTCTTGTTTTTAATCCTTCAGGGAGACTAGCCACCCTCTTCCCTAAACAAATCTGGTGGGGGAACCAGTTTAGTCGCTGGTGACCCGACCATGAGGCAGGTAGTACTGGGTTACATGGTACCAGTAGCATATGACATAACCTGACTATACATACATACACCTTTCTTTCTCTTTTTCTCACTTTCAAAGAACGATTGTTTGATGAAATTTTTGTTAAGAAAGATATTCCAGTCAATGAAATAAGGGAAAGCTCGCTTTGATATACAAGAAGACGTTTCAACTTTTATGCATTTTATTAGATTGCACATTTAAAAGTCATAATGCATATCCAAATAAAAAAAAAATGGACAATAATAGAATTAAAATAGACATGACTCAGTCGAGAAGGTAATGCATGGGAGATGTGTTAACACTTTGGACAAACGTAAAATGGGGTCATTATTAGGGAATGAAGGATATAAAATACCTGTGACTTTGATTTTGGAATCGTTGCATCACCAATTATGATATTAACCTTTTTTTTCATGGATGCTTTTAGCTATTTCCTTGCAATTTCCATTAAAAAATATCCAATCATTGTTTTACATAAACTTCAGTCTTAGCCCGGAATATCCAACAGTCTTTATTTTATCACCATTTAATATCACTGTATAGCATAATTACGTTGGATCACGAAAGTTAAGCAACATTGGGTCTGGTCAGTACAAGATCGATGACCCTTTAGGAATAGCTTAGGTATTTCGGACGATGTCAAAACATCGTTAATTCACTACTCGCACAGCAGCCACCGATTAGCGTAATGGTTAGAAGCCTTGATTGTTAAGCAACGTTGAGTCTGGTCAGTACCAGATCGGTGCCTCTTTAGGAATAGAAGACGCTGTATATAGGAGGACGTCGACACTTTGTAAGAGCTGCAAAAAAACTAGTGTCATCATCTCCCCTGATGGGATATACATGTAACCGGAGATCGTTTGTGAATTTCATACTCCCATGAAGCGTCTTCCTTTTTTAGGAGGAGCCGGTTCGATCTGCCCAGGGTTAGTACTGCTTCAATTCTGTTCATCCACCATAACTAAATATTTAGAGGTTTTAAAAGAATCAAAACCAGTAACTATCGGAATTGCCCTATTACTAAGATATATATATCTATTTGTGTTGGGACGATTAATCGGAATCAGGAATTGGAAAAATCGGAAAATTTAGAGGTATCGGAATTGGTATCGGAATCGGAAAAATTAATGCCTATTTTTTCGACGCCAAAATGATTCTTTTAATTGTTTCTTTTTATTTGATTTTGTTTAAAGTAAAATCTCCCATTGCTCGTTAAAATGATAAAATAATAAATATTTATTGATTTAAAATATCAGGACCTAAAAAAATGATCTAAAAACGACATCTCTGAAAGAAATAAACATTATACCGGTTGTGATAAGGAGCAACTGGCTTAATAAAACAAAGAATCTTCAGAAATACTTAGAAGCAATCCCAGGAAGACCAAGCTGTAGCAGAATACACATAGCAGCAATAAAGGGAACAGTATATATCTTTAAAAGAGTCCTCGGATATAAATTTAAATCGTAATGGAATCAAGATTTAGCTCAATGAGGAGTTAGCTCCCTTTGATCCCTTAAAACTAACTAATCGGTCATGTTTATGTTGTTACATAATGGATAGTGATTGCATCAGCTAGTGTTAATCTTAATAAGGACTGAACTAAGTACGGATCAAAGTGACACAACGTCTTGGAATCAAACGAGTTTCCACACAAGGTTATGTGTGGGATTAAATAGGTCAAATTAAATTGAAAACAAATTATACATCAGATGAAATAAAATATGCATCAAGTGCGCTTGAAAGCCAAATCACAAGGTAATATTAGGAAAATAAACAGACATTTTACTTGTTTGAAACAAATTTCAGACAAGTAAAATATTTAAAGAATCAGAGTTCAATAGAAACGCGGTTTTAATTTGAATAAAATAAAATACGCATCAAGTGTGCTTGAAAGTCAAATCGTAACGTAATATTAGGAAAATAAACAAATATTTTACTTGTTTGAAATTTATCACAAATATATTTCAGAGGTAGACTCCATCTTCAGTGTGTTGTTTTGTTTCTTTTTTCTTATGAACTCTCATCCTTGACGTTATTCTCGCGTTGCCTACGCACAGTTCAAACATTTCAAAATACAACCGCTAGATACAACACGCGGCTCTTTACAAACGGACTTCTTTCTCCAACTTAACAACATGGCAAGGAAGAAGAAAAGGAAAAAAGAAACAAAATAATACGCTGAAGATGGAGTATACCTCTGAAATATATTTGTGATAAATTTTAAATAAGTAAAATATTTGTTTATTTTCCTAATATTACGTTGTGATTTGGTTTTCAAACGCACTTGATGCGTAGTTTATTTCATTCAAATTAAATCAACGTTTCTATATGACCTCTCATCCTTGATGTAACTGAAGTATAATAATAATAATAATAATAATAATAATAATAATATTAACAACAACAATAACAATTATGCATAAAATGGTCAAAGTTTTAATAAATCCTTCAGAATTGAAAGTAAAATACATAATGTCTCTGTACTTACATATGACACAGTCAGAACTAGTGGTAGAAGTATTACCAAATGTCGTAAAGCCACTCGGACAAGAGATGCATGTATAATTTCCTCTCTCACTTTGGTAGGTGCCCTGGGGGCAGGCTCCGCATGAATTTGTAGAGCTAATAAACTGATAGCCCGGCGGGCAGTCCACTGGAACCAATAAACAAACAAAATCAAATTAAAAATAGCAAAAGAAATAGTAAAATAACATCTAAGCTTCTAAAAGCCCCCCCCCCACCTAGCTTTATTATTCTTAATATCCAATCAATTCCCAACTATCAATCCCTACTATATTTATTTGTCCCTTGGCAAAAAGAGGGTGGGCCTGTAAATTCACCCTTGTCCGTTCGTCCATTCGTTTGTCCGCACTTTTCTCAAGAACTGCGCCTTGGAATTTTTTGAAATTTTGCACAAACATTAAACATGATATAAGTAAAAAAGTAACAGAACGGATTTTCCGGGACAACTGGTTGCCCCTCTAGGGGTGCCTTTCGGATTAAAATGGCTAAAATTGACACTTTTGTGTCTATTAAAAAAAATTTGATGCCTTGTATTTTTATAAAAATTTCTGGAAAGTTGTAACTAACTTATTTCTATATAATTTTGTTTGTCTATAATTCGCGATAACTCTTGGGGCTCTTTTAGGGCTAATAAAAACACTCCACTTTTGAGACTATTTTACCATATTTGTCCAAAATTTTCTGTGTATGTCTATTTAGCAGCTTTGCATAGTGCGGAACTCAAATTTAAATATGTCAAGGCCTTGGGGACTTTTGGGGCTAAATGGGGGGGGGGGGGGATGATGGACTTAGTCATTTCCTTTTTTTCATAGTGCAGAACTCAAATTTACATATGTTAAGGCCTAAAACTGTATCGTTTGTTCATTTTCACCAGGATTTGACGTCTCTTGGAGACTTTTGGGGCTAAATGGGGGGGGGATGATGGACTTAGTCATTTCCTTTTTTTCATAGTGCAGAACTCAAATTTACATATGTTAAGGCCTTGGAGGCTTTTGGGGCTAAATGGGGGGGGGCGCAAATGCTGAACTTAGTCATTTTTTTATGCTTCGTTAACTCTGCACTCACGGGGGGCCATGCATGCTTCACTTGTTTATTATCTACCATGAACACTTTTTATTTTTTACTCTTTTTTTTTTAATTTGCTATGAATTTTTATAAATTTTTAATATTTTAATTTTTAATTATACTCTTATGGCAATACAAATGTAATAGCAGGCCGCCCGGCATTGCCCGGTCGTAAAATACGCTTAAATATGGTATTTTAATTAATGCAGATTTCGTATTTATTACTATATTATATTGGACCCAATATGTAGCAATGATTTAAAAAGATAAATTAAAAATTATTCATGCGCCACCGCCAAGAATCAAAACCAAAACGTTTAACTTATGATTTACTTTTTCCTTTGACGTTAATGCCTGACCTATGAAGACATGTTTGCTGCAAGGCTAAAAATTAAAACGTGAACCAATAGCTATTACGTTATGCATGCATATTCGTAATGCCGTCATTCGACTTTCACCTGGCAAATTCTATTTTTTTTAAATTTTGACACTTTTGCACTGATTTTCCGTGGCTAAAACCCAAATATAAAGTTTCGGATAGGTTTGAATACCCTATATAGTAAGTTTCATGCATGCAGACCAATAGTTGACAAAGGAGTTTGGTAGGCAAAATTTTTTAAACAAATATATATATGCATACATAAATATATATAAAAAAATGTTTGTGTATACTATAACCTTTTTACGCAAATATTACGCAAGTATAAATCATGTAGAATATCTGCACGAATATAATTACATGTAATAGTTAACTAAAGATGATCATCTCATAAGAAAACTGAAAAACTAATAGGAAATTAATTAAAATGAATGTTTATAAGAATATGCAAATTAGCTAGATCTTTTGCATATGAATGAAATTCCGTGACCCATATATAAGAAAGTTGTATTTTCTTTTTAAATAAACAGAAAAAAGGTGAACCCTTTCTCTGTTCCGGCAGATACTGCAACCAAAGACCATTACCCTTGTGGCAAGCAGTTTCTGGTGCATGTAGGGGCAACCCTATATACCAAGAGGCTCTCACTACCAGCTCCCCTCTCCCCTCCTATCAGGGAAGCTGGTTCCCCTTTCCCTTCCCCCTCTCCCCTCTACACATTAAAAAAAAGCCTCATGCCTAATTTGCTCAGTGGGGAAGCAAAAAAATACCAAAACAGAAAAAAGGTTCGATTTTTTTTCTTCTTGGCCTTCAGGTCCAGATCTTTTTTCTGTTATCAATGTGTAGTATCTGTTCCGGCAGATACTGTAATCAAAGTAATATGTGGGAGCAACTCCACATATCAGACCATTGCTCTTGAGCAATCAGTTTTTGGTCAATGTAGGGGAAACCCTTCATACCAATTGTCATTATTCAGTTCCCTCTCGGGGGAGCTGGTCCTCCTCCCCTCACTCTCCACATTTAAAAATGGCCTTGTGCCAAATTTTCTCAGTGGGGAAGCAAATAAATAACTAAATAGAAAAAAGTGTTTTTAATATGAATATCATTACACTAAAAAAAAAAAACAAATTCATGGAAGTATAGATATATGATATCTGGACAAATTAAAATATCATATTTAAGCGTATTTTAAGACCGGGCAAAGCCAGGCCCCTCACTAGTGGGTTCATATCTAGAGTTTTTTTGTTTTTTTTTTATAAGAATAAGCGTGTCACGCCCAAAATACTTAAAAAGCAATCACAAGCTGACTGCCATGACGAGAATTGTGACTGAAGACAACACTAGGTTTCGTTTCTCAGCATTAGATGACCCCCCCCCCAAAAAAAAGGTTGATATGCCGTAAAACAACCACACCAAACCTTACAAGTTGGCTATGCATCACTCTTTAGAGAGGCGTGTCTTTTTTTTTTTTTTTTTTTTTTTAAGATATAATTTTCTCAGTGGGGAAGCAAATAAATAACTAAATAGAAAAAAGTGTTTTTAATATGAATATCAAGACACACACACACAAAAAAAAAATTATAAGAGTATAGATAATTTATAATTTATATTTCTCCTATATCAACGGGTTAGGGTTAGGGTTAGGGTTAGGGTGCATCCAATTTTTACTAGGTGGTATGATGTGAAACCACACCAACGACCATAACCGGGACCGGAAACTTTGTTTTCATCACTCTCAAGGCGTCCCTGTTATTGATAATCCAGCGATGCATTTGGAGGGCGCTGGCAATGGTCCTGTTATCATAACTTGGATCGGTAGAGAGCATGTGTTGTATAGTGGCGCATCTTTGATCTCGATTATTGAACATACATGATAGAAGTCTTCTATGACTCTTGGGGTTTGTACACAACTGGCCAACCAGTAAATGGTCTGCAACAATAACAGAAAACCGGTTTTCATCAAACAGAAATGGAATCATGTCGTCTTTTCTAGTTGCTTACCTTCTGTACAATTAGCGACGTCTGTACTGCCTGTTCCAGGAGTTGTGAAGTTTAGGTTAGAACAGGTTTCACATTTGGTGTTTCCTGCTTGAGATTTGAATGTTCCTTTTTCACATGGTTTGCAAGAAGTTGAGTTTATCTTATAGAAACCAGGTGGACAGGGCGCTGTAAATAAATAAATAAAAAATGTTTAGAATAAATGCGCGTTCCATTGGTGCTTATGCACTTTTGTTACCGCGCTATTTTTAAAAAAATAGTATTTACAAGTTAAATCCAAGTTTTACGATATCTTTTGCACTAGCCTGGGTGCCCAGCATTGCCCCGGTGTTTGGAGGTGTGTGCTAACCAAAAAAAAAAAAATGGTAGTAGGCAGGCAGACTCGAACCCGTGCCCCGAAGGAGGAAAGAAACGTGAAAAAAACATGTGACGTCTTTGCTGCTGCGTCCATCACCAAATCGGAAGTGGTGAAGGTATAAATCAAAGCTAGTCAATCGAAAAGAGGGGATGACTTTCGAAAATATCGGTGAAAATAGCGACCCCTCCCTGAAGAAAAGTGCCCAGTTGAGGATGAAGGAATTAATGTCTTTGGCTAATTTTTCGATATTTGTCGTCCGAAGGGTCGAGCTTCAGAACGATACTAATCTCGTGAAAAAAAAAAAACATATATATATATATATATATATATATATATATATATGTATATATATACATATATATATATATTAAGTAATGTGATTTACAATTTAAAATTAAAAAATTAAAAAAAAATTTTTAAATTTAAAAATCAAATTTCAATCAAATTAAAAATCAGTTTCATAAGAAGGAACAACAACAAAATCAATTATCTGTACGATCGTTTCGGAAATCCGTGCTTTTTATTGTAGTATACATGAAGTTATGTAGAAAAATTATATATAGTTTTTTTGGTAAGCACGGTCTCCTCATCAGCAAATTTAGGAGGATTTTTATTGAATTTAAAAGACACCATAAATAAACCTAGCATTAAAAGTAAGGCAGATGAATCTGAAAAAATTGAAATAAAAGGTTTGGATTTAAAATTTATAAGAAAATTAATATGGGTTAGAGATAGAAATGAGTAGAAAAAAATATGTATTTTTGAATTTACATAATAAATTTGATTTAAAAATATATAGAGATAGTTACCTTTTAGTTTTTCTTTTTTTGAAATCAGGAATTGTGTTTAAAGTAGTTATTTAGATGTTTGCTATAGCTTTTTATTTTATTGAATGATGAATTTTAAAAGGGCGACACTCGCGCAATAAATTGTTTCCGTTAGCGTATTTTTGATTTAAAGACGCTACAGTTTATATATAGAGAGAGAATATTTGTTTTACAAGTTTTTAAGGGGAGATAATTGTCATGTATTATTGACTTTATTTATTATTTGTTTTACGGGTCTAAGGGAGGTAATTGGTCTAACTTAATTTATTAAAAAAAAAAAACAAAAAAAAAACAATTGTAATCTATATTTACTAATGAGTAATTTTTAATGATTTAAGGTGGTTTATATTTATTAAATTTAAACCAACGTTTATGATTACATGTCAGAAGCTCGTGTCTTGAATTTAATAGTTTGGTTGTACTTTTTATATCTTCTTTTATATTTACATATATATATATATATATATATATATATATATATATATATATATATATATATACTCTAAGCCGGAGTGGTAGTATCTGTTACGGTCCCAACTATGGGTTAAATAGAAACCAACTTGAAAGCAACAAATATATTCTATAAAAAATGCTCTTCAAAATCTTTGGATTCGGCATTAAATAACCTGAAAAGGGTTGATATGCCGTAAAACTATCGACTGGTGTTAATCGTGACACTCTGCACTGATGATTCCCGAAAGAATGAAACACTAGTGTCTGTAGGTATTTGATAATTATTATAGTAAATGATTATATATATATATATATATGTAGGTTAACATTTTCCAGAGGTGAAGCAATCAATGAAGTTTTTACGAGGTTCATACAAGAGTGCTCAATGCAAAAATAGAGCAAGATGTATATTTTATTTGTTTTACAAACTCATTTATATGTTGTTTCACTGTAAACTGTTTCCAGTTTTCATTACGGACTCTGCTTTTGTATAAGTAGTATTTCCTAAAGAGGTCTCTAGTTACTTGTAACTGGCTGACCGAAACATGTCCACAAATGTGTAGCAACATATAAATGCGTATGTGAAACAAATAAAACACAGAGTTTTCAGAAATAAATGCTGACATTTAAAATTAATATAATAATGACTTACGGATAGAGCAGTTAGCAGCCGAGATGGATCCAGGGGCTGACGTCGTGTTCTTTCCACAGGCAATACAAGTAGCTTCATAATCGAATTGACGGTAATATCCGCGAGGACATATTTTGCAGCTTCCGTTTTCAATCAGCTGATATCCTGGTGGACATAAGTCTGTAAAAATAATAACAAAAATGAAAAATCATAATAAGTTCTTAAAAAAAAAAGAAATAAAGAAAAGAAAGTCACCCGTTGGGTCAACCACTGAAATCAAGTTAGATTGTTTGAATTAGGAAAAAGAGTTTGCTAAGCCAATATATGTTTTAAAATAAACAATCTCTTAACATTAATCTTTCTGTTACCTCCTCTCTCTCTCTCTCTCTCTCTCTCTCTCTCTCTCTCTCTCTCTCTCTCTCTCTCTCTCCCTCTCTCTCTCCTCATTCATTTTCTCTCTACCAGTGACTTTTAATAGTATTAACACTTGTGGTGATATTCCATATTGTTTATAAGAGACTATGTCAATCTTCTTTTTTCCAATTAATTTTATTATCTTGGACTGTTATTAAAGAGAGAGGGGGAGAGAGAGCGAAATAGAGTGAAAGAGAGAGAGAGAGGTGGGAGAGAGACAGAAAAAGAGGTGGGGAGATATAGAGAGGTGGGAGAGAGACAGAAAAGGGACAGAAAAAAGAGAGAAAGAGAGAGAGGGAGATAAAAAGAAAGAGAGAAATGAAGAAAGATGGAGAAATGAAGGAACGAGAGAAAGAGGGAGAAAATGAGAGAGAGAAAGAGAAGGAGAGAAATAAAGCGAGGAATAGAAAGGGGATAGAGAGAGAAAGAGAGAGAGAGAGAGAGATAAGGAGTAAGAGAAAGAGAGAGGAAAAGAGAGAGGGGGAGAGAAAAAGAGAAAGATAAAAACAGAAAGTGAAGAAGAGAGAGATAGAAAGAAAGGAAGAGATAGAGTGAGAAAAACAAAGAGATAGAGATAGAGGAAGTAGAGATAAAGATAAAGAGAGAGAGAGAAAGAGAGAGAGAGAGGTAGATAGAAAAAAGAGAAAGAGAAAGGGAGAGATAAAGAAGTGCTTGTGTGAGAAAGGAAATGACAGAAGCGAGAGTGATAGAGATTGTATAAAGAGCAGGGGATGAAACAACATACAGTGAGAGAGGATGAGAGTAATAGACAGAATCAATAAAAGATGAGTGAGTAAATTACACTTAATTAGAACAATTAAAATGAATTTTTCTTATTTAAACATAACTCAATCCTCAAACCAAGGAATATTTTAGTAAGTATGCTGTATCATCAATATATATATATATATATATATATATATATTCAAACAAATATTATTAAATGTAACAGAGGCACTTTTCTTTATGATGCTTTTTTTAATTTTTCAATTTTTCGTATAATCTTTTTTATATCAAAATCAAAAATATTAATAAAAGTTCCATTATTAAAGATTATACGAAAAATCGAAAAATTAAAAAAAAAAGAATCATAAAGCAAAGTGTCTTCGTTGCATCTAATAATATTTGCTTGAATGAAAAACTTCTGCCTGAATGTATGTATGTATATATATATATATATATATATATATATATATATATATATATATATATATATATATATATATATATATATTAAAAGAAAAAGCCATATGGAAACTGTTATGGCCATCTTCCCCATTCTGCCATTTCATGGACTCTTCCTAACACTATAAATAATGGCGACAGAGAGACTTGCTGTGTTGAATCCAATTCACGTCTAGTGAAGTCGAAGAAGTTTGCCAAACATTCTTAGCAGAACTTATCATGATTGTTCCGTATCATCCAAGAATCAATGGTCAAGAGGAACGTTGAAAACAATCCTCCAAAGAAACACCTGATGGATGTTGTATTCGGCAAACTTGAAGTACTCTGTTGATTGCGGTGTAATGCTGTTTCTGTCCAGTTCTAGGCGGTCCACCCTCCCATGCTTTACCTTCTCTGTTTGAGAAGAGATTAGCTTTAAGCTAATCGCCTGAGGCGCCCCTATCGGGGAATGCCGACAATGCTGTCCAGACATTTTCTTTTTGCAGGCCAGAGTGTTCCTCCTCTACAGCGGTTGCTCTCTGATCCAACTTTCCGACTCTAGTGCCACATCTCGCCCTAAGAGGGAGATAAAGCCATCAACATGGTCCCATGATAATAATAATTATATATATATATATATATATATATATATATATATATATATATATATATATATATACTATAATAACTAAATACCTAACGACAACGATAAGAAACGAGTTTCTTAAAGGGGCTGACATAATTATTTACTATAATAATCAAATATCTACAGATACTAGTGTTTCATCCTTTCAGAAATCTTCAGTGCAGGGTGTCACGATTAACACCAGTCGACAGATTCCAATCCGGCAACACAACCCATATCTGGCTTGATTAGCAAAGACCGTATCCATTCGGCTACCATTAACCACGTGAAATAACGTTGAATTTAAACATTTTATTTGTGAATGTTTTTTACTTCATTCAGAGTGATCTAATTTTTATATATATATATATATATATATATATATATAGAAAGGGCATCATTTGCAACAAATCTCAGTATCTTCTGCCGAGAGTGAAAGAAACGCATGCTTACCAAAGCAGAGGGATGAGGAATTTGATCCTTCCATGTACGTGGTTTTTCCCAATGGACACGGCTCACAGAAATAATGGCCGCTCTCATTTTGATAAAATCCACGATCGCATGGTGCACAATTCGTGTGGTTATAAAAGAAGCCAGGCGAACAGATTTCTGGAATAAAAAAGAAATTAATTAAATGTTAAAGTGGGTCCCATTTTTAATATTAAATCAAAACGCCTTATTTCAAGTTAATTCTTCTTTGCGAAATGAACGTGTGGCGTGGTCCCTGGCTTGGATAGAGGCCATTTTAAACGATGATGGGGTCTCTATGTATAGCCAAGAACCACACTAACAATATATAGATTGGATATAAAGTTATGTTTTAGTGAAGGAAGAAAATGAAGCATATATACAGACGAGCATATAAAAATTAGAAATAAAACGTTAGAATAGAAGGGTCACCAGTTAGCAAGTGCTACGTAAAACAGAGTTTTGTAAATGAAAATTAAAACATTTTTCTACAAGAGGTAAGAATATAAAAGTTACTTTTCAATCCTAAAAAATGTTCTTAGCACAAACATGTGTTTAGTAAAGTGAGTCGAGTTAGTAGTCATAAGCCAAAATGTTAATAGTGTGAATAATATATGTAAGTAATATACGTACGTTAGTATTTGGCAGCGTGGTATTGTGTATGCATGTGCGTTGGTTTACCTTGTTCTTGTTACTGTGTGTGAATGGAGAGTAATTCTTTTTTTGTTTGCCTGACTCTTACTAGTGTGTGGGCATGTGTGTACGAGATCGAGACAGGTGGTAAGCAGGTCATGGAGTTCGTTTGCCTCTCTCAACCCAAAAGTACGAGGGACAGGTGAGAGTAGATGTTCTTGTATTCTTCCATGGAGGTGAGTGGTGAAATCTTCATCTCTCTAGTTTAGGAGTTTATAACTTTGCATCGGCTTACTATTTTCACATATACGTGTTACATTTTTATGGTTTTGAAACGCATTTCGTTGGTTGGAAAATGCTTTGAGTTAATACGTTCATGTTAAAACTAACTAGCTTTAGAAAGTGGGGAAAAAGGTGTATCATATCGAAATGACCGGGAAAAAGAAAAAGGGTAATTAATTTGACCCATTCGTGATTAAATCGTTACAGACGCACTTTTTTAAAAAAAATAATGTTTATGCATTATCGGTCGCAATGTTAACTAATTCATTTTTTTTATATGGAAGTCACCAAATTACCAAGGCCTGGAGGCCACTCGGGGATAAGGGTTATTGTGTGTACAGTAATCAATGTGACAGTATCATAGTAATCGTTAGTATTGGAGATTTGATAAAGTGTCTTACTTAAGAGGGCGGTTCATCAGAAACTTGTTCACGTTGGACTTGAAGACATCCAAGTTGTATTCAGGTGGGAAACAGGCAAACGGAAGAGAGTTCCACAGGCGTGAACTTCTAAGAAAGAAGCTTTGTTCATGGAATCTACGTTTTGGTTTAGGCACAGATAAAGAGTGGGAAAAATTACTGATAACTGACATTCATATATTATATTATTCTTCCAGCTATGTTTCATGTTTTACCCACCTGCATAAATACAACATGGCTATATAAAAGTGCTTGGATCTTTTTTCTTTTTTTTTTTTTTTTGTGGTTCAATTCAATGAAGATAGTTAGAAATAATTCATAAATAAACAAATGGATCTGTGGGGCTCTATGAATTAAAACAATAAAACTCCCATCATCGGCTGTTACATACAAAGTGTATAAAAACGTCTTTTATGTACGCACAAGCGCGTGTATGTTTTTGGCGTAAGTTAAAAATTTACCCCCCAAAAAAAAACTTTCAGACAGCCCCCCCCCCAAAAAAACAAACAAACAAAAAAACTCACTGTACGGCCAGAAAGTGAGTGCTCAGTTTACGTTAAAATTATATAGAAAAGTGATCCCCACTTTTTTAAACGGTAATTTCTTCATATCATGAAAACTATTTCTCTGTGCCACTTTTAAATCTTATATCCGTTTTGGTAAATTTTCAGATTAGGTCCACCTCCACAATTTTCTTTTAAATGACGACTCTTGAAGGTTTTCGGCCATGCTAAATACGAAAATCGCCTTGAAATTTTGCAGAAATAATTAGTTATCAAGATATGAAAAGTTGTATTATGCATTGTATTCTTTGGCGGCCATCTTTGTTACGCGCGTAGATTTGTTTATGGAGTGCGCGCGTAAAAACATGGCTGCCAAAGAATACAATGCATAATACAACTTTTTATATCTCGATAACTACTTATTTCTGCAAAATTTCAATGCGATTTCCGTATTCAGCATAGTAGAAAACTTATAAAAGTCGTCATTTAAAAGAAAATTGCAGAGGTGAACCTAATCTAAAAAATACCTTCGTTTTCAGCACCCCGAAAAAACTGCAGAGGTCGTCATTGTAAAGATTTTTTTTGGAGTTGGAAAGAATAATGACATTGACCCCGTCTTATAAAGACATCAACCGACATTCATGAATCTTGACATTGACAAAAAATAAAATAAATAAATAAAATACATAAAAAAATAAAAGAATCCTAAAAAGTAACGCATATAAGGTTCTAACTTACCATAACAATTGTCCAGTTTTCCTGCTCCAACAGCTTTGGTTGTTTTATTGTTTGGACATTGGTTGCAACTTGCTTGACCACTCACATTCTGGTAGTGTCCAACTGGACAGTACTGGCACGAGGACGTTGCATTTTCATAGTAGGTACCGACACCACACTGGACTGAACGGGAAGGAGTATAAAAAGCAAAATAAAATCAAGACAGGATGCATATCTAGCAACAACTGACAACCTTTTGGCTCAAGGATCAAAGTGTAGTATCTGCTTGTTTTCGGTTCCAAAGAAACCGGAAAACAGTAAGCGATCTATTATTTAAAAAGAGTCGGAAGGGTCTCACTAACCATTTTTTTTTTTTATTTGTTGTTTTCTACCCACTCCACTCTCCAATCAAAGACATGTTGATACTTTTGCATTTACCAACCCGCGGTTTCCACAAAGTTTCTCGGTTGTGCTCGACTGCTGACGGAAATAACCGGAAGCGGCCGATCGCGAAACGTTAAACCGCTACAAGAAAATTATAATGATAAACAGAAAAAAAAACCCTGGAAATGCAATAAATAAAATTACAACTATGAATCTAACCCAATCCTAACCCTAGTCCTAAACCCTAACTCTAAACTCTAACCCTAAACCCTTAGCTGCACGATTAAATGTTTTTTTTTTTAATTTATAAAAATGTAGCCCTCATAGATTCGTATTGCACGAGCCTTTTCTAGTCTCACACAAAAACACGTTCACATTTCAAGCTATATTACTTGTCATATACATACGCGCACACAAACATACGCGCACACGTCCACACACGTACATATATTCACGTTCGCGTACATACACTCACATTCATGTGTATATACACACATGCTAACGTACACACATGTACTCACATACACACACACACACAGGACAACGTCACTTCACCTTTCAAAGGAAATCCACACATGCGCAAAAGACCACCGGAAACAAGTATAAAAGAAAGAGCAATAAGCGGCTTTTTCCTTTTTCAGACCAACCTCCTAGCTGGACGGTCTACGGACCGACAGCGTGCCTTTTCGGCATGCGCGCGCACGCGTGTACCTCACGCGACTTGTTACTATGTATGGGGCATGAGTTAACAAACAGTACGTACACTTTATACGCTTTCTATCTCCATGAACTGGATTGACTTTCTCACTCTATCCCCCCTTCGGCTTTGGTCCATCAACACAGACATGTGCGCGACTCTCTACTGAGCTTAACCCTCTCTTTCTACAGGCCGGCTTGCCACTTTGCGTTTCTCTATTGCATTCCCCTTTCCTTCCACACGCGTAGTCGTCAACAGCTGAATGAACACGTGTACACCCAAGACTTTCATTTCTCAACAGAAAATCAACGACATGTTTATTTTATTCCAGCATTTGAGTTCTTTGTTTCCTTTATACAATTCGTTTCATTATTTTTTCTTGTAGCGAGTTAGGGTATTTATATCCTGGTCCGCAACAGTATTAGCTAAAAACAGACAGCGCGTTCGTTAAAAATTGAGGAACGCTTTGTCGACTTTTTTTCGGTTATTTCTATCAGCTGCCGAGCTAACCCGAGCCAACTTTGTGGAAATTGAAGGTCGTTAAATAAAGAAGAACCGATATATTTATTTTCAGTAAAATGTTTAACTATTTGGGGAAATCTTAAATGTGGTATTATGGCGATTGATTACTCTAGCTAAGACATTTTTTTTTGTCATAGTGACAAGGGATGATCAACGACACTTATTTTCCCACACTTTTGAATGGCCCTGTGCGTAATTTGTTTAAAAATGTAATTAAAAAAAAAATTCCTGCAAATAAATATTTAAAAATATAGCATAACACCAGTCAGTGAAGGAGAAATCCTTCCAAGACTGTGGACATTTTTATTTTTTGTTCCATTCCAGGGTGCATTTTTTTTTTTTGAAGAGCTGAATTTTCATTATATTAAAAATTGTCTGACCTCGTGTAAAACAGAAGTAAATAGGAATAATAAGAAGAAAAGTGTAGTATCTGTTCTGATGCTATACAATATCTATCCTGTCCTCAGTTAGTGAAGAATAAAAATCTTTCTAGACTGAGGTAATTTTTAGTTTTGGTTTCGATTCAGAGTGCCCTCTTTTGAGGAGTTTGATTTTTGCCACATAAAAAACCGATCTTGTGTTGTGTTATTAAATGTATATTTAATTATAAATGTATATATAATTTTCTGGTTTGCACTTTCAAATGCTTGCAAAATGATATATACACCTGACAATTCTTTTGTTGTTGTTCTCAAAGTCAACACAGACGAATTTTATCAACGCGCAAGTTTATTTACAATTCATTGTTGGCCAGTGACAAAAGAGAGACGGAACACAAGTGTGTTTTTGTGATAAGGATGCGTGTGTCAGACGACAGCAGAATTTGTCACTCACACTGGCCGACTGCCGGCTATAATCTCTTTACCTTTCTTTTTGTTTATGCCATGCATCTTATAACGACATCAACCGACATTCCTGAATAAATATTTAATTGTTCTTCTTTATTTCGCGGTACGAAATTCTAATTCCCCGACCTGGAATGTAAGCCTTTCTTTATTTTCAGTGATAATTACAATTCAGGTCATTTTTATGGGACACAAGAATGTAGATAAAAAGCCATCTGGATTATGTGTGTGTGTGCGCGCGTGTGCGCGCGAACACCGATTTTATTAGCGTCACCTCCGTTCAGTATTCGACACTTGTATCTAACGCCGCCCTTGTAGGGAGGGAAGTAAATACAGAGATTCTGAACAGCTAAAAGAGCTAAAGCAGGTAAACGCTGTGGGTTAAATAAAGGGTTTCGTTCGAAATTCTGTGCAGATTCCCGAGTTTGAGAGAAAGATTCTAGAGTTTTGAAAAAATACACCTGAAGAAGGTTGAAGATTAAAATGGCCGAAAGGTGTTGCGTTACTAAATGTATATATAATTTTCTAATTTGCACTTTTCAAATGCTTGCGATATTATATATATAGCTGACAATTCTTTTGTCGTTGTTCACAAAACGGACGAATTTTGTCAGCATAAACGTTTTTTTACAATTCAATTTTGACTATTGACAAGAGAGAGAGAGAGAGAGAGAGAGAGAGAGAGAGTGTGTGTGTGTGTGAGAGAGAGAGAGAAAGAGACAGACAGACAGATATACAGAACAGAACAACTGCGTTTAGCGGCGTATGTGTGTGTGTGTGTGTATGTGTGTGTGTGTGTGTGTGTGTGTGTGTGTGGGTGTGTGGGTGGGTGGGTGTGCGTGTGTGCGTGTGTGGTGATGGTGGAAGTTGTTATTCACGCTCTCCTTTCGTTACCTCACTGGAGAAGGTTGGAGATTGCATCAACCGAAACGTTGTGAAAAAAAAATATATTCAAGATGAGAACCATAAACCTAAGAATCCAAATAATACGAATAATCAAGCCTCATCGCAAAAATAAAAAAAAATAAAAAACATTTATAGCTTACCACATTTGTTGTTGACGAGTGCATAACCAGATTTACATACTGGAAAAATTATCACTTTGATGCTTCCTTTCACCAATGTTCCTAATACATAGGTTTCAATCTTTTGAAATAAAAAAAGAAAAAAACATTAAATAAAAAAAGACCGAAGTCATAATTAGAACTGTGACAACAGCATATTCTTTTCATTGTTTTGACTCTTGAGTATATATCCGTTAATATCTTATATGTTTTTATATAGACGAATATGGTTCTCGGTTTATTGACTGTGTCTAACTGTGTCGATATATACCCGAGAGTCAAAAGAATGAAAAGAATATTCTATTGTCACAGCTCTAGTCATAATCTATGCTAAATCTGGCAAAACGGTTAAACCTTTCGTTAATGGGCTGGGAGTCTGGAGTTCAATCCTTAATCAAGTCATTCCAAAGCCTTAAAAATGATACTGGGCGCTACCTTGCTAAATACGAAGCATTTATAAAAAAAAAAATAGATCAAGGGTAAGTGGAGTAATCCCGAGAGGAGATGAGTAGAATATTTTTATACACACAGACATGACAAAAAAGAATTATTATTTCATTAAAAAAATAAAAATAAACAAGACACATCGCATATTTTAAAAAAAATTCTTAAAATTCATCTTCATGAAAATTTTAAAATAAAGCTTAAATGTAAATGAACAAACAATTTTCGTCAAGGTTGTGGGTTCCATATAGAAACGTTGATTAAATTTGAATAAAATAATATACGCATCAAGTGCTCTTGAAAGCCAAATCACAACGCAATAGTAGGAAAATAAACAAAATTGATTTAAATTTCCAACAAGAAAAATATTTGTTTATTTTCCTACTATTACGTTGTAATTTGGCTTTCAAGCGCACTTGATGCGTATTTTATTTTAAACAATTTCGATCTTTTTTTTTTTTTTCGAATTGGTTGGATTATTACTTCCAGAATTACCATTATATATATATATATATATATATATATATATATATATATATATATATATATATATATATATATTTACCAGTGGTGAAAAAACCGGACTAGAGTGCTCAATGTGTAGCCAGAGCAGTATGTAAGAAATTTATTACTGTGAGTCCAGAATGAGTTTACATATTGTTTCAACTAGAGGAAGATCCTCAAAGAGAGGAAATATCCAACTAGCATCGTCAGAATTCATAGAAGTCCATCTATGAATTCTGACGATGCTAGTTGGATATTTCCTCTCTTTGAGGATCTTCCTCTAGTTGAAACAATATGTAAACTCATTCTGGACTCACAGTAATAAATTTCTTATATATATATATATATATATATATATATATATATATATATATATATATATATATATATATATATGCGCAAATGAAGAAATGATTTGTGGCGATTTTGAATCGTATCTCTTCTTTTATCGTAAATTAAACTAATTAATAAGAAATTTAAATTAAATGGTGAAGTACATCCAGGCTTGAATAGGGGATCATTCGATCTGTAGTCGAATGCTCTACCACCGAGCTATATCTCCAGTATTTGTTTTTTATTTTTTAAGAAGGAATGATTTGCTGAGACTTTATTATTTCCCTTAGTAACGTAAAATATTCCCTTGTAAAAATTCTTTTTTACCTATAAGAGAGAAAGACTATTTTTTTCAATCGGATTTTGTTGATTTTCGATATTTATCGGACGAATTTCTGTATAAAACATATCTAAGAACACTGCCAGACATATAAATTAGCTTTGTGTGAAATTTTCAAAAAATAGGCTCAGCCGTTTCGGAACCTATGAGGAAAGAACTCACATGCATACACGCAAAGTGACTTTTATATAAGAGTGGAGATATAATATATATATATATATATATATATATATATATTATAAGTGAAAGTGTGTGTGTGTGTGTGTGTGTGTGTGTGTGTGTGTGTGTGTGTGTGTGTGTGTGTGCATTTCCCTACACAATGTCAATTTTTAGTCTACAGACTCGAAATTCAATATATAGGGTATTGAGATTTGGAAAAATCTTTGTCATCAGTTTTTGGCCAGAAATTTGGCTGTTACAGTGTCAAAGTTCAACGATTTGATCTTTGAAAACTGTACCAAACTCCTCCGACAATTTTGGGTCTCTAACACTTGGAATTTTAGATATAGGTTCCTTGGACATGGATCTAACTTAATAACTTGATTTGAGCCCAAAACAATAAATTTTAAGGGGTTATAATAAGGGTCAAAGTTTTTAAAAATTTGATCCCTGCGGTCTCTACCAAATTACTCAGACAATTTCTGGTCTAAACATTTGAAATTTCACATAAAGGGTATTTAGAGATAGGGCAAGCTTTTTCATCGGTTTGGGTCGAAAACTTGAGCTATTAATATATAAGTGTATGCATGCATGTTTGCATGTCTGCCTAAAACTTTCGACAGAAGCGACGGATTTTCACAAGATCAGTATCGTTTGAAGCTCGACCCTTCAGACGACAAATACCGAAAAATTGGCTAAAAACATTAATTTCTTCAACCTCAACTGGGCACTTTGCTACAGGGAGAGGTCGCTTTTTTCCCCGATATTTTCAAAAGTCATCCCCTTTTTTCGATTGTCTGGCCTTAATTTAAACCTACGTAACTTCCGGTTTGACGGTGGTCGTAACAACAAAGACGTTACGTTTTTCCCCGTTCTTTTCCTCTTTCACGGTACGGTACGGGATTGTTCTTATAGAATATTACTGCCATATATATATATATATATATATATATATATATATATATATATATATATACTTCAGAATAAAGTTATCCAACAAATCAACTTATATAGAAATCTGTAATTATAGGTCTTACAAAATGTTATTGGCAGTAATATTCTATAAGGACAATCCCATCTAAATAAAAATTGCTCAATATAAAGATAGAGCAAATAAATCAAATTTTAGTAATTCAATAAATTTTAAAATTTATGACGTGAAATGGTTAAATTTCAAATCAAAAGATTTTTTATTGTTCTATGTAAGACAAAGAATACAATTTAGGATTTGTTGAATTACTAAAATTTGATATATATACACTCATGAGCAAAAAAAAAAAAAATGGGCCAACAGTGAAAGAAGGAAGAAATCGATTTTTCAATATTTTTCCATGAATTTTTGTTAATTTTAATTGAAAATTTTTATTTTGCAGATCATTATTATTATAGCATATAATAATAAGTGAAAAAATTAATCCTAAATATGGTAAGACCGCATCTTGGCGAGGATATAAAAAACCGAATTGCAGGATTAAGGCAGTCAAAAATGACTTACAAGCAGATTTTTGATATTTTAAGAAAAGAAAAAGTGAAAACATCTCTTTTCGTAGTGGAGCGAATTGGTCAAAGGTTCAAAGTCGAATACTTGGTAAAAAGGAAAAAAGTCGCCCTAGAGCATTCACTTTGAAGGACGATCACAACCTTAAATTAACTGTTTTGAAGGATTGAAAGAAAACTTGTGTTGACCATAGCAAAGAATTCAAAACAGGGGTTGGAAATTCTCTTTCTAGATATACAATATCTAGATGAATGAAAGAAATGGGATTTTCATCTAAAAGATGCGCAAAGAAGCCATTTTTATCTAAGAAGAACATCAATGATAGAAAGAGATTTTTCTCGTATTATGGCAAGAAAGATACAGACTGGTTCAGGAATGTTTTCTGGTTAGATGAATGAAGATTTTGTCTGGTTATTGATGTTCCCAATGCTCCCGAATGGTGCAATCGAAGAACTGGAGAAAGATTTTCACCAAGTTGCCTTAAAACGACAGTTAAACACGGGAATGGAGAGATAATAGTATGGGGAACTTTTACTGTGGCTGGATTTGGGGAACTTATTAGATGTGAGAAGTCAATCCATGCAAAGGAATACATTCAAATATTAGAAACAGGATTGTTACCAAGTATCCAGAAGTTGAGAATATCTCAGAACATTATTTTTCAACATGATAATGCCCATGCACACACTGCTAAAGTCACAAAAAAATGGTTTTCTGATAATTCAATTGATGTGATATTTTGGCCAAGTCAAAGCTCCGATTTAAACCAAATCAAGAATAACAGGTCGATAATACCTCATGCATTGGCTGGAAGAACTTTTTCGAATAATGACAAACTGTGAAAAGCTGTGCAAAGCGAATGGAATAGCATCTCCTCTTCACAGTGTTCCACTTTGGTTGATAGCATGTCTAAAAGGATTGATCTTTTAAAGTTATCAAAAGAGAATGCGATTCCATCCTAAGCATTTATTAAAGTAAATGTCTTGTTCTGTGTTATTAGTCTCGTTTAAGTTTCCTTGTTCGATTGCTCTTTGTGCAATAAAATGTATAAAATTTGTTTGGCCCATTTTTTTGGTTCACGAGTGTATATATATATATATATATATATATATATATATATATATATATATATATATATATATATGTACATTCTGCACCTGGTACTAGTCTCTCACTCTTGGACAGGGTTCAAAACATAGTCGCCAACCTGATAGGTCCCGAACTGTCTAAGGTTCAACCTCTGTGCCATCGACGAAATGTTGTATCCCTCTGCCTGTTTTATAATTATTTTAATGGTGAATGTTCTGACAAACTTCAAGTCCTTGTACCCTCTTCATATAATTACTCCTTACAAAGCAGCAAAGTCTCACTCCTAGATCCCTAGATGACTTTGGAATTTCCTTTCCATGTTCCTGCTTCCTCAACTGTATTGATATGCAGAAGCTCAAGTGTAATGTGAATAAACATCTTGCTGCTCAACGCCCTACATAGTATCCCTGCAACTTATGGCCCTGATAGCCCCCTACACCAAAGTAACACTGTGCCTTGTTTGGAATGAAAATGTAATTTTTTTAAAAAAAATTATATATATATAAGATTGTTGAATCTTTATTTATTTTTTTTATTAGCGATTCCGTACTAATTTATTACTTTTTCGCTCCCTTTTTATTAATGTAATGTGAATAAACATCTTGCTGCCCAACGCCCTACATAGCGTTTTTTTTTATTATAAGAAAGGAGTTATTTGCCCTTTGTTTACATTTTTTTAGGACGTATTACTTTTTTATCTTATTCTATTTATTTATTTTTTTAAATATTATTTATTAATAATTATTACGTGCATAAAAGTAAGTCATCGATATACATGCATTTATCAGAGTATACTCCTCATCAGTATAGCTAGACTTAATTCGCAAGGATCGAACCTACAACCGCTCGATAAGTAGTCTAGTGTGTTACCACGCAACCACCGGGCCCTTGCCAACTTTTATGCACGATTTTTATCGCTATAAATGCAAGATTGTTGAATTTTTTTTTTTTTTTTTTTTTAGCGATTCCATACTAATATATTAATAAATATTATATTATTATTTTTTTTTTTTTTACACGGTGATCACCACTTATCAAGGCCCGGAAGCCACTCAGGGATAGGGGTTATTGCAAGTACATTACGTTAGTGTGGAGATTTGATGAAGTGTTTAATTAAGGGGGCGGTTCATTAGGAATTTGTTAACATTGGACTTGAAGACATCCAAGTTGTAGTCCGGAGGGAAGCAGGCAGACGGAACAGAGTTCCACAGGCGTGCAGTTCTGAGAAAGAAGCTTTGTTCAGGGAATCCGCGTTTTGATTTAGGCACAGATAAAGAGTGGGGGAAATTTTTCACAGTGGATTCGGCTAGACGGGTGTTTTTCGTGAAAGATTGGCGAGGGGGGACCAGAGATTGGAGTTCAGACGAGCACCTGCCATGGAAATAACGATAAAACAAGGATAATATTATATTATATATTAATAAATAATTATATATATATATATATATATATATATATATATATATATATATATATATATATATAGTACAGAAGTTTTGGTAGTCAAATAGAATAGCATAATTTCTTACTTGTTTGTAGATATTTTCGATTAATACTAATCTTTTTACTTCTATATCAGTAGAAATGTTGGCACCATCGCTGATTCGTTGTATCTCCCTTCTTTAAAAAAAAAAAAAAAAGCAAATCAATCAGTGAAATCAAATAAATTAGAAAAAAAAAACAACTAATGCACAAATAAATGAAACTATTACATGAAACTATTACATGAAACTATTACATGAAACTATTACTGCTGAAAGCACATTGAATCCTAGAGCAACAAGTGCTAGATATTGGGGTTACGGTTAGGGTTAGGGTCAGATATTGGGTGAGTAAACCCACTAGTATAGAAAATGATTAATTGAAAATAACAGGAAATGGATGGTCAGCTGGAATCAAAGTGCAAATTACTATAGACTATGGAAATTAATAGAAACGGGTGTGACATCACATGGCTCAGAGAGAGAGAGAGCAGTCGGTACTTTCTCAGAACACATGTGGGGATATGTTATTTTAAAAGACTCTGATAATCTATGTTTATCGATCTCTATCAGTATTCAGTGATTTGGAATGAAGATCAAGTCGAATCAATCTCGTCTGTCTTCCAACAGTTTTGTCTTGACTTTATCCCTTTTCAAGGTATGAAAGGATTTTATTTGATGATGGCGTTCCCTCAGTCTGAAAGGATTGACTTATTGGTTCCCTGTTTCTTTGTCTCAGTTCATTTGGCTTGTGGTTTAGTGTGTTGGAATTCCCTGATGGAGGCATTTCAGGTGATTAGCAATAAACTAAACCCTTCTGAAAGAAAGAAGGCAAAGTCTTGGAGGTTGGACCTCCTAGAACTGCACCAAACCAGCATTACACCGCAATCAACAGGGAGCAGGTTATTACAGGAATAGTCTAAACTCTATTGATTTTGGAGACAGTGAAAAAATTCCTGCCTGAGATTGGTCATCAAGCTTAGATGAGATCGCTGAAATGCTGCGAACAGATACTACACTTTGAGTTATATAGTTTTTATTCTCTCGAAATGTTTAAAAATGTTTAAAACAAAACAGAAAAGCAAAAAATTAGGCACAAGGCCACTACACTTTGATCTTAGCCAAAAGACCAAGTAACCATATTATATAGCGTAGTTTCCTCCCAAACATTATCTTCTCCTAATAAAATCCGATTTTGTGACAATGAGGAGGCAACTAAATAGGAACAACATAGTAATTGGTAAAAGTGCAGAATAGTTAACAGTCGAGAAAAAAAAATACCTTAGTAGAGGAATTATTGTGATACTGACATTGAAACATTTCACAGTCCAACAGAAACTAGTCCATTTCAGTGACGTTTTTGCTGTCAGACTGATACAAATGTTCTTCATAGTCCTAGCTTTTGGGAGGAGCAAGTTCATTATTTGTTGTCTGAAGCGCCCTTCACCGGGGAGTGCCGATTGGACTACTCAGACTTATTTCTGCAGGGTAAGAGTCCTCATCTTCTTGTGGTTCTGGCCCATTTCCTCACTTTCCGACCTTGTGTAATATCTCCTCGTGGTGGAAGAGAGGAAAATACTAAAATGCCTTTGTATTAATGTTATATAGCTGGGTATATATAATGCCTATATGAAAATATTTATGTTCACCTGTGATTGTCTCTAATGTGTTGAGTGTATGCATGCATCAATATGTACGATCATCTAGTGTGTATAATATCTGTCATAGGTGTATGTATAAATGTTTATACATATATATTACACATACAGATATATTACACATACAGATCAGTTCCCCCCCAAAAAGTTTATAAACAATTCCTTATGGGAGGAATAAACATCTTTACTTGGCACCAGACAAAGGAAGAACATACCTTTTTGTAGTCACAACACAAACATATTGTTCTAGACTTGCTCTTGAAAATTATTATTATGAGTTGATTTTCTTGACAGACCACCAAAATATTATTGTGGACCTCCAACTTGTAATATTTTGCCTGTGAACCCCCAGAAATATTCCAGAGACCATTAGGGACCATGTGGAACCTGGTTGAGAACCCCTGGTCTAGTGTGTATAGGGTTTGTCGTGTGTGTGTGTGTGTGTGTGTGTGTGTGTGTGTGTGTGTGTGTGTGTGTGTGTGTGTGCGCGCGTGTGTGTGTGTGTGTGTGTGTGTGTGTGTGTGTGTGTGTGTGTGTGACTGTATACCCATATACATTACACATATTGACACAATTCCCACATGACATATAAAAGTTTATAAACAGTTCCTTCCAAGATGAATAAACATCTTTGTCTGTTTAGCACCAGACAAAGGAAGAACATAACTTTGTGTAGTTGCAATATGAACATATCGCTCTGGACGTGCTCCTGAAAATGCAAATCGTTTTCTCCTCTGAAAACTCAAGACAACTAAATCATATTTCACATACTTAATATTTATTCATGGTTGCAACTTCATTTGTTCTTGGAATGCACGTCGTTTCATTTTGGTGATTACATTCACTTCCAGCCGAATGCTTTCATGACTGTTGACTCCAACCTTCAGACTCGAACTGTTAACTGGTCCGTTCTCTGACTCGAACTGACTCTCTCTCTCTCTCTCTCTCTCTCTCTCTCTCTCTCTCTCTCTCTCTCTCTACGTGTATATAAATCAAACTCTTCCTTAGTTTGATTCAACTCTGACATCACCATGGTTGCTATTTTGATACTAAATTCTATTTTACCAAGTTAAAATTCCTGATACATATTTAACTGACATTCCATATGTTCAAATTCCAAACGTTTCAAACTAATTGTTTTAATTTCTAACATTCCTCTTTGTTATCAAAATATTTTCTCTGAATGTTGCTTATTTCACAATATCTAGATTTTGACAATAATAATAACAATACTACTACTACTACTAATAATAATAATAATAATAACAATAATAATAATAATAATAACAACAACAATAATAATAATAATAATAACAATAATAATAACAATAACAACAACAACAATAATAATAATGATAATAACAATAATAATAATAATAATAATAATAATAATAACAATAATCATAGCCTTGGTCACTTGACGATGTCTAGCAATGCCAACATGCAACGTTAAATGGAGTAGAATTTAATTATTTATCGATCTGTATACAGATTAGAACGATAAAATTGACACCCTAGAAAACATGACATGATTCCATTTCCATTTGATGAAAACCGGTTTTCATTTTTTTATTGTAGACCATCTAGTTAGCCAGTTGTGTACAAATCCCAAGAGCAATAGGAGCCTTATAGCCTATCTGTAAGTGACACAATGTTCAACGAGCGAGATCAGAGATGCACTGCTGTACAACTCATACTCTCTAACAATCCAAGTTATGACAACAGGACCATTGCCAGCACCCTCAAATGCAGTAGCGGATTGCCATGAATAACAGGGACGTGTCCTAGATGATGAAAACAAAGTTTCTGACCATTAGTGTGGTTTCAAGTGAGGGCCACATTATGCCACATCACATCTTCGAAGTCGGCTTGAAAGTCAACATCAAAGTGTACCTGGATGTGCTGAAGAGTGTGCTGATCCCCTAATGCAATCAGGTGGCCACTGGCAGACCCTGGGTGTGGCAGTAAGACGGTGCCGGCCCACAAGTCTAAAGAGACCCAGGCTTGGCTTCAGAAGGAGTGCTACGACTTTGTACCCTTCTCTCCCTGGCCCGCCTCCTCCCTCGATCTGAACCTGCTTGACAACTTGGTTTAGTCATACATCGAGAACATCACCAACATGACCTCCCACAACACCAAAGCCAGCCTGATCGCCACTATTTGCCAAGTATTTGCTGAGCTCCTTCCGGCGCTTGTGGAAACGGCCTATTCCTAGTTCCAGACCTGTATCGAGGTGGTACTTGAGGCTGAAGGCGGTTACATTTAATAGATGTCAGGACTACTATATAATCAAGTTACCAGAATTGAATTTTTTCAATAAAATTTTTAAAATATTTCTGCAGTGTTGTTTTCTTTAGGGCGACACTTTTATCATTCCATCTTGTATATTGTCCCATATCATTATGCCGTGTTTGCTGAAGTACTTACACGGTGTAAACGGTGCTGATGGTCATGTTGATCTCACTGTTTCCATAGCAACTGCTTACATGCTGGGCTATTGAACAATTTCCGGGACAGGACCCTGTGTGATTACTGAGTAATTGGTTGGTGATCTCCTCTATTTTTCTATTGAAATCAGTCAACACACTACTGCAGTTTCCTCCTCTCACAATAAAGCTAAAAAGAATGCGGATTCCAACTGAAAAGGGTTCTTCGTCTAAAATAAAATGAAAAATAAAAATAAAATGAAAAATAAAAATAAAATGAAAAATAAAAATAAAATGAAAAATAAAAATAAACTGAAAAATAAAAATAAAATGAAAAATAAAAATAAAATGAAAAATAAAAATAAAGTGAAAAATAAAAATAAAATGAAAAAAAAAAATAAAATGAAAAAGAAAAAGAAAATGAAAAAGAAAAATAAAATGAAAAAGAAAAATAAAATGAAAAATAAAAATAAAATGAAAAATAAAAATAAAATGAAAAAGAAAAATAAAATGAAAAATAAAAATAAAATGAAAAAGAAAAATAAAATGAAAAATAAAAATAAAATGAAAAATAAAAATAAAATGAAAAATAAAAATAAAATGAAAAATAAAAATAAAATGAAAAAGAAAATGAAAAATAAAAATAAAATGAAAAATAAAAATAAAATGAAAAATAAAAATAAAATGAAAAATAAAAATAAAATGAAAAATAAAATGAAAAATAAAAATAAAATGAAAAATAAAAATAAAATGAAAAAGAAAATGAAAAATAAAAATAAAATGAAAAATAAAAATAAAATGAAAAAGAAAATGAAAAATAAAAATAAAATGAAAAATAAAAATAAAATGAAAAATAAAAATAAAATGAAAAAGAAAGCAATAGAATCAATTAATAGTTTTTATATAAAAGGCAAAATGGGCGTGCGTTTGTGGATGTCCACTAAAGGCTTTTAGGTGGGGGTTCTCGCGTCGGTTAGATTCCGAGAGAAGTTTTCTTATACTTCCTAAGATCATAATATCTCAGATTCGCAAACGGACATTGTCTCTATCTTTTTTTTTTTTTGGTCGAGTTTTAAGAAATTCCCTCGTTTCGAGCATTTGTTTGTCTTTTTCGTATAAATAAAGTGAAACTAATCGAATGCAAATGCAACCTCCCGGCATTCTGGCCGGATAGTACCTATTCTGTGATTGGTCCTTGGTCAATGTAGGGAAAACCTTTCATACTGAGACAATTAGAATTATTTGGATACTGCCAGAGTACCCCATTTTTTTTGGCCTAGTTGCTTTTCCCTCACATTAAAAACGACCTTTGTGGGAGGTTTAAAAGCAACACCATTTTTGCAAGTCATCTTTTTGATTGAATACGTTAATTTTGGACGTTTTACACTTCCGGTTGCTTCATGGTGTAGAGATAAGACGTCAGGTTTTCTTTCACTTTCTTATCTGCCTATGCGTCACGGGTTCGAACCTGTCTGCCTACTACCACTTCGTTTTTTTTTTACACTTACAAACACCCGAGCAACGCTGGGCACCCATGCTAGTATTATATAAAATCACTTTGTGTGTGTGTGTGTGTGTGTGTGTGTGTGTGTGTGTGTGTGTGTGTGTGTGTGTGTGTGTGTTCTTTCCTCATAGGTTCCAAAACGGCTGAGCCTATCTTTTGCAAATTTCACACAAAGTTGATTTATATGTCTGGTAGGGTTCTTAGGTATGTTTTATACAGAAACTCATCAGATAAGTATCGAAAATTTAAAAACATTCGATCCTAAAAATAGACTTTCTTTCTCATAGATAAAAAAAAAAATTACAGGGGAATATTTTTTCAGTTACACCGGCCAAGGGAGATAATTCTCAGCAAATCAAGGGAGATTACATTATGGTGAGAGGGTCATTGTTTTAGCTTCCTAATAAATTATAGCAAAGAACAAGGCACAAAAGAAACACAAACTCCTTTTTAAACAATAACAATGAAGAGTATTTTATTTGTAGCAGAAACTGGCAGGTCAGGCTGCTAAAAGGGAAGAAGGCAAAGGAAGTTCTTTTAAGGTTGTCGAAGGTCAGTCAGTATCGTGTCGTCCCTGGCTGGATAGCAGTTGTTTCAAATCGAGACTGTCAATGTTATAGCAAGATGTCCGGTGGACAGGAGATGAAAGGGAATAGATGTTGCCAGGCTGGCAGTCCGGATCTGACTGGCTGACATTCCCTTAAGAATTTTAGGGAGCAGATGAATCAATGTGCCCTGTTAGCTGATTGGTCAGCCTCTGGCTGGAGAACTCAGAGGGTGGCATTGATTCACCAGAGAAAATAGTTCTGTGACTGCTACACAATTTTCAGCAAATCATTTCTTCTTAAAAAAAAAAAGGGAACTACTGTGATCTGGAGGTATAGCTCAATGGTAGAGTATTAGACTACCGATCGAATGTTCCCCCGTTTGTAGCCCGGATATATTTCACTATTTAATTTAAATTTTTATCCCTATTAATAAGTTCAATTTATGATTAAAAAAGACGTACTATATAAAATCCCTGTAAATCATTTTTTCGCTTTCATATTTTAAACCTAAACATTAATCAGAAGTGACTTTTCCAGGGCATTCATCGTCAAGCCCAAGTATCAGCTGACGTGATATAGTAAACAAATTATTATTTTATTTATTTATTTTGCAAATTAATCCATCGGGCAAATTATTCCTCACAATATAGTGGATTGATTCTATAATAATACATATACAATCTGCATAAATTACAATACTATGTGTAAGCATATTATACGACTGGGCAACGTCGGGCGTTCAGCTAGTCCATTATAAGTTAAACGAACATATATATATATATAACTACTTCATTTACTCACATAAAATTAATATATGAAAGTATAAAGTTATGCTTTAAGTATTTACTTCAAAAGTGCTCAATATGTAGGTAGAGCTAGTTAGTAATTTATAAAATATATATGGCGATTAAGGCACACTGAATATTCCACGTTTCATCCACTCTAGGATTCTTCAGGCTTATGTGCAAATTTTGTGGTTGTCTGTCGTTTTTATACACGCACCTTCTATTGGGAGTTTAGTTAGCCAATCAGCTTTCTAGTATCCACCGCACCCTTCCTATCAGCCAATGAACATGCACTTACAGGACAAAGGCCCATTTGACCTGATTCTTTGTGTGTGCTCTATTTAGCCTGTATATCTAGTGTCTTGACCTGTTTTAAATCTAGGTTAGGTTTTTTCTATGTTAGTTTATATATACATATATATATATTTATATATATATATATATGTATATATATATGTGTGTGATAGTTTATGTATGCATGTTTATTTATTTTATTTATTTATTTGTTTATTTTCTATTGTTTTTGTTAGTTTTAAAGTTATTTTGTATCTCTATCCTAGAGTAAATTTTATCCTGTGAACACAGTTGTTCACTATTTCTCTCCTACAGTTTAATAGATGTTGGGGTTCTTTAAAGTACAGGATAGCAAATTTTTCATGAAGGCATAATCTACATGGGTCGTCTAGGTCTCTACAAGTGTTTGTTTGTCTTACTATTTTCCATTCGACTACCGGCGAACGTCCGCTTTCCTTGAGTTCTCAGTATTTGTGTGCTAGCGTTGTTTTCACACGGTGTTTTTTATTGTTGGATGTACTTTTGTGGTCATAATATCGAGTGGATAGCGGTGGATACTAGAAAGCTGATTGGATAACTAAAATCTCAATAGAAGGTGTGTATATAAAAATGACAGCCAACCACAAAATTCCTGCATAAGCCTGAAGAATCCTTTCGATGACCAGAATGGCTTAGCTTAACGTCGCAAGAGGAGATCGAACGCGAGTTAGGTTTATATTTCACATCAAAACCTAAAGAATTTTAAAAGCTTTGTATTTATACACTCATCGATAGATGAAATCAAGTTATTGAAAGATTTTTCAGAAACAGTTTTTAATTTTCAAGACAAAGTTTTAAATCGGCAAAAACTTTTTGCACAAACACACACACACACGCACATATAAGTGAGAATGTGTGTATGAGAACACTGCTCAACCTATATACTCAACAAATTTTGGATCTATAAACTTGAAATTTAGTATTTAGACGTGTGGAAATCTTTTAAATCGGTTTTTATCCGGAAAAAAGAGCTGCTAAGGGGTAAAAATTGAAAAATTGGTTCTTGGTGGTCATCGGAGTTTTATTTGTTTGAAAACACTTTTTTGAAGATCGTAGAAAGTTGGTCTGATAGCTATCGTACTTAACTCACTCTCTTTAGGTTTTGGTTTCGATCTCAGCTAGCATTTTTTTTTTTTTTACTTACAAGAATTGAACTGTTTAGAAAAAACATAATCCTCGCATTCACATGTCTCAGTTCCTTTGCATTTTTTTTTTTACTTAATGTTTTTTAAAGAGATTTAAGATTACGTTTAAGATCAAGTAATGCCGGGCACATGTAATATATATATTTCTCATTCCGTGTGTCTCCCTAGCCATATCATAATTTACAAGTAGAGGGAGTTACTTTCTAATCATGGTGTAGTATCTGTCCTTTTATTGCGTGACCATTCTCCTAGGCATTATCTTCTCCTTTTAGTATAGTGTACCCTCTTACCAAGCATTACTTCATCATTGGAAATGCTGTAGTTTGTTTTCTCGTAATAAATTCTATAAAAAAATATGCAAGTATTTTATTTTACTATCATTTATTTATTTATTTATTTATTTATTTTTTACTTATTTTTATTTATTTATTTGTAGCTAGTATGTATTTTTTATTTATTTTATATTTATTGCTATTATATATATTTTTAATCTATTTTATTGCTTTTGCTAGTCTGTATTTTTTTATTTTATTTATTTATTTTTATTTATGTTTGTTTTTACTCATTTACTATTTTTTAGCTGGTATGTATTTTTATTTATTGTTGTTAGTATGTATTTTTTTTATTTATTTTTCTTTTATTTTTATCTATTTTTGTTTTTTATTTATTTTATATTTTTGCTAGTACGTATTTTTTTTTAATTTTATTTTTTTTTTTTTTTTTGTTTTGCTGGTATGTATTTTTATTTATTTTTGTCTATTTTAGTTTTTTTTTTTTTTTTTTTTTTAACTGGTACGTATTGTTTATTTTTTTATTTTATTTTATTGCTAGTGTATATTTTTTATTTATTTTATTTCATTTTTATTTATATTTATTTGCTAATATGTATTTTATTATGTTATTTATTTAATTTTGCTAGTATGTATTTTAATTTATTTTATTTATTTATTTATTTATTCGCTAGTATATATTTTCATTTATTTTATTTACTTATCTATTTGCTTGTATATATTTTCATTTATTTTATTTATTTATTTGCTAGTGTATATTTTTATTCATTTTATTTATTTATTTGCTAACTGTTTCACGAATGCGCATGCGTGAATAGTTCACATTACGGATTACTTAACTCCCCGAGTCAGACGTCTAACGAATGTCATTTATTGTGTAATGGGGAGAAGGATAATTACTCGTGACAGACGTCACTCGTTCAGAGCTAGGTGTGAGATATTCAAATTTAGGTGCATTTTCGTAGTAGTTTAAAAAAAAAAAACTTTTAAAGATTGTCACGCTGGTCTAGTGGTTATCGTACTTAACGCACTGTCTTTAGGTTTGGATTTCGATCTCAGCTTGAGTATTTTTTTTTACTTACAAGAATTGAACTGTTTAGAAAAAACATAATCCTCGCATTCACATGTCTCAGTTTCTTTGCATTTTTTTTTTTACTTAATGTTTTTTAAAGAGATTTAAGATTACGTTTAAGATCAAGTAATGCCGGGCACATGTAATATATATATTCTCTCTCTTCTGATCCTCATCACGTGGTGCAATGGGGAAAGAGGTTGCTGGTTAATTTTAATGCATCTAAAACCAAGCTTCTATCTTTCCATCATCAACGCTCTGATCCCCGTCTGGCATCAATCGAAATGAATGGTTCTCCTTTTGGGGAGGTTCTATGTTTTGACAAGCTTCTAGGTGTGGCCTTTACTCTTGATCTGAGATGGAACACATACATCAAATCTGTTGCCAACGTTGCTGGAAGAATGATGGGATCATTCTACTACTCCACTAGATATCTCACTTCCAATACAATTCTCTACCTGTATAAGAGCCAAGTACGTCCAAGGATGGAGTACTGTTGCCACATTTGGGCAGGAGCTGCTGGAAACAGCTTATTCTGCCTTGAAGGATGGAGTTCAAAATAGATTTTGTAGCCTAGTGGGGGATGCCCTTTTCTTTTTCCTGCAACCTCTTTCCCACAGCCTGTCTTCGCTTTATCGTTATTTCCATGACACGTGCTCATCTGAGCTCCAATCTATGGTTTCCCCCCTTTCCTGACTTTTACGAAAAACACTCGTCTACTGTGTTTAAATATATGGTTTAGTGGCAGTTTTAATCACTTAGAACTGTTTTAAAGCTTCACCGCTCACTCATTTTTCAACCAAATTTCAAACAATTATTACAGTTTATAGATCACCTTCTCAGCTATATTGTGAAAAAAAATTTAAATATTGCAGCATTAAGAATTTTCTTAAAAATTCAATTCATAACATTATATAATCGATTCTTAATGCTGCAATATTTAAAGTTATAATTATATTATACATTTTACTAGAATATTTTGTCCCTTTTCTCTTCCAGTTTTAACAACTAGTCCTTTACTTTTCCATGTTTAAGCTTAACCATATTACTTTTCATGCTCGCATTTTTTTATTGTAATATATATATATATATATATATATATATATATATATATATACACACCTCATACGTGGCGGAATCTCATATGTCGAAACCGACAGGAGAGTCCATTATCATATGTATAATAATGGACTAATGGACTTTCCCATCGGTTTTAATGTATGAGGTTCCACCACAACAACTAAGTTGCTCGGAAATCCACACAGATGATTTGTTTATAGTGGTGAAGGCTTTGTGTAGAACGATCCACACTTATAAATATATATAATTTAGGTAAACAAAATCATTATTAGTCACGACAATAAATGTACTGTTTCCATCTACAAAGACATCATCATTAAAGATCATTTTTGTCGCCTGATGAAGTATTTTTTAGACTGAAACAGTACATTTATTGTCGCGAATTATGGTAATTTTGTTTACCGAAATTGAATAAAATAATATCTTTCCTTTTTTATTGAGCACTATCAACAACCTTGTGAAATGCAATGGTTTTTACTTTTGGATATTTTTAACCTTGAACGTTTAGTTACGCCACCTCTGAATTTTAATTTTTTGGTTAACTAAAAGAAAACACAATTGCAACTTCTCTTCCGAATTATAGATTTTGTAATCGTGCCCATATTCCTTTATTTTCTTTTAAAGTTCGTGAGTTCCTAGTCTTCTGATGAGTTAAGGGTGGAATAAATAACAAAATTGGCATAATAATTACATGAATGATTCTGCGATACGCAAAAATATATGCACATATTACACGGGTTTTACAGTAACCCCCTCCCCTCCTTCACAAATAAGAAACAACTCTATATTTAGAAGAATCGGAATCGGTAATTGTATCAAAATCGGAAATGTAGACCAGAATCGGTTATTGTATCGGAATCGGGAAAAACATTGGAAACGCCCCATCACTGATACAGTCTGTTTAACTGAACAGTCTGTCAATACAAGCAACCTTTCTTTGTATTCACTTTCTTGTACAATATATTCTTTCCGCCTAAACATGTTCCTCGGATCACAACAGATACTTACGTCCACAAGGGGGGATAAGTCTGTCATTAAAAGGAAGTGTTCTGTTGAATATTCCCAATTTGCTGCAGGAGAGCTTCAATGGAAACGGCATAGATAACGTTTTTCCTTGGCCACAAACAATGCCGCAATCTGTTAGATTGAAACCAGGTGGGTAGTCACAGGTTTGGTCTGCAAGAATAAAAAGGCAAGTAAATCGATTGTTGCATGAAATGCAAAGAAAGAAAAAAAAAATTATCGCTGTTAACTAATTCCAAAATTCTGCTAAAATTACTGGTTTTTGACTCAATAGCATTTTTGGTAATCTGGGTGGGGAGTTGGGCAGCGAGATAGCAATCGGTGGTCTAATAGAAGATATTACTCACACAAGCGTCTTTACTGCTGTTTAGCCTGTCAAAAAAAGAAAAAAACAAACTTTCTATTGTTATTTTCATGGCAAGAGCTCGATTGAATTCCAATCTATAGTCCCCCCCCCCTTGTCAAACTTTCACAAAAAAAAAAAACACCCGATTAGCTAAAACCATGGTGTGCTGTTATTGGTTGAATAAATGATAAGAAAGACAGTAACAATTAAATAAATACGTCACACTCTCTCGTAAACTGCTTCTCCTCCCCGGAAGTGACGTCATGGAATAGTTCATTATTCCTAATTAGGGGTGTGTCCACTATGTATGATTTCTCTCACTCTCTATCTGTGCTCAAATCTAAACGCAGATTCTATGAACAAAGATTCTTTCTCAGAACTCGAAGGCAGCAGCAAACATTCGCATTATACTTAATTACTAGCGGGACCTGTGGAAATTCCACAGGGGACTTATTCATATGTAATATATTGATGTTGGCATTCTGTGGATGTTCAGTGTAAATGGAGACGCCCTGATATTATTGTAGGTTTTTTTGTTAAAACTACAAAAGTATTTATCTAAGCTAGCACAAACGCCCGGCAAAGCCCAGTCGTAAAGTACGCTTAAATATGATATTTTAATTCTTGCAGATTTCGTATATATTATTATAGAGTTAATGTTCGATCTATTTTTATATATTATAAAGTTGTGAATTCAAAAATAAAAAAAATATATCCATATGACTTGGGTGCATTAGTTTGAATTGACACCGAAATAAAAAAACTTATGAAAAATATTGTTATATATGTATATGTATATATATATATATATATATACATATATATATATATATATATATAACTTAAGTTTCTTCAGTCATAATCGAAACCGAAACCAAAACTTATGAAGAATTCTTGGTAAAATTATTTATTACAAGAAATGGAAGTAAATAACAAATGATCCGGATGTAAGCGTGACACAGAAAATAACACACACGCTATCATATTAATATATAGATTGTTTTTGCATAAAATAATGAATAAAATGTTATTGTTTTGAATTTGTTTTTAGTTTTATAAAAATATATTACTTTATTAAATACTAGCAGGGAGACCTGATATTACCCGGGATTGAATAAGAATCAACAAATGTTCCGCACTTCCAATACATTTCTTGTCATCGAAATCAGTGAAATCGCCCATTTTTCAATCAGATCAATTGATTACGTGTTCTAGTCAGAGACACACTGCAGTGCACCGGGAGGAAGCTTTACATGCCGACCCACAGTCACTTAGTCCATTCTACATTGTAGTCTACATTGCACTGTAGAGAATCTATTGTTGGCTTTATAAGATTATTTTTATATCATGACTTGAGCTAAAGTTTAAAATGCAAAAGTCAAGTATCGTGTTTAAATTGTGCTCTAAACCGAAACATTCATTTCGAATATGCCCTTCTCTTATTAAAGAACCCACAGTCTATTTTATATGCCCGGCCCTTCTGCTTGTGTGATGATAAAACTTCAAAATTGCACTTGTGATGCTAAGCTGTATAAGGGTGTTAACTTTAGTCAAAATCGAACTGTTCCATTTTTGAGATGAGGTGTTTTCATTGATTGAGATTGTCAGACTGACTTCCTCATCTTGGTTGTTATTGTCACAACGTTTCGGCCGTTTTTGCCCTCCGGCCTTCGTCAGGTGTTTTGTATCGAAAAGCCTAGCTGGAGTCCGAACACGGTACCCCCGTAATAATAATAAAGGGTTGGGTTCGAGACTCCTAACAAACGGTTCCCCAGTTCGATACAAAACACCTGACGAAGGCCGGAGGGCAAAACGGCCGAAACGTTGTGACAATAACAACCAAGATGAGGAAGTCAGTCCGACAATCTCAATCAGTGTTCCATCCTTACATTTTTTCGATTATCGATTTTCGATACTTATTGGAGGCATTCC
>NC_136522.1:64707339-64729839 GCF_053919585.1 Euprymna scolopes
TACTCCAGTAGTTTCTTGCCCAGGACAACTAGACTTTGGAATTCCCTGACTGGTCCCTGCTTCCCCAACTGGACTGACATGCAGAAGTTCAAGTGCAACGTGAACTGACATCTTGATGCCCAACTCCCTACACAATACCCCTGATGCCTATGTCCCTGATAGTAGCCCCCTACAACAAAGTGGCAATATGCCTTGTTTGGGGTGAAAATGTAATAAAAAAAAGAAGAACAACAAGAAAGCTCCTCGAAACTTAACTATATAGTAGAAACCTAATTAAAGGTATAAACACGCGGACAGTGTCACTAGTAAGATACTCTGAACCGTTTAAAGGTTAGACCAAAGAAGAACTGAAGCATCTCGACATAGGACAAGAAAACTCATGACTATGCACAATGCACTCCACCCAAAGGATGATACTGACCGACTCTATCTGAAAAGGAAATATGGAGGAAGAGGATGATTTGTATAGGAGAAAGTGTAAATAACAAGAAAAGAATTTATCGTTATTACCTAAGCTCAAGGAAAATTTTAAAGGCTGTCGTTAGGTTATGAGAGGATGTGACTGTTACGTATGCGTGGTAGTGGGGGTGGGGTGGGTAGATAGTATCTGTTTATTTCGTGTCAATGTTCATATTTACGGCACATCAGCCCTTTTGGAGGTTTTATAAAATAGAAGCAAAACATACTTGACCGTGTCAGTTCGCCGAGAACATAACAGCAACACAAGTATCATTCTCTGGACAATTAGGAATTTATTTGTTTCCCGGTCGAATGTCGCGCCTCTGTTCTCTGCCTATCCTTAGGAGGAGGGTGGAAATTTCTCTACTGATTTATCTTCCATATATAGCTACACGAGAATGTTCATTTCCCAACGACTATGTTTGTCGAACTCAAAAACTCGAACTGAGGACTGTAGACTCACCCCAAGCACATGCTCTCTCCTTTTTATATTCACAACCCATCAGAGTAGTGCCGCCGGGTTTTATGAATCTTAACCTTTTGACCCTCATCACACTCAAAGATATCCCACACTAATCGCACTATTTATGTCATAGACTCCATAACATGACGTGTGTCATTGACATGCTCACATAAGAGGACTTCCATAGTGTCTTCCAGAAGTTGTTTGAACGGTACAACAAGTGCATTACAGCCGGAGGAGATTATTTCAAAGGGGACTAAAGTTTTATGTGTGTACTATCAATTAAAAGTGGCCATACGAAAAAAAAAAGTCTGGAAACTTATTGAAGGCACTTTGTACGACTCTCTTTATCTGTATAAAATCCAAGTACGTCCAAGGATGGAATACTGCTACCATATCTGGGCAGGAGCTGCGAAAAACAGCCTATCCTGCCTTGACAGAGTCCAAAACAGACTTCGTAGCTTAGTGGGGGATGCCCTTTTCTCTACCCTGCAACCTCTCTGCCACAGAAGAGACGTTGCGAGCCTACCCTTGTTTTATCGTTATTTCCATGGCAGGTGCTCGTCTGAACCTCAATCTCTGGTCCCTCCTCGCCAATCCTTCATGAAAAACACCTGTCTAGCTGAATCCAATGTGAAAAATTTCCCCCACTCTTTATCTGTGCCTAAATTAAAACGTAGATTCCATGAACAAAGCTTCTTTCTTAGAACTGCATGGCTGTGGAACTCTGTTATGTCTGCGTGCTTCCCACCTGACTACAATTTGGATGTGTTCAAGTCCAACGTTAACAAATTCCTAATGAACCGCCCTCTTAAGTAAGCACATCATTAAATCTCCACACTAACGTACTGTACTTGCAATAACCCTTATCCCTGAGTGGCTTCCGGGCCTTGATAAGTGGTGACCACCGTGTAAAAAAAAAAAAAAAAAAATATCCCCATAGTGCTACGTATAGATGAATGAAGACATACTTACCTTGTGGATTAATAGTCGAAAGGACATTCCCTTTATTAACTTTCGGTTGACTTATGTTCAGTGAACAAGTTGCCTTTGGACAAACAAGATTTATATCAGTTGTGTTGCAAGTGCTGAACTTTGGTAAACTCTTGTCTACAAAAAAAATATATATAACAAAATAAATCAAGTACCAAACTTTTGAATCTAAAACATGTAAAACTTAACATTTTATTTGATTTATAGATAAAATGTGACATTACCTGTTTGTCTGTCTGCAGAACAGTCTCTCCCAAACTCCTCTTTCAATTTTTGGTCTACCGACTTGGAATCTCTTTCTCTACTCTCTACTATAAATGTCACTTTGTGTGTGTGTGTGTGTGTGTGTGTGTGTGTGTGTGTGTGTGTGTGTGTGTGTGTGTGTGTGAGAGAGAGAGAGAGAGAGAGAGAGATTTCCTTCCTCATAGGTTCTGAAACAGCTGAGCCTATCTTTTGCAAATTTCACACAAAGGTAATTTATATGTCTGGCAGTGTTCTTAGATATGTTATGTACAGAAATTCATCTGATAAATATTGAAAATCAAAAAAAAAATCCGATCCTAAAAATAGCTTTTCTCTCTTATAGATAAAAAAAAAAAAAAAGAATTTTTACAGGGGAATATTTTACATTACACCAACCAGGGAGATAATAAAATCTCAACAAATGGTTTCTTCTTTAAAAATAAATAACAGATTTATTGACATCTGGAGATATAGCTGAGTGATAGAGCATTCGACTACATATTGAATGATCCCCTGTTCAAGCTCGGGTATAACTCACCATTTTATTTTTAATCTTTTCTTATTAATGAGTTCAATTTACAATAAAAGAAGAAGAGGTACCATTTAAAATCGCCACAAATCATTTTTTTCGTTTGCATATTTTAAAACTAAACATTAATCAGACGTGACTTTTCCAGGGTATTCATTGTCAAGACTAAATATCAGCTTATGTGATATTGTAACAAACACAGATGGAATTTGATGAACGACATTATCATCATTAGTATTTTTTATTTTTTATTTTCTTCTTTTTTTTGTGAATTAGTTCACAGAGCAAAGCGAAAATGTGTTTGTGTTTGTGTGTTTGTATGTCTCGCAAAAACTTTTGAGTGAGGCGATGTATTTTCACAAGTTCGGTATCATTTTGAAGCTCCACATCTTGGACGACAAATATCGAAAAATTGGGCAAAAACCATTCATTCCTTCATCCTTAACGGTTCTCTTTTTTACAAGGAGGGGGTTAAAAAATTGGTATCTTCATGACAAGATGGCTTTACGCATGCATCATTACGCGCAAAAGACGTACATTGAATTTGTTTTAAATGTTATAAAAACCGACCTACTCCCATCCACGCGTCTATAGCGTGCTGGGTTAAGTGACAGCATTGTTATCTAAAGATTTCAGGTTCAATCCCAGTTATCAGATATACTTTTTTTCTTGATTTTTAAACATTTAATATTGAAACGAGGTTATTTATATCATTTTTTTTTTTTCACTGTTTTTTTTTTTTTTTCCTTTTTTTGGATTTTTGTTTATCCGATTGTCTTAAAGAAGTTTTACGTCCGTTCGCTGTTTTATTTGTTTTGTTTTTTTCGATTTTTTAAAAAAAGTTTAAACAGGGTTATTAATTCGCTTATTCTTTGCCCCCTCCCCTTACATACACACCTCCAAACAACCGGGCAACGCCGTCCTTTTTGGGGGGGAGGGGGTTTGTTTTTCCGATTTTTAAAAAAAAAGCTTTACGTTCATTGGCTGTTTTTTTTTTGTTTGGGTTTTTCCGATTTTTTAAGAAGTTCTTTACCCCCCCCCCCTACACACACACCTCCAAACACCCGGGCACGCCAGGTACCTCCGCTAGTCTATAATATAAAAGCGAAAATGTGTGTGTGTTTGTGTGTGTGTGCATTTTTTTGTATATCTGCCAAAAGTTTTCGGAGGGAGGGCGCTCAGTGAGGGTCACTGTTTCTTAGAACTTTTTATAGACTCCCTAGATTATAATATCTCCAATTTACAAAACGAGGTCCCGTCTATCTTTTACTCCAGCGATTTTTATGTTACAAAATTTGCGCTGTGATTTCATTTCTCTACGAATGTGGCGTGATGTTTGACCTAGAAAACCAAACGTTGACGTTCGTTTAACCACCTGTTTTTTTTTAAACGTTTAATTTCAACCATTCTCACTTCCCTGCCCTCGTAGCGTTGTGGTAAGTATCAGGCTACTCGCCTCAAGGCTTTGGATTTGAGCCTACCTCTCTACCAAAACTTTATTTTTCCTTTTACATCGGCAAACACCCGGGCAACGCCGGGCTCCCCCGCTAGTCTATAATATAAAGGGCAAAAATCTGTTTAAATGTATGTATGAATGAATGTATATATGTACGAGGGGTGTACAATAAGTAATGCCCCTGACCCACTTCCGTGGTCTGATCTTTTGCATGTGCAATGATTTATATCTCTACGGGCTATGGGGCAAATTACAGCTCTGAACTAATTGTGGTTTCTGTTTTACAGGTGTTTGAACTGAGTCAGGTGTGAAATGGAGCCTGTTGAATGTCGAGCAGTGATCCGGTTTTTATATTTGAAAAGACGCACACCACAGGAGACTTTTGATGAAATGAAAGAACTTTATGGTGATAATGCCCCATCATATGACCTTATAAAACGCTGGCATCGTGAATTCAAACATGGCCGGAAGTCTGTGGAAACAGTTCCTAGACCTGGTCGCCCCCTCCTTCTGCCATTGAAGAGGCATCTGTCCGTCAAGTTGAAGCTGCTATTTTGGAAGATCGGCGCATTACTATTCGCCAAATAGCCCAAAATGTCAAGATTATTACAGGACCTGTGGAAACTATCATTCATGACCATTTGTATATGCATAAGGTGTCTGCCAGATGGATTTCCAAGTTGCTCACACCATTCCAGAAGCAAGAACGCGTCGAGTGTTTGAGGATGAATTTGGAGATGTGCCAAGAAGATGAGTCAAAGTTTTTCAAAAGACTGATTACACAGGATAAAACCTGGGTCCATCACTATGATCCAGAGACCAAAGCCCAGTCAATGCGGTGGAAGCACTTGACTCACCACCTCCAAAGAAGGCAAGGATGCAGTCCTCTGCTAGCAAAGTCATGCTCACAGTCTTCTTGGACCAGGACGGAGTAGTGATGATAGATTTCCTGGCAAAGGGTACCACAATTACAGGAGCCTATTATGCATCACTTTTGAGGAAATTAAGGGAAGCTATCAAAATCAAGAGGTGAGGCAAGATCAGCAAAGTTACCCTCCTCCTGTAGGACAACGCTCCGGTCCACAACTCGCATGTCGCTAGATCAGAAGCACAGGCGTGTGGTTATGAAATTCTTCCCCATTCTTCCTACTCTCTTGACCTTGCACCCTCTGACTTTCATCTCTTCCCAGCCATGAAGTTGTTTTTGAAAGGAAAGCGTTTCCCAAATGATGCAGCCTTGATTTCTGAAGTCATGTCGTAGTTGGAGGATCAACCTGGGGTGTTCTACAAAAACGGTCTCCAGAGCTGCATCAAACGATGGGAGAAATGCATAAAACTCTGGGTGGTTCCTATGTAGAGAAAGACTAATAATTGTGCCAAGCTTTGTTGCTCTACTGCTATGGGAAGTGGGTCAGGGGTATTACTTATTGCACACCCCTCGTATGTATGTCTTGCAAAAAATTTCGACAAAGGCAACGGATTTTCATGAGATTGGTATTCAATGTCTTTCTAGAAGGAATTCTAACTAGAAAGATACCCGGGAGACAAATGACAACAATAATCTTCTGATTCATTTAAAATGGATAAATGATGCTCAACAATAACGATCATCATCATCATCATCATTACGATCATCATCATCATTACGATCATCATCATCATCATCATCATCATCATCATCATTACGATCATCATCATCATCATCATCATCATCATCATCATCATTACGATCATCATCAGTTTAACATCCATTTCACATTTTAGCATGTGTTGAATGACTCTGAAAAATTAACTTTCAGACTAATCTACCTCTTCCCAGGTTGCTATTTTTTTTTTTTAATCCCTCTTCCTATCAAGTTCATTTTTATCAGCTTCAACCACGTTGTCCTTGCTCTTCCCCTGTGAACTAGACCTGCTACCTTAACTGTTCTACATCTATCTACTGACACAAGAACTCACATCTATTCTTTTAAGGTGCCCATACCTGTTAGCTGCAATAAAAACCAAATGCACCAGAACTGATTCAAACGAAAAAGATATACACCTGGTTTAGATGGGCATTTCGAAGTGTCCACTTGGAGATCACAGATTTGGTGGAATTGGTTGCGACTTGGCGTATGGAGTTGTACTCCTAAGCTTGGAACATAGTTAGCCCACTTAATATATGGATCGCAGTGGTTCAACATCTGATCGGGTCGTAACACTATGTCAAAGATTTTTAGTTGTGAAATGTAGCCGTGAAAATTTTGACCAATGACAATTGAGAAACTGAAAACAAAAAGAAAATAAAAAGAAATAGTTATTTTTGTGTTCCTTATATATGAATTTTTTATTCCTCTTTCTTTTTTTTTAACACAGCTGTTAGGCATTAGAGGTCGCACTGTGGGTTATATTTATAGGGTGTAACAATTAAATAAATTATCGCCCTAAAGAAAACAACAGCTTCGTTTTTCAACTTTTATTGAAAAAATAAATTCAGGTAACTTGATTATGTAGTAGAGCTGGCATCTATTCAATGTAGCCGCCTTCAGCCTCAATCACCATCTTGATACGGGTGCGGAACTGGGAGTATACTTTTTCCACAAGCGCCGGCGGGAGCTCAGCAAAAACTCGGCAGATTGCAGCGATCAGGCTGGCTTTGGTATAGTGGGAGGTCATGTTGGTGATGTTCTCGACATATGACCAAATAAAGTAGTTCAACAGGTTCAGGTCAAGGGAGGAGGAGGGGGACCAGTGAGAGAAGGATACAAAGTTGTAGCACTTCTTCTGAAGCCAAACCTTAGTCTCTTTGGACTTGTGGGCCAGTGTTGAGTCCTGTTGCCATCCCCAGGGTTTGCCAAATGCCACCTGATCGCACCAGAGGATCTTCTTCAGCACATCCAGGTACACTTTGGTGTTGACTTTCAAGCCGACTTTGAAAATCTGGCCCTCACTTGAAACCACACCAAAGACCATAACTGTGGCAGGAAACTTTTTCATCACCCTGGACACGTCCGTTATTCATGGTGATCCAGCGATGCATTTTGAGGGTGATGGTAATGGTCCTGTTGTCATAACTTGGATTTGTAGAGAGCATGAGTTGTACAGTAGTGCATCTCCAATCTCACTCGTTGTACAGTCATGATAGAAGGCTCCTATCGCTCTTGGGATTTGTACACAACTGGCCAACTAGAAGATGGTCTACAACAAAAAAAAAGAAAACCAGTTTTCATCAAAGGGAAATGGAATCATGTCGTCTTTTCTATTGTTGGGCGACAATTTTATCGTTCCACCCTGTAGTTTTATGTAACAGGGTAAAAAATGGGGAGGGGATCGAAGCACTTTGTGAAAATTCTTATGATTTTGGTACTGTGATCATCTTTTCTTTTTTTTTTTGTTATTACATTTTCACCCCAAACAAGACACATTGCCACTTTGGTGTAGGGGGCTACTATCAGGGGAAACATCTACTGGGGTACTATGTAGGGATTTGGGCAGCGAGATGTTGGTTCACGTTTCACTTGAACTTATGCATGTCAGTACAGTTGGGGAAGCAGTGACCTGGAATGGAATTCCAAAATCTAGCAGTTCTGGGGAAGAAACTACTGGAGTAGAAAGATCTTTTACATCTAGGGATCTCTACAGTGTGGGGGTGGGATTTTGCAGCTTGTCGGGTTTGTCGAGGGTGTTTACGTCGTGGGGGCACAAGTGCTTGCAGTTCATCAGAGCATTCACCATTATAATACTTGTAGAACAGGCAGAGGGATGCAACGTTTCGACGATGGGACAGAGGCTGAAGCTTAGATGCCAGTTTAGGGCCTATCAGATTTGCGACTCTCTTTTGAACCCTGTCAAGGAGCGAGAGACTAGTAGCTGATGCACCAGCCCAAATATGACAATACCCGTTTCTTCCGTAGCAGCCTCCAACTAGAAGATGGTCTACAACAAAAAAATAGAAAACCAGTTTTCATCAAAGGGAAATGGAATCATGTCGTCTTTTCTATTCAACATTCCTGCAACAAAATCTGAAGATTCTGCAGCCTTATCCTTCTTCATCTTCCTCACAGCTTCTTGTACCATTTCTCTCTCAATTCTTATAGCTGGATCACAAAATATTTACGCAATTTCTAGATTTCCTCAATTCCGTGAGAACTCGGTAAACAATTTCACTACCGATAGTAGAACGAAAATCGAAAAATTGAATTTCAATTGAAACCAGTGGTATCTACTAAAGTGTCATGTCGAAATTAGTAAAATATCCCAAACTTATGAAAAACGATGAAGTAGAAAATTAAGAAGAGAGAAAGGAAGAAAAAGAAGAAAAAGGAGAAGGAAAGGAAAAAAGAAAAAGACGAGGAAAAAAGACGGAAAGAAGACGAACAAAAAAGAACGAAAAAGAATCAAAACGAAAACGGAGAAAAAAAGAAAAAGAAAGAAAGGAAGAAGAAGAAGAAGAAGAAGAAGAAGAAGAAGAAGAAGAAGAAGAAGACTGAAAAGTAGAAAATTAAGAAGAGAAAAAAGAAGAGAAAGGAAGAAAAAGAAAAGATAAAAAAGACGAAGAAAAAAGAAGCAAAAAGAAAAAAAAGAAGAAAGAAAAAGAAAGAAAGGAAGAATACAAAGAAAAATAAAAGAAAAAGAACAGAAAAAGAAAAAGAAGAAGAAGAAGAAGATTGAAAAGGCCAAGAAGTGCATCATCCAGATTCCACTGGTTCATTTACTTACTTTTCATTTTTTAATTGTAATGCAGGGATTTTTAAGGTTTTTTGTACAAAAGTTCCAAACAAAGTTGTACCACCAGTTTCGCTTATAGCAGCGCAAAAACTAGTCCAATTGGCCTGATTCAAGTCCACAGAATAGTTATATCTTGTTGAATTCAGGGTGATTCCTTTGCTGCCAATCGACAGATAGTCTACCAAATTTCTGGAATAGAAAAATTGAATTTGTAAAACTTTTGCAATAATAATAATAATAATAATAATAATAATAATAATATCCAAGAACATTCAATCTCCAACATGCAAGCTACAAAGTCGCAGTGTACCAGTTCAAATATCTGGGCTACTGAATCACATCTGATGGAAGATGCACTACTGAATTACTAAATCGCATATCTGCAGTCAAAGTCGCCTTCAAGAGATTGTCATCAATCATGACCAACCAGTCCAGTCCAGCACAGACGTAGCTGAGATCAAACTCACTACACGAGTTTGTAGCGTAATTCAAATCTTGATGGTGGCTGATTACTTGATGCTTCTCCAGGGCTATCAAGAGTATTTTTTATCGTGACACCATCACTAGATGGGTTGCCTACCACGGCTTAAGAGAGTCTCATCTACCCTCGAGAGAAGGATAGACTGGGGCAGTTTCTCAACTTAGTATTATACCTCACAGTACATACAGCACCTCACCTTCTCAAAAGGTCACCCATCTGGTACTGGCCAGGCTCAACGTTGCTTAACTTTGGTGATCTGGTGAGAACCAGTGTGTCAATATGATTGTGCCGTACTGACAATGTGATTGTGCCGTACTAGGTTCAATGACCAACAGAAACATTAAAATGACACCAAATTCAGAATACTCCGAACGTATGTATGGTCTGTTCTTTTATACAGTTGTGAGTGCTGGACAATCACCAACAGCACAAGGGAAAGACTAGAGGCAACTGAAACTTGGTTCCTGAGGAGAATTTTAAAGATATTCTGGTCAGAAAAGAAAACAAATTAAGAGGTATTAGAAATGACAAACACAGAAAGGTATCTAATAAGAACAGTATGAAAAAGACAAATGAGGTTCATGGGTCATGTCTACAGAAAAAGCAGAATAAAACAGATTAATTTGACAGGAAAGATCGTGGGTAGAAGAAGCAGAGAACGACAGCGAGAAACATACGTTGACAGTCTGAATACCTGGACAACATGAGCAACAATGATGAGCAACAATGAATTCATGAATGCAGAGAAAGAGAGAGAGAGATAGATGGAGAGCAATGTCTGTACTATTTGAATGAATTAATGAATGAATAAGTATTCCACAGTTTTCAGTTTCTTTTGGGTATTTTAAGCATAATATTTTAAAGGGTTTTTATTAAACACAATATTTTAAAGGGTTTTTATTAAGCACAATATTTTAAAGGGTTTTTATTAAGCATAATATTTTAAAGGGTTTTTATTAAGCACAATATTTTAAAAGGGGTTTTATTAAGCACAATATTTTAAAGGGTTTTTATTAAGCACAATATTTTAAAGGGGTTTTATTAAGCACAATATTTTAAAGGGTTTTTATTAAGCACAATATTTTAAAGGGTTTTTATTAAGCACAATATTTTAAAGGGGTTTAATTGAGCACAATATTTTAAAGGGGTTTAATTGAGCATAATATTTTAAAGGGTTTTCATTGAGCACAATATTTTAAAGGGTTTTAATTGAGCACAATATTTTAAAGGGTTTTTATTAAGCACAATATTTAAAAGGGTTTTAATTGAGCACAATATTTTAAAGGGTTTTTATTAAGCATAATATTTTAAAGAGTTTTTATTAAGAACAATATTTTAAAGGGTTTTTATTAAGCATAATATTTTAAAGAGATTTATTAAGCACAATATTTTAAAGGGTTTTTATTAATCATAATATTTTAAAGGGTTTTAATTGAGCACAATATTTTAAAGGGTTTTTATTAAGCATAATATTTTAAAGGGTTTTAATTGAGCACAATATTTTAAAGGCTTTTAATTGAGCACAATATTTTAAAGGGTTTTATTAAGCATAATATTTTAAAGGGTTTTAATTGAGCACAATATTTTAAAGGGTTTTTATTGATCATAATATTTTAAAGGGTTTTAAGTGAGCACAATATTTTAAAGGGTTTTCATTGAACACAATATTTTAAAAGGCTTTTATTGATCATAATATTTTAAAGGGTTTTTATTGAGAACAATATTTTAAAGGGTTTTTATTAAGCATAATATTTTAAAGGGTTTTAATTGAGCACAATATTTTAAAGGGGTTTAATTGAGCATAATATTTTAACGGGTGTTCATTGAGCACAATATTTTAAAGGGTTTTAATTGAGCACAGTATTTTAAAGGGTTTTTATTAAGCATAATATTTTAAAGGGTTTTAATTGAGCACAATATTTTAAAGGGTTTTTATTGATCATAATATTTTAAAGCGTTTTAATTGAGCACAGTATTTTAAAGGGTTTTTATTAAGCATAATATTTTAAAAGGTTTTAATTGAGCACAATATTTTAAAGGGGTTTAATTGAGCATAATATTTTAAAGGGTTTTAATTGAGCATAATATTTTAAAGAGTTTTTATTAAGCATAATATTTTAAAGGGTTTTAATTGAGCATAATATTTTAAAGGGTTTTAATTGAGCATAATATTTTAAAGAGTTTTTATTAAGCATTATATTTTAAAGGGTTTTAATTGAGCATAATATTTTAAAGAGTTTTATTAAGCATAATATTTTAAAGGGGTTTAATTAAGCATAATATTTTAAAGGGTTTTAATTGAGCATAATATTTTAAAGAGTTTTTATTGATCATAATATTTTAAAGGGTTTTAATTGATCATAATATTTTAAAGAGTTTTTATTGATCATAATATTTTAAAGAGTTTTTATTGATCATAATATTTTAAAGGGTTTTAATTGAGCATAATATTTTAAAGGGTTTTAATTGATCATAATATTTTAAAGGGTTTTTATTGATCATAATATTTTAAAGAGTTTTTATTGATCATAATATTTTAAAGAGTTTTTATTGATCATAATATTTTAAAGGGTTTTTATTGATCATAATATTTTAAAGAGTTTTTATTGATCATAATATTTGAAAGGGTTTTAATTGATCATAATATTTTAAAGGGTTTTTATTGATCATAATATTTTAAAGAGTTTTTATTGATCATAATATTTTAAAGAGTTTTTATTGATCATAATATTTTAAAGAGTTTTTATTGATCATAATATTTTAAGGAGTTTTAATTGATCATAATATTTTAAAGAGTTTTAATTGATCATAATATTTTAAAGAGTTTTTATTGATCATAATATTTTAAAGAGTTTTTATTGATCATAATATTTTAAAGAGTTTTAATTGATCATAATATTTTAAAGAGTTTTTATTGATCATAATATTTTAAAGAGTTTTTATTGATCATAATATTTTAAAGAGTTTTTATTTATCATAATATTTTAAAGAGTTTTTATTGATCATAATATTTTAAAGAGTTTTTATTGATCATAATATTTTAAAGAGTTTTTATTGATCATAATATTTTAAAGGGTTTTAATTGATCATAATATTTTAAAGAGTTTTTATTGATCATAATATTTTAAAGAGTTTTTATTGATCATAATATTTTAAAGAGTTTTTATTGATCATAATATTTTAAAGAGTTTTTATTGATCATAATATTTTAAAGAGTTTTTATTGATCATAATATTTTAAAGAGTTTTTATTGATCATAATATTTTAAAGGGTTTTAATTGATCATAATATTTTAAAGAGTTTTTATTGATCATAATATTTTAAAGAGTTTTTATTGATCATAATATTTTAAAGAGTTTTTATTGATCATAATATTTTAAAGAGTTTTTATTGATCATAATATTTTAAAGAGTTTTTATTGATCATAATATTTTAAAGAGTTTTTATTGATCATAATATTTTAAAGGGTTTTTATTGATCATAATATTTTAAAGAGTTTTTATTGATCATAATATTTTAAAGAGTTTTTATTGATCATAATATTTTAAAGAGTTTTTATTGATCATAATATTTTAAAGAGTTTTTATTGATCATAATATTTTAAAGAGTTTTTATTGATCATAATATTTTAAAGAGTTTTTATTGATCATAATATTTTAAAGAGTTTTTATTGATCATAATATTTTAAAGAGTTTTTATTGATCATAATATTTTAAAGGGTTTTAATTGATCATAATATTTTAAAGAGTTTTTATTGATCATAATATTTTAAAGAGTTTTTATTGATCATAATATTTTAAAGAGTTTTTATTGATCATAATATTTTAAAGGGTTTTTATTGATCATAATATTTTAAAGAGTTTTTATTGATCATAATATTTTAAAGAGTTTTTATTGATCATAATATTTTAAAGAGTTTTTATTGATCATAATATTTTAAAGAGTTTTTATTGATCATAATATTTTAAAGAGTTTTTATTGATCATAATATTTTAAAGAGTTTTTATTGATCATAATATTTTAAAGAGTTTTAATTAATCATAATATTTTAAAGAGTTTTTATTGATCATAATATTTTAAAGAGTTTTTATTGATCATAATATTTTAAAGAGTTTTTATTGATCATAATATTTTAAAGAGTTTTTATTGATCATAATATTTTAAAGGGTTTTAATTGATCATAATATTTTAAAGAGTTTTTATTGATCATAATATTTTAAAGAGTTTTTATTGATCATAATATTTTAAAGAGTTTTATTTTGATCATAATATTTTAAAGAGTTTTTATTGATCATAATATTTTAAAGAGTTTTTATTGATCATAATATTTTAAAGAGTTTTTATTGATCATAATATTTTAAAGAGTTTTTATTGATCATAATATTTTAAAGAGTTTTAATTGATCATAATATTTTAAAGAGTTTTTATTGATCATAATATTTTAAAGAGTTTTTATTGATCATAATATTTTAAAGAGTTTTTATTGATCATAATATTTTAAAGAGTTTTTATTGATCATAATATTTTAAAGAGTTTTAATTGATCATAATATTTTAAAGAGTTTTTATTGATCATAATATTTTAAAGAGTTTTTATTGATCATAATATTTTAAAGGATTTTAATTGATCATAATATTTTAAAGAGTTTTAATTGATCATAATATTTTAAAGAGTTTTTATTGATCATAATATTTTAAAGAGTTTTTATTGATCATAATATTTTAAAGGGTTTTTATTGATCATAATATTTTAAAGAGTTTTTATTGATCATAATATTTTAAAGAGTTTTTATTGATCATAATATTTTAAAGAGTTTTTATTGATCATAATATTTTAAAGAGTTTTTTTTTATCATAATATTTTAAAGAGTTTTTATTGATCATAATATTTTAAAGAGTTTTTATTGATCATAATATTTTAAAGAGTTTTTATTGATCATAATATTTTAAAGGGTTTTTATTGATCATAATATTTTAAAGAGTTTTTATTGATCATAATATTTTAAAGAGTTTTTATTGATCATAATATTTTAAAGAGTTTTTATTGATCATAATATTTTAAAGAGTTTTTATTGATCATAATATTTTAAAGAGTTTTTATTGATCATAATATTTTAAAGAGTTTTAATTGATCATAATATTTTAAAGAGTTTTTATTGATCATAATATTTTAAAGAGTTTTTATTGATCATAATATTTTAAAGAGTTTTTATTGATCATAATATTTTAAAGAGTTTTTATTGATCATAATATTTTAAAGGGTTTTAATTGATCATAATATTTTAAAGAGTTTTTATTGATCATAATATTTTAAAGAGTTTTTATTGATCATAATATTTTAAAGAGTTTTATTTTGATCATAATATTTTAAAGAGTTTTTATTGATCATAATATTTTAAAGAGTTTTTATTGATCATAATATTTTAAAGAGTTTTTATTGATCATAATATTTTAAAGAGTTTTTATTGATCATAATATTTTAAAGAGTTTTAATTGATCATAATATTTTAAAGAGTTTTTATTGATCATAATATTTTAAAGAGTTTTTATTGATCATAATATTTTAAAGAGTTTTTATTGATCATAATATTTTAAAGAGTTTTTATTGATCATAATATTTTAAAGAGTTTTAATTGATCATAATATTTTAAAGAGTTTTTATTGATCATAATATTTTAAAGAGTTTTTATTGATCATAATATTTTAAAGGATTTTAATTGATCATAATATTTTAAAGAGTTTTAATTGATCATAATATTTTAAAGAGTTTTTATTGATCATAATATTTTAAAGAGTTTTTATTGATCATAATATTTTAAAGGGTTTTTATTGATCATAATATTTTAAAGAGTTTTTATTGATCATAATATTTTAAAGAGTTTTTATTGATCATAATATTTTAAAGAGTTTTTATTGATCATAATATTTTAAAGAGTTTTTTTTTATCATAATATTTTAAAGAGTTTTTATTGATCATAATATTTTAAAGAGTTTTTATTGATCATAATATTTTAAAGAGTTTTTATTGATCATAAATTTTAAAGGGTTTTTATTGATCATAATATTTTAAAGAGTTTTTATTGATCATAATATTTTAAAGAGTTTTTATTGATCATAATATTTTAAAGAGTTTTTATTGATCATAATATTTTAAAGAGTTTTTATTGATCATAATATTTTAAAGAGTTTTTATTGATCATAATATTTTAAAGAGTTTTAATTGATCATAATATTTTAAAGAGTTTTTATTGATCATAATATTTTAAAGAGTTTTTATTGATCATAATATTTTAAAGAGTTTTTATTGATCATAATATTTTAAAGAGTTTTTATTGATCATAATATTTTAAAGAGTTTTTATTGATCATAATATTTTAAAGAGTTTTTATTGATCATAATATTTTAAAGGATTTTAATTGATCATAATATTTTAAAGAGTTTTAATTGATCATAATATTTTAAAGAGTTTTTATTGATCATAATATTTTAAAGGATTTTAATTGATCATAATATTTTAAAGAGTTTTAATTGATCATAATATTTTAAAGAGTTTTTATTGATCATAATATTTTAAAGAGTTTTTATTGATCATAATATTTTAAAGAGTTTTAATTGATCATAATATTTTAAAGAGTTTTTATTGATCATAATATTTTAAAGAGTTTTTATTGATCATAATATTTTAAAGGATTTTAATTGATCATAATATTTTAAAGAGTTTTAATTGATCATAATATTTTAAAGAGTTTTTATTGATCATAATATTTTAAAGAGTTTTTATTGATCATAATATTTTAAAGGGTTTTTATTGCTCATAATATTTTAAAGAGTTTTTATTGATCATAATATTTTAAAGAGTTTTTATTGATCATAATATTTTAAAGAGTTTTTATTGATCATAATATTTTAAAGAGTTTTTATTGATCATAATATTTTAAAGAGTTTTTATTGATCATAATATTTTAAAGAGTTTTTATTGATCATAATATTTTAAAGAGTTTTTATTGATCATAATATTTTAAAGGGTTTTTATTGATCATAATATTTTAAAGAGTTTTTATTGATCATAATATTTTAAAGAGTTTTAATTGATCATAATATTTTAAAGAGTTTTAATTGATCATAATATTTTAAAGAGTTTTAATTGATCATAATATGGGCAAAAACTTCCATTTGAAAATTTAAATCTATCAAATTTGAATTGAATTTTATTCATAGTCTTTAGATACCAATTAAGCAAGCTTGCCTGAATTTCTATTTCTTCTTAATACCCCTTAAGCCTTCAACTTTAAACATTTTCTGGGATCAAAATTATGTAATGAATTCTGATCAAAATTGGAATTAGGATTCTAGACATAAGGTTCAGTAATGCCATATGTTCTATGGGAGAAGCCTGAGTGAATGCCGGCAAAGTTAAAAAAGAAAAACGTCAAGGTTTTTTTTTTTTTTTTTTTTTCTAAGAGAATAATTTCGTTTGGTTCAGTTTGATTGTTTTGCTTTACAGCATATCAACCCTTTTCGAGTTATTTAATGCCGAACCCAATATAACACATCAACCCTTTTAGTTTATTCATGTTGTATTCAGTTATTTTGGAGAAAGCTTTTATCCTTGAAGCTCTTTGTATCTTCAATCACTAGTTTGTAGTGTTTGATTTAGTTGTCTTGTGTGGGGTTTTGTAGTTTTTGTTTTCTGATCTGCAGAACATGAATGAGTTTTGCAAATGGAGAGGGGGGAAAAGGCTTGTAGTATTAATGTTTGGTACATTTTAAGGTAGGAAGCCAGTCAAGAAGTTGGAGGAAATAGAAAGAGAAAGGGGAAATGTGGAGAAGGAAAAGGGGGAAAAGGTGGGTTGTTCTTATTTACAATGCCTCCCCACGGGACAGAGTTAGACACCAGGGTCGTTTTTTAATGTGGAGAAAAGGAACAAAAATAAAAATTGTCTCAGTTGTGAAGGATTTCTCCTCCACTGAGAGAGAACAAGAAATTGAAGTGCAGCATCTGAAGATAGATACTACACTTTGTGGTATTTATTTGCTCCCCCACTGAGCAAATTAGGCACAAGGCCGATTTTTAAAGTGAGGAGTGAAAGGGAAATGGGGACCTACTCCCCAGGGAGTAGGGGAGCTGGATAGTGACAATTGGTATGAAGGGTTGCCCCTACATTGACCAAGGTCTTATATGTGGGGGAAACCCCACATATGGTCTTTGCTTGCAGTATCTGCCAGAACAGATACGGTATTTATTTGCTCCCCCACCGAGCAAATTAGGCACAAGGCCGATTTTTAATGTGAGGAGTGAAGGGGAAATGGGGACCTACTCCCCAGGGAGTAGGGGAGCTGGATAGTGACAATTGGTATGAAGGGTTGCCCCTACATTGACCAAAGTCTTATATGTGGAGTTGCCCCCCACATATGGTCTTTGCTTGCAGTATCTATTCTTGCAGATACTACACTTTGATCCCAGCCCGAAGGCCAAGAACCTGATTAAGTTTTGCAAAAAAAAAAAAAAAAGTAGAGAAACAAAAAGCATCAATGTTAGGTGCATTTTTTAGGATTTTTTTGTTTTTTGTTTTTTTTAGGAAAGCTAAAAGATGTGTTTACGAAAAATATTACTGCTTATATAAAAACAAATATTGGTTTGGTTGTTTTACGGCATATCAACCCTTTTCAGGTTATTTAATGCTAAATCCAGTTATTTTGGAAAACGTATTCATGTTGCACCCAGTTATTTTGTAGAAAGTATTTATTCTTCAAACTTTGTATCTTGAATCGCTAGTTTGTAGTGTTTGGTTTGGTTGTTTTATAGTGGATTTTATCGTTTTTGTTCCCTGCCCTGCAGAACATGAATGAGTTTTACAATGGGAGAGGGAAAAGGATTACAGTATTAATGTTTGGTACATTTTAAGTTCAGAAACCAGTCAGGAAGTGGGGGGGGATAGAAAGGGGGAAATGGGAAGAAGGAGAAGGGGGAAAAGATGGGTTGTTGTTTTTAGCTTGAAATGTGAACTATATTTTTGATTTGGTTTGTTTTACGGCATATCAACCACTTCTCAGGTTATTTAATGCCGAATCCAGTTATTTTGGAAAACGTATTCATATTACATCCAGTTATTTCGTAGAAGGTTTTTATTCTTCAAGCTCTTTGTATCTTCAATCGCTAGTTTGTAGTGTGGTTTTATAGTGGATTTTGTAGTTTTTGTTTCCTGCCCTGCAGAACATGAGTTTTGCAATGGGAGAGGGGAAAAGGGTTGTAGTATTAATGCTTGGTACATTTTAAGGAAACCAGTCGGGAAGTGGAGAATGGAGTAAGAGAAAAGGGAAAAAGGAAAAGGGAGGGGAAGGTGGGTTATTTTTTGTTTTGGTTTTGCAGAACATGATTAAGTTTTGCAAAAGGGAATAGAAAAACATCAATGTTAGGTGCATTTTTTTTAAATTACATTTTAACCCCAAACAATACACAGTGCCACTTTGATGTAGGGGAGGGGGGTTATTAGTTGGGACATTATTTGCAGGAGTAGTACGTGAGGAGCTGAGCAGCAAGATGTCTGTTTACATTACATTTGAACGTCTACATGTCAGTACAGTTGGGGAAACAGGAACCCGGAAGGGAGTTCCAAACTCTAGCAGTCCTAAGGAAGAAACTATTAGAGCAGAAGAATTTCTTACATCTAGAGATTTCTACAGTGTAGGGGTGGGATTTTGCTGCTTGTCGGGTTTGTCGGGGTTATTTACGTCAAGGGAGTACAAGGGCTTGTAGTTCGATGGAGCATCTACCATTAAAATACTTGTAAAACAGGCAGAGGGATGCAACATTTTGTTGATAGGACAATGGTTGAAGCCTACCTGACAGTGCAGGACCTATTAGGTTGGCGACTCTTTTGAACCCTGCCTAAGAGGGAGAGACTAGTAGCAGATGCACCAGCCAAATGTGGCAACAATACCCCATGCATGGGTGAATGGTGGCCTTATAAAGGTACAGGATACTCTCAGGTGTAAGTAACTTTCTAGAATGGTAGAGAGATCCCACCTTCTTTGCAGCAGCCTTTGCAATGTATCTGTTCCAACTCATGTTTATCTCAGGAAGCCAATATCTTCAGACAGACTGATCTGGTAGCACCAGTTAAGGGAGTAGTGAAAAGTAAATAATGAAATGGTTTTCAAACAAACAAAATAAATAAATAAAACTTACTCGGTTCCATTCTCTTTGAGGAGAGTAATGAAAGTCCCTTCGGAATTCTTCTGGTCAGAAAAGAGGAGTTTCATACAAACGGAAAAGTTGTTTGTTCCAAATTTTGCGAGGTATGAAAGAGTGGCACCATCTCCTGATATTCTCGAATCAAAGAACATATCGAAATCTTCGCTTGCATCTGTACGAAAGTAAAAAAAAAAAAAATGGATGACGATCCATTTCAGACAATATTAAGAATGTAACACAGCGCAACTGCGCATATGTCAACTAAGCTCCAACCCCTATCCCATCACATCAATGTTGCATCTCTGTGCCTGTTTTACAAATATTTTAATGGAATATGCTCTGATGAACTCGTTTCACTTGTGCCCCCTCGACGTATATATCCCCGACAAACCCACTTAGCAACAAAATCTAACCCCTTCACTGTTGAGGTCTTTAAATGCCAAAAAGCTTTCTATTCTAATAGTTTCTTCCCTCAAACAGCTAGACTTTCGAATTCCATCCTGCTACCTTCTTCCCTGACTGTACTGATATGCAGTAGTTCAAATGTAATGTAAACTAACACACATACATACATCTGTTTTATTTATATAGATATGTACACACATGTTACCGATTATATATATATATATATATATATATATATATATATATATATATATATATATACTAGTAGGCCGGCTGGCATTGCCTGGTCGTAAAATACGCTTAAATATGATATTTTTATTGATGCAGATTTCGTATTTATTATTATATTATAATGGACTCAATATATAGTAATGAGTTAAAAAGTTAAAAAAAAAAAAAATTGACTTGCATGCCACCACCGAGAATCGAAACCAAAATGTTTAGCTTACGGTTTACTTTTTCCTTTGATGTTAATGCCTGAGCTATGAAGACATGTTTGATGCAATTAAAGCATGAACCAATAGCTATTACGTTACGCATGCATATTCGTAATGCTGTCGTTTGACCTTCACCTGGCAAATTCCATTTCTTTAATTTTCACACTTTTGCACCAATTTTCCCCGGCTAAAACGCAAATATAAAGTTTTGCATGGGTTCGAATACCCTATATATTAAGTTTCATGTTTGTAGACCAAAAACTGACAGAGGTAGGTAAAAATGTTTTTTAAACATATCTATATACGCATACATAAATATATATAGAATGAGTTTTGTGTTTACTATAAGCTTTTTACGCAAGTATAAATCATGTAGAATATCTGCATGAATATAATTACACGTAATAGTTAACTAAAGATTATAATCCCATAAGAAAACCGAAAAAAAACTGATAGGGAATTAATTAAAATGAATGTTTAAAAGAATATGCAAATTAGCTAGATCTGGTCTTGTTTTCTTTTTAAATAAATAGAAAAAAGGTGTTTTAATATGAATATACATAAAAAACTATATATATATATATATATATATATATATATATATATATATATATATATATATATATATATATATATATATATATATAATTTAAAGGAGATTAGAATAATAGTCTAAAGAGCTAAGTGTATTTTAATGTAATAGTGAAATTACTAGTTTAATTAAAATACAGGAAATGCTCGTTGTAATTTAGATATATAATAAGCTCGATAGTTAAATGTCCTAGAGCTAATTCAATATTAAGTAATGTGATTTATAATTTAAAAATTTTTTAAAAATTTTTAAAATTTAAAAATCAAAATTTAATTAAATTAAAAATCAGTTTCATAAGAAGGAACAACAAAGTCAATTATCTGTACGATCGTTTCCTAATCAGCCAATGAGTAGGCACTTATGGGACAAAGGCCCAGCTGACCTCTGGTTGACCCGTTCCTTTGTGTGTGCTTTTTTAGTAGGGAGCGTCCTGACCTATTTTAAACTTTTTATAACTTACTACCTAGCTCTACCTACGTATTGAGCACTGTTGAAGTAAATACTTAAAATTTACGCATAAATCTATACTTTTGTATATTAATTTCTGTGATTAAATGAAGTAGTTATATTATATATATATATATATATATATATATATATATATATATATATATATATATATATATATATAAATTTCTAGGTCCTGTGCATGACCTTAAACTATATCCAGTGGTGAGGCCCCAGATTGCAAGTTCTGGGGAGTGTAGAGCCACCCTTTAATTGCCATTGCTCACAGATCCACTCTGACCCGGGGTTGTAGTACCTGTTAGGGTCCCAACTATGGGTTAAATAGAAAACGACTTGAAAACAACAAATATATTCTATTAAAAAAATTTTCTTCAAAATCTTTGGATTCGGCATTATATAACCTGAAAAGGGTTGATATGCCGTAAAAAAAAAAAAAAAAACACAACAAACCAACCAAATTTCTAATAATTGAAATTAACTTACTTTTACAAGACTGACATTCGGATATGCTTTCCATTCCGTGCCAAAGAATGCTTTTAGAATTCCTGGATTTCTTCAAAAATGGTAAATAATCTGAAAAAGAAGTTCAGAAAATATCATTCTTATGTTCTATTTCTTCCGTGTTTGAAAGAATGACGACAGGAAAAAGTATATATTTATGGGTGGTTGGGTGTTATGGGTGGTTGGGTTTTATGGGTGCTTGGATGTTATGGGTGTTTGGATGTTATGTGTGGTTGGATGTTATAGGGTGGTTGGGTGTTGTGGGTGGTTGGGTTTTATGGGTGCTTGGATGTTATGGGTGTTTGGATGTTATGTGTGGTTGGGTGTTATGTGTGGTTGGGTGTTATGTGTGGTTGGATGTTATAGGGTGGTTGGGAGTTATGGGTGCTTGGGTGTTATGGGTGCTTGGATGTTATGGGTGCTTGGGTATTATGTGTGGTTGGGTGTTATGCGTGCTTGGGTGTTATGGGTGCTTGGATGTTATGGGTACTTGGATGTTATGTGTCTTTGGGTGTTATAGGGTGGTTGAGTGTTGTGGGTGGTTTGGTGTTGTGGGCGGTTGGGTGTTG
>NC_136522.1:64732339-64772339 GCF_053919585.1 Euprymna scolopes
AATGATTTTTCCTTACAAAGAGAAAATGTTATTTATATAATAATATAAATATACAAAAAAATAAATATTACCATAGTCAATAAAAGTTACTTTTATGGTAGAAAAGTTCATTGGTTTGTATTATTAAGTAGTTTGTAAAAAGTTTGTTTTGTTTAATTCACGAAAAAAAATCCAAATGGCAGCGACTTAGAAATGGAGAGCCCCGTTTTCAATTCGAAGGAGTGGCACCTGAGCAATCTGTGTTAACAATTTAAGAGAGTTTCGTCAACGTAAGGAATATTTATAAACATATTTTAATGTTTTCCGTTATTTTGTGCTTGAGGAATATTCGATTATGGCATGTGTAGTTTATATAAAAATTCATTTAAGTAGTTATCACCTCAAATTTCATTTTAATTTCGGTTCGCTGAAATTATTTCAAGTAAAGAGCATTAAAAACTATTTCAAAAAAAAAAAAAACATGAACTGAACTTTTATTGTCTATGGTAACATTTATTTCTTGTATATTTATTTTTTCGGGTAGTCATTTGTTGGCATTTCTGCTAAACACTCTTACTAAATAATATCGATGAAATATCGAAAAACAAAAACAGTTTTGAAAAATAATGAAGCTTTACTTACTTTAGTAAAATAATCCGAAACAGCAAAATGGGATATTAAAAAAGTAAACACGTAATTACTTTAGTTTTTTAAAGCAAAGAATCGATATAAATATGAATAAAAAGAAAATAGCGTCCTTTTCAATCAGAACAGCTTCATTTCAGTTTTACAGTATTGAACGGTGTAGTATTGCGCCGTCGGATTCTTTTTTTTTTTTTTTTTTTGCTTTCACTTTAATAGGAACGTGAATTTATGAGATGAATTTATTCGACATAATATGATTCAACTCAACAAAATAAATAAAAGCTAACGTGAATTAAGATTTAATCTTAATTCACGTTAGCTTTTATGGACCCTCACCCCGTTTAAAAAACCTTGTTAAACTTTCTATGGAGGTCAGGCGCGAACGAACACCCAATAATTTTATTATACCATATTTCTTCAAACTGAAACATAATTATCAAAGTATACTTACGCAAATATGAAAAGTCTTTGTTAAAGTTTGTGCCATATTTCCATGGAGTACAGGCGCAAGCGCAAACCCTACAATTTTATTATACTATACCAATTTAAGTTGAAACATACTTATCAAAGTATTCTCATATACATCTATATCAAAAACCCTTCTAAACGTTTTTTTTTTTTTCATTTTTTATTTCCATACTTTGGGGGCCAGGCGCGAACGCAGACCCCCCACAATTTTAATGAACCACCGTTCTGCCAGATCAAACATACCCATTCCTGTGTCTCGATACATCTTCTAAATAGTCAACCATATAGGAGCCTATTCGTGACCAGACACACACACACACACACGTTCACACACACACACACACACACACACACACGTTCAGCTTATATATATATATATATAAGTGTTGGGACGATTAATCGGAATCGGGAATCAGAAAAATAGGAACTTTTAGGGGTTTCATGACAAGTACTGTTTTTGCTTAAAACAACACATTTAACAAAATTGATCTATCTACTATACAAGCACCACTTTTCCTTTCAGATTTTATAGGGTTACGATTTTTTTTTTTTTTTCAATTATTAATACTAGCGAGAATGGGGGCGCCTGGCTTTGCCCGGTTGTAAAATACGCTTAAATATATTTTAATTCATGCAGATTTCATAATTATGATTACAGAGCCAATTCTCTATGCAATATTATATTGTACCTAATATATAGTACTGACTTCAAAAATTAAAAAGAAAATGACATGGGTGCCATCAGCTAGAAACGAAACCAAAACATTTAGCACTCCAGCTGCAGTCTCTACCGTTTCAGCTATCGACAAACAGATAAAAATAATTCAAAATTAAACCACTTCAAGCTATTAATTATTATTATATATTATATTATATTATTATTATTATTATTATTATCATTATTATTATTGTTGTTGTTGTTGTTGTACATGCGGAAAAATAATAAAGAATGAACATTTTTTATTTCAAAAAAATATCTTACTCGTTATAAACCATTCTTGGTGTTTATTTATTTGCTTCCCCACTGAGCAAATTGGGCACAAGGCCGTTTTTAAATGTGGGAAGGAAAAACCAGCTCCCCCAAGGGGGCAATCTGGCAGGGTCCAAAATTAGCAATTGTCTGATATGAAGGGTTTCCCCCCACATTGACCAAACTAATTGACTTAAAAAGCAATTGTCCGATATTAAGGGTTGCCCCTACATTGATTACTTCTTTTTCCGCTCCTGGCCCGAACGTTCTATTTCCTGTTAATTTCAGTATTATGTGACTAGTAGTTGAAGAGTTAATATTATCGGTTAAATATTTTTAAACAGACACACAGACACACACATACATCTTCTGTTTTATTTATATAAGAAGACTAGCGAGGGTACCTGGCATTGCCCGGGTGTGGTGAGGTGTGTATGCGTGTGTGGGGGGGGGTAAATCAAAAGAAAATGGAAAATAAAGAATAAGCGAACGATGTTAAAACTTCTGAAAAAAAAATCGGAAAAACAAAACAAAAAAAAACAGCAAACGTGAAGGAACCCCACATATGGTCTTTGCTTGCAGTATCTGCCAGAACAGATACGGTATTTATTTGCTCCCCCACGGAGCAAATTAGGCACAAGGCCGATTTTTAATGTGAGGAGTGAAGGGGAAATGGGGACCTACTCCCCGGGGAGTAGAGGAGCTGGATAGTGACAATTGGTATGAAGGGTTGCCCCTACATTGACCAAGGTCTTATATGTGGAGTTGCCCCCCACATATGGTCTTTGCTTGCAGTATCTGTTCCGGCAGATACTACACTTTGATCCCAGCCCGAAGGCCAAGAACCTGATTAAGTTTTGCAAAAAAAAAAAAGTAGAGAAACAAAAAGCATCAATGTTAGGTGAAAAAAACAAAAAAAACGAACGAAAAAAAAATGGCATAAATAAACCTGTTTCAATATTAAAACTTTAAAAATCGAAAAAATATATATCTGATATCTCGGCTTTAACGTGCAATCTTAAGATAACGACGCTGTTACCATACCGACTGAGTGAGAGAGAAATTAGGTCGTTTTTTTTATATTTAAACTAATTCAAGAAAGAACTTTTTTGCGCATCCGTGTTTGGCTAAATTGTCATGAAATAACAATTTTTTGCTACCTCTCCCTGTAGAAAAGTGCCCAGTTGAGGGTGAAGCAATTAATGTTTTTAGCCAATTTTTCGAGGGTCGAGCTTCAAAATGATATATATCTCGTGAAAATCTGTTGCCTCTGTGGAAAGTTTTTGCGAGACATCCAAACATGCATACATACATATATACATACATTTAAACAGATAGGTGAGATTTAACAGTGGAATTTGCTTTAGTTGAACAGCTGATCAGCAGCTACTTCATGACGCAACCACATAGGGAACATCGATCCATGGACGACAAAAGAAGCGACAATAAAAAGAACGAAAGGCAAGCGACCGCGCACATATGTAAAAAACTGTTTTGTTGATTTGTTTCTTTATTTCTCACTGGCGATAACGCACACATGCACCCCACGCATTTGTTGGAAACGACATGCGCAAACTGTTCGTTTTGCGTTTGTTTAATTACGAAAACGTTACAATAACTGGCGTTGGAAACTCATTTTGATTGAAATAATCGCTGATAATGAAAACGACTTAGAATAAAAGAAAATAAATCTTACTTGCCAAACAATTACAACGGCCCGCGTCTTTACACGCGCCACCATTACGACACATTTTCTGCCAGTCACATTTATTGTTCACGTTTCTGGAGCAGTTTTTCCCACTGAAACCTTCTTTGCATCTGTAAAGTAAAATAATATCGTGATACCGACGTATAGCTTCCTTTAGTGTAGCGTTATCTGTCTCTCTATAACAATTTATCTGTTTACCGTTCACGTATGTATAATCATGTTTGCTGCACTTCTATGTTTTCTATGAAAATGTGTGCTGCTAAATAAATATATACACTCTAGCTTGTTTCAACCGTTTGACAATCGAACACAGAGATGGTTTCATAACAAAACTGTTTTTTTTATTTAATTACTAGCGGGGGGTACCCGGCGTTGCCCGGGTGTTTGGGTGTGCGTGTGTTGGGGGAGTTAGATCAAAACAACCCTGTTTAAAAAAAAAAAAAAAAACGTTGTCGGGTGTTTGAAGGTGTAAAAGAAAAAAAGTTTTAGTAGGAAGATAGGCTTGAACGTGAATTACAAAGTATCTTATATTTCCCCAAGACCTTTATGGCGGGGAGACTAAAACTTGCTGCTATGGTTTCAAATGATATGAAATAATAGCAAGGGGAGACTCGATTCCAAATATTTCACATACGTTATATCTCCCTTCTTTTGGAAATAGGGCACGATAATGAATATCTCCAGTATCAAACAATCTTTATACACTGTGAAATTTACTTTACGTATGAAAAACTGTTATTTCAAATCATTTGAAACCATAGCAGCAAGTTTTAGTTTTCTCTCCATCAAGGCCAGAGGATTTGGGGAAATATATATTGAGCAGTCGAGTTTCAATCCTGGCTTGAAGTAGTTGCTTGTCTAACCAGCGAAACAGTACTGTATGTGGATGACTTTCTCTCTCTCTCTCTCTCTCTCTCTCTCTCTCTCTCTCTCTCTCTCTCTCTCTCTCTCTCATATATATGTGTGTGTGTTTATTTTAGTGATGGAACGAGTCTAATATTTTATATTTTTCCAGATTCAGATACAATTACTGATTCTGTTCGAAGTTCAACATTTCGATAAAATTTCCGATTTTTTTTTTTTTTTAAACTGTATATATAGTCTTTTTTTCTTTTCGTTTTTTTTTTTTTTTTGGTAGGAGGTCGGATTACCATAAAAATTTATATAATATATGCATATGATTCGTAAACGTAAAAATACACTTGTTGGGTGACGACCTATTGTTATGGTGTTAAATTGTAATAAACGAAAGGAACACAGGATTTTTAGGAACGAAACATGTATTCACATAGATTACAGGCAAAGTCGAGTTGAGTATATCCATTCCTCGACAGGAGGACGTTTGCACACGTCCAGCTTGGTCGCGTGCCAATCTCAGACTGCCGGGCACTGGTACTCGATACCGGAAGTGATGTCACCAGCGGAAGTGACGTCATGAGATAGTCCATTAATCTTATGGAGGGGAGTCCTATAAATCTTAGTTTTATCAGTAGTTTAACAAATAATAAATATTTATTATTTCATCAATAATACGAACAATGAAAAATTAAGATTTAACCAAAAAACAAATAACGATAAAAATAATCGTTTTGGCACCAGAAAATAGGCACACTTTTTTTCTGATATCAATACCTTAAGAAATCCGATTTTGTTTTCGATTCTAATTAATCATAGATAGATAGATAGATAGATAGATAGATAGATAGATAGATAGATAGGAGTGAGGGGAGAGAGAGTGAGATAGATAGAGAGAGGGGGGTTTGTTAAATTTATTGGATCCATCTGTATAAGATATATAGATCTTTAGATCTTGCTCGTTTGATTGGTTGGTCTGTCATATTTAATTTTGGTCTGTCACGCTAAAGCTTTAAGTATTATACTGCTATGGTGTTAAATGGTAATAAACGAAAGGAACACAGGATTTTTAGGAACGAAACATGTATTCACATAGATTACAGGCAAAGACAGGTTGAAATTACCATTCCTCAACTGTGGGCGTTTGCACACGACCTGCTTGGCCGCGTGCCAATCTTTGACTGCTGGGCACCGGTACTCGATACCGGAAGTGACGTCGCGAGATAGTCTATTAATCCGATTTTTTTCTGATATCAATACCTTAAGAAATCCGATTTTGTTTTCGATTCTAATTAATCATAGATAGATAGATAGATAGATAGATAGATAGATAGATAGATAGAGGGGGGAGGTGGTTAAATTTATTAGATCTATCTGTATAAGATATATAGATCTTTAGATCTTGCTTGTTTGATTGGTTGGTCTGTCATATTCAATTTTGGTCTGTCACGCTTAAGCTTGAAATAGCAATTCCATCGCTATGTACACCGATGGAACACGGGCAGATCGCAAGAAAGGGTCAGTTCGCCATTAAAATCGGGCATGACTTAAACCAACCTGCAGTAGTAATCGTTTGGAAGGTTGAAACATTGTGCGCCATTTTGGCAAGCATTCGGACTGCAATAATCCTTAATATCTTCGCACGTCTTCCCGCTCCATCCATGAACGCAAGTGCATTTGAAATCTCCTTTTGTGTTCGTGCAAGTTCCCCCATGCCGACATGGATGCGACACACATTCATCGACATCTATCTGCAATAAATAAAAAAATAAATAATAATGAAAGATGTTTTTAATTTGTGGATTTTTTTTTATACTAGTGGATAAACACAAGCTTGGTTGGGTACAAAATACATATAAAGGTTTGAATATTTAAAAATGGAAATGACCGATTTGATTATTTTGTTTTACGGCATACCAACCCTAAAAGAAACTAGGGAAGGCCTAAAAACTAATTATATATATATATTACTAATATATATATATATATATATATATATATATATATATATATATATATATATATATATATATATATATACGTTTTATTTTTTATTACCGTATCTTTCTGTTAAGTTACATAATTGTTTCAGCTACCCGGCCGTTTTTTTTTGTTTTTTTTTTTTTGCTGTCTGTAGCTTCCTCAGACTTTTACAGAAAAAGCTACAGACGGCCAAAAAAAACGGCCGGGTAGCTGAAACAATAATGTAACTTAACAGAAAGATATGGTAATAAAAAATAAAACGCATATTTGCTCTACAACAGTATTGAGCACTTTCTTCAGTTTTATTAATTACCATTTCTACTATATATATATATATATATATATATATATATATATATATATATATATATATATATATATATATATTATTTGAAAATTAATCTGTAAACTAGAAGCTGAGTTTGTGTTCTTTCTTTTGTGCTTGAGTGCCTTCCTACCGGAAGGCGAATTTGTAAATTACTGTTCTTTTTCCTCAGCGGACGACGGTATATCAACTCCGATGCAAGAGAAACTAACAAGCACCGGCCGCGAATGGAAGACTGATCAGCGCAACCAACGGGTCCTACTGCATCGAAAAGGTCACATCTAGTTATTGTCGATCGCAATAGTGACTCGGAGAAGATCAAAGGTCACACTTTGGTGATCTGCGACCAGAATAGCAGCACATTTTGATTCCATGACCGAAGATCGACTCCTACGTGAAAAGGGGTCCCTTGGGAAGGGATCCCCTCACACATTGCTGCCTGTAGACCAGGGACATTCATTTTGATTATGCTTGACTGTCGTTTCCCTGATATCTTTCTAATTAGAATTTTTTCTAGCAAAACGTTGAATACTTACGAGACGCACCACGTGAGAGTTGCCAACATGCCTAAGTATACAAGTGTGTGTGTGTGTGTGTGCGTGTTGTGCGTGTGTGTGTGTGTGTGTGTGTGTGTGTGTGTGTGTGTGTGTGTGTGTGTGTGTGTGTGTGTGTGAAATGTTACATCTATAGGGTGAAACAAATGCGACAAAAAAAATGAAACACTTCGATTTCTTACCGCGCAATGTTTGCCTTTGTATCCACTCTTGCAAATGCACAAATATTCGCCGTCTGGTAAGTTTGTACAATTGAAGGTGTTATCTGCGTGGCAGTTCAAATATGAACCGTTCGACTTGCAAACATCTACTTGCAGGGAACATGTAGAGCCTAGTATAGAAAGAGAAAACAAAGAACCACGTATTCAAACATTATTATAAACGACATCATGCAATTACATCAAAGTATCATTACACATATGTATAGGACTACAATACAGGGTGTTCCCAAAGTCTTCGGAACATTTCAAGTCATCATATCTGTTTAACTATGAATGGTAGTAAGATGAAAGTGGTGCCATTTTAAAGCTAAATGCATCAAGTTCCAAACGTATCCATTTATATACGTACTTATTTTTCTATTTTTAATCAACACACAACGCTTCAAGTGCAGGTAAAGAAAAAGGGTTCTTTCATTATTTCAATTTTGCGCAGCTAACGCGATTTCCCTGCTGCTGATATATATATATATATATATATATATATATATATATATATATATATATATATATATATATATATATATATATATATATAGCCAGTAGAGTTTACTTTCCTAGAAGTACATCCAATGAAACAACATGTGTCTACCAAAGATTGTTCAATGAGTGAACAGAGCAGGTATATTATTAAATTTATTTATACAAACATTAATGGCTACATATGTGCATACATGTTTCTGTAATCACCCGCGAAGAATTAGGCCAAGAATTACTGTCGAAAAGAGTTTTCGACGGTAATTCTTGGCCTGAAGACGTAATCCCCCAACGCGGGTGATTACAGAAACATGTATGCACATATGTAGCCATTAATGTTTGTATAAATAAATTTTATATATATATATATATATATATATATATATATATATATAAATTTTATATATATATATATATATATATATATCATCACGTACACACACATATATATAAATTTACCGAATTTCCATTATTAACGATTACAATATTGCACAATTTCTACTGTACACTCTTTAACCCTTATCCTCGAGTGATCTCTTGACCTTGATAAGTGGTGATGCCTATGTAATATATATATATATATATATATATATATATATATATATATATATATATATATATATATTTGATATACGGACTAACACTCTCGCACACAGTCTTGGGCACATTTCAAGTCCTCATACCTTCCTAACTATGAAATAGTAGTAATTTTAAAGCTAAAGGCATTTAATGTTTTGCAAGCCTATTGATTTTTTTTAAATTTCTTTTTAGATCCACTCATGGCGTTCACTCAACCAGAAAAGGCGTTTTATGTACGCGAATTTACAAAACCTGACTTATGGACACTTGTTCAAAGTGCATTTCGCAAAATATTTGGAAAACAGCCACCAGAACGGACGTCCATAGTGAGATGGCATGGTAAATTCATGGCGGATGAGTGTTTATGCCCAGCTAAGAGAACGTGACGCTCCTCAACTTCAGAAGATGTGGTTGACAACGTGATGTTGGGACGCGTTTGGCAAGAATTGGACTATCGGTTTGATGTGTGTCGTGTGACCAATGGCGGTCACATTGAACATCTTTGAACATTCCATGAAAAACTTAAAATTACAAACTTTTTAAATATACCAGATGCGTTTTTATATCCTTAATAGTTCTTGAGATATTCAATGTCAAAATTTGGCCAAGACATTTAGAATACCATATATATATATATATATATATATATATATATATATATATATATATATATATATATATATATATATATAATGGGCTGAGAGATTCCAACGAGAGAAAGATGTATATATAAATGAGAAAGGTCACCAACAATTGGTATGTACTTTTTAACATGTTTTTAAATCATTGAAATCAATGATTTAAAAACATTATTACAATGATCTAAATAAGACATTTTCATTTTTAAATGAAAGATCAAAACACAGAATAATAAAATAATGTTAAAAAGTACATACCAATTGTTGGTTAACTTTCTCATTTATATATATATATATATATATATATATATATATATATATATATATATATATAAAAATTACAATTAAATTTACCAAGATGATCCAAGATGGTAAAATTAAAGTATATTATAAATATTAAAGAATTGATATTTATAAAATTATCTCAGCCAGATGATGTAAAAGCTCGATAAAACCAAATAGGAAATGGAGCTTATAACGTGAGCAAACAGTTAATAAAATATGTTATATATATATATATATATATATATATATATATGTATATATAGAGTAACCCCCCCTCCCAAAAAAACAGAGGACATTCAATTGTTTTTCTGAGCATTTTATAGTGAACGGAGAAAAAAAAAAAAGGCCAAAGACCCTAGTGTTTTGATGTGATTTTTTTAATCAGAGAGGCGGTAGCACTCTCTATATAGGGATGGCCCGTACACGCCTATATACGCCTACAAAACAAAACTATCCAAATCTCAACTAAAATCAACTTATAAGTTTCAAAAAGCTCATATTCTTACAGAGAAGCGTCTTACGAATCCAGCGAGTGTCAGAAAGTCGGTTAAAATGTCAAAAGAGAGATAAAAAAAGGGTACAAAAATGGCCAATTGTTCTTCTTTCTTCTTTCTTCTTCTTTCTTCTTTCTTTTGAGACGATGTATCTCGGTGTACGAACGGTCTCTGACAACAGTTCAAGCATCAATCGACTGCTCTTTACACGGAGAAGTGCAGTGACCCATCGCTTTTTAGCTAACTCCATAATTAAATAAGATTACGTGTAATAACAAGTTTTAAACACTATATACCCAATGTAGACAGACCACTTCGAACACGGAACTTCTCTCAAAAGGGACAGCTCCAAATAATACACCGGATGCTCACAGACGTTCCAGTTTGCCAGTGGCCTATATTTCTTGGACGCTGAATATTTGAGGTGAACGTTAAGGTTTTCTCTTTGAACAGTAACCCACCAGCGTTAATGAAACCACGAAATCTTTATCTCAGTTGATCAAAATTGTTATAAGAGTAACCTATCAGCAAGTACGACGTCAAAAAACAATGTTATAAAAACAAATAATTCTTCAGATTTTGGACTGTAAAATATGTACAAAATGTCAATGCTGTGACCAGGATTCGAACCTAGGTTAGCACGGCCACAACGTGGGGGTCCTAACCTCTAGACGATCACGGCTAACACTGACGTCTGTCGCTCTTGGCAGAAAGACACATGACTACTGTCAAACTACTGAAAAATAAGGAGGAAACTTGAAATTCTCACGCATGCGCAAAAATACACTATAGCAACCATTGTTAAATGCAGTTGAATCTCTTCGCTCGCTAAGAAAAGTAGATCAGACCAGTTCTTCTAAGAACTCACCAAACGCCAAAGGAAATAAGTTAAATTAACCGCAAAAGAAACTGCAAGAAAGTCATCTTCTAAGAACTCACTGGAAGCTGACCAAAAAGAATCAAAATCCAAGCCCTAGCCAGAAAAATAACTAGATATTGTGGCTACTATACACAATCTACTAATAAAAACAAGTATGTTTTCTAAAATAAACTACAATAAATTAACCAAGTAACCTCACACTGTCACTGATTAGGACTTCATATAAAGATAACAACTACACTATTGGTGTATATACCGTTCCACACTTTAACTATTGGTGACGGGGCAGTATCTCAATTCTACGAGAGTTGTCTTGCTATAAGATAAGTGATATTATAGTAAGATACACATAAGTGTTATATGTTTACATTTAATAAAAAATGCCAAAGTCAGCACGTAGTAAAAAAGCTCAGAGAAATATAGACTATGAAAAAAACAAAGTCAAGGTATTATCTGAGCAAAAAGAATACTATCAGAAAAATGCTGAAATAATAATAATTAAGTATCATGCAAATCCTGAGGCAAGGAAGGCTGCCTCATGTGCTGACTCAAAAGCACGGTATAACAGGGATCCCGAGGGGAAAAAACTGCCTCACGTGCTCTTTATAACAAAGAACCAGAAAAAAAGAAGGCTGTCTCACGTGCTCTTTATAACAAAGAACCAGAAAAAAAGAAGGCTGCCTCACGTGCTGACTCAAAAGCACGGTATAACAGGGATCCCAAGGGGAAAAAAGCTGCCTCATGCACAAACTATTATAAATATAAATATCAAAAACTGCCAAATCTTTGCCAAAACGCCAAAGAATGAACCAAGAAAAATTTAATAGTGAAGGTATGAACATTTTAGAACTTTATAATACTCTAACTGTTTTATCAGAGAGGCGGTAGCACTCTCTATGTAATATAGAACCGATGGAGGACCAAGAGGCAACTCCTAAGGCCCAAAACCCAAAGACCTAAAACCCAACAGGAAGCGACCTGCTACTAATGGAGGCGGCAATGAGCCGCCTCCTAAAAAAGACAATACTATCATGAATGTAAGTTTAAAAATAAGACTGTAAGTAAAAATACTAATTAACAAGAATAAAAAAGCATTGGAAATGCAAAAGGATATAGGGATGGTATGCCAAAAAGTATACAAACAAGATAGCTATGAATGGCTAGGCACATGGAAATAGAATTGCATCCAAAGTATAGCCCTATAGCTTTTTACAACCGTAATGATGGCACGGAATGAAGATTGGAGAAAAGCTATAGGGCTATACTTTGGATGCAATTCTATTTCCATGTGCCTAGCCATTCATAGCTATCTTGTTTGTATACTTTTTGGCATACCATCCCTATATCCTTTTGCATTTCCAATGCTTTTTTATTCTTGTATAATAAACTAGTTATGACCAAAGTTTCATTTCATTCGGACAAAATACTAAGAAACGGGGCCTAATTAGAGTTGGGGCCCGTTTGGGGAGGGGGCACTGTGCGCGTGTACGTGTATATGTGTGTGTGTGTGTGTGTGTAAGTGACCTTGTCTGTCTGTCCGTCTGAGGAACGGTTTCTATCAAACATCTCTGTCAATGTTTGGTCTACAAACTTGACGCTTGATAGACTCTTCCTTTTTGTTTATAATGACAAAAGTTCCGTGAACTTATGCTGTCCACGCCTAATTCTTGCAAACACACTATCATCTACTCCACCCTATGCTCCAGTGTTCAATAATCTAATTTACTATGTGCGTGTAACTGTCTGTCTCCATTTTTTCAAAGTGCATCTCCTCCGAGATGCAAGGTCCCAGAGTGGTGCCCGACATGTCAAATGATTGCATTTTTTGTTTTATAGGGTTTAGCTGGTAAAATAGCTGCTAAAGGGACAAAATTGCAAAAACTTGGAACTTGGCTGCCTTAAGTTGACTAAGCGTGTTATTTTTATGCATGCACAAATATACGTTCATATATTAAAGTCAGTTTATTTTGAACTATTTATTATCCATCTGACAATAGCTCAAATGTTAACGATTAATGCTGGAGCACTAAAATGTTTTAGTTTGGATTCTAGCTTATGGTGTGCAATAATCCAGATTCATAGGGATGTCGTTAAAAGGAAAATCGGTCAGAAGCATGGATGCGGATGCCCCGGGAATGACGTCAAATGAGGTCAAAATGTAGGACGTAGAATCCCCAGAGATTGGGTCAACGAGATTGACACACATTTCAAGACAATGCATGTTGGAATATTGATGTCATCTGAACAAATAAAAAATATCGCAGACAATGGAGAGAGAGAGAGAGGGAAAGAAAGAGAGAGAGAAAGAGAGAAAGAGAAAGAAAGAGAGAGAGAGAGAGAGAGAGTCCACAACGGCCGAGCTAAGCGACACACATTTTCTCCACTACAAGAACACATCAACCCCACCCCACACGTCATCACTAATGTAAAAACTGTCATTCGGAAACCGAAAAGCTTATTTTAAATAAACAAATATATTTTTTATAACCAGCTGTCTGTTGTTGTTGTTGTTGTTGTTGTTACTACTACTACTACTACTACTACTACTACTACTACTACTACTACTACTACGCTGCGAAGTGTATGAATCCAGAAATGAAAAAGTTTATTTTTAGAAATTATACAGACAGAAAAAAACAATATTTGACGATCGTAAATATATAATAATGGCAATTTAATTTTTGGGGTACAATATAATAATCAATAGAAGATTGACTGTATAATAATAACTACGAAATTTGCATTATCGATAAGCAGCTTGGTAGTAGATGATCAAATGACACTTACCATTAAATCCTGGTGGACATTTACACAAAAACCCATCGACCTGGTCAACGCAAGTGGCTGCATTCATGCAAGGGTCAGAAGCACAGTCATCTTTCTCGTGTTGGCATTTAGAGCCTTCATAACCATTCAGACATTTACACGTGAAACCTCCACTCAAGTCTGGACTACATATGCCGTTATTTTTACAAGGGTTGCTTGCACAATAGTTAATTATTTCACAAATACCAGAAGCAGCTATAAAAACAAAAAATATATATATTATATATACATATATAGTCATAATTGCCATATATATATATATATATATATATATATATATATATTAGATACGTTTGAAGCCAAAACAACGCATTATTACAAAATAAACAGATATATATATATATATATATATATATATATATATATATATATATATTAGATACGTTTGAAGCAAAAACAACGCATTATTACAAAATAAACAGATATAATATATATATATACATATATATATATATATATATATATATATATATATATTAGATACGTTTGAAGCCAAAACAACGCATTATTACAAAATAAACAGATATAATATATATATATATATATATATATATATATATATATATCTGTTCGCACCCCTCCCTGACCTCATTCACTCTTTCACTCTTTCATCCCATAATAACTAACGAACATTTCTGTAAAAGTCTGAGGAAGCTACAGACGGCCAAAAAAACGGCCGGGTAGCTGAAACAATAATGTAACTTAACAGAAAGATACGGTAATAAAAAATAAAACGTATATATATATATATATATATATATATATATATATATATATATATTAGAGGGAATTAGACCTGGAGTTTAGAAAGCAGAGTTTATTTTAATGTATTAGTAAATGTATTAATACCATTAAAAGAAAACAGTACCCATTGTACTGTAGATATATAATAAGATCAATAGGTATAGATATCCTAGAGCTATATTAATATTGAGTAAAACGATTCATAATCAGTTTCAAAAGGATTTTAATTTGGAGACAAAGTATAACAGCATGCCAAAAGATAGATTAACTGAACTTAAAACAAATTTTATAATGGAAATAAATAAGGAATATCTGCCTTACACACGACTAAAATGCTAGTTTCGTTTTGGTTGTCTTTAACTTATTTCTTCCCCACCCTATTTTTGCTGATGAGGAGACTATGTTTAATGGACAAAACTTTTGTCAAATTATTGTCAATACTTATTGTCAATCTCAATAAAATGAATATCGTCTCCGAAACGATCGTACAATCGAGTTGATTTTGTTTGTTTTTCCTTTTGAAACTGATTTTTAATTCACAATTATGAATCGTTTTACTCTCTCTCTCTCTCTCTCTCTCCCCCTCTCTCTCTCTCTCTCTCTCTCGATATATATATATATATATATATATATATATATATATATATATATATATATATATATATACTCCTTGTACCGATTTGTGAATTATTCCACAGATTTCTGCCTTTTGGATTACTTTGGACCATCTTCCAATTTCGCGATTCCCTTGGATTTTACTTGTGCGAATGGAAACTTAACCAACATTTTTGGATTTTGGATTTTACCGTTATTGGATATTTTACCCTTCACCATTCACGTGAAATCACGCTTTTCTTCACCCTATTCCCTCTGCTTCACTATTTGTTACCAAGTAAGATCTATGACTTACTTGTAGCTTCATTAAATACTTTTGCTAGCAAAATCCGATCCCGCATTTTGCTAAATCCTACCTTCTGATGAGAAGGAAAGTATTTCTTTGAAAGTCCGCATATTAAGGACTATCCACTTATTTTGTGCTTCCTTTTTAAAATTAAATATGTTTTTAACTCTTTTTAACATGTTTTATTAACTACTGAATAGTTTTACTTACATGAACAAACAATAGTACCAATGTTCTTAAAGTGACCATCTGTTGTTTACCATGAAACACTGTTTTGGGGATTTAAAAACAAAACAGTGGCTCCCCAGCAGTGTTGATCAAACACCACCTTCCTCAAAACATCCTTGTTAATTAATCCAGGAATACCTTCTGTTGCCAGGTTCGAATCAATCGACTGGTGTTAATCATGACACCCTGCACTGATGATTCCCGAAAGGATGAAACACTAGTGTCTGTAGGTATTTAATAATTATTATAGTAAATAATTATGTCAGCCCCTTTAAGAAACTTGTTTCTTATCGTTGAGCACTTTCAGTTGAATTAAAAGTCGGTCAATTTAGTTCTTATGCACAGATCATCATATAACGATTAGATCACTCTGACAGACGTTAAAAAGCATTTAAAAAATAAAGGTCGCTGGAAAGATGGTGGGATCCTTCTACCGCTCCAGAAGATATCTCACTACTGATGCTATTCTCTATCTATATAAAAGCCAAGTACGTCCAAGGATGGAATACTGCTGCCACATCTGGGCAAGAGCTGCTAAAAACAGCCTATCCTGCTTTGACAGAGTACAAAATAGACTTCGTGGCTTAGTGAGGGATGCCCTTTTCTCTACCCTGCAACCTCTCTCCCACAGAAGAGACGTTGCGAGTCTATCCTTGTTTTATCGTTATTTCCATGGCAGGTGCTCGTCTGAACTCCAATCTCTGGTCCCCGCTCACCAATCTTTCACGAAAAACACCCGTCTAGCTGAATCCACTGTGAAAAATTTCCCCCACTCTATATCTGTGCCTAAATCAAAACGTGGATTCCATGAACAAAGCTTCTTTCTTAGAACTGCACGCCTGTGGAACTCTGTTCCGTCTGCCTGCTTCCCACCTGACTACAACTTGGATGTGTTCAAGTCCAACGTTAACAAATTCCTAATGAACCGCCCCCTTAAGTAAACACTTCATCAAATCTCCACACTAACATAATGTACTTGCAATAACCCTTATCCATGAGTGGCTTCCGGGCCTTGATAAGTGGTGACCACTGTGTAAAAAAAAAAAAAAAAATGTTTAAATTTAAGGGTAGCCGATTGGATTGGATCTTTGCTAACAAAGCAAAGGATGACTTCTGTCACCGGGTTTGAATCTATTGACTGGTGTTCATCTCGACACCTTGCACTGATCATTCCCGAAAGGACGAAATACTAGTGTCTGTAGGTATTTAATAATTATTATAGTAAATAATTATATATACACATGTACATATATCAACTAGTGATGGGACGATTCAATATTTTTCCCCCGATTCCGATACAATTACCGATTCCAATTCTTCATAAATCGTTAAATATTTAATTACAAAATGGCTATTTTGTCTCGATTACTGTAAAAACACATGTTAAATGTGTTTATGCTTTCTCAAATGTAAAAACACAGTTGTGAGGGGAGGGGGGAGGGGTCATCTATAAGATTTTTATTTGACTGGAAGTTGTGAGGGGAGGGGGGAGGGGTCATCTATAAGATTTTTATTTTATTGGAAGTTCAAATCAATATTTATTATTTTATCATTGCTACCAACAATGAAAGATTTTGTTTTAAACAAAATCAAATTAAAAAAAAAAAATGATAATTAAAGGAATCGTTTTGGGCATCGGAAAATAGGCATGATTATTTTCTAATTCCAATACCCCAAAAGTTCTGATTTTTCCAATTCTTGATTCTGATTCTGATAAATCGTCCCAACACTAATATCAAGGCCCAAAAGCGACTCTTGGATAAAGGTTAATGAGTATACGATGGTTATTGAGACAACAGTGTTATAATCTTTGATGATGAAAATTGGATATAGTTTGATTATTTAAGGGGCCGGTTCAATAAGAACTAGTTTACATTGAACTTGAAGGCTACCATATTGTAGTTAGTTGGAAAGCAGGCCAATGGAACAAAGTATTGCAGGTAAGCAGTTCTAGTTCTGAGCATTCAGATTTTTTTTTTTTACAAGGGAGTCATCACTTATCGAGGCCCAAAAGCGACTCTAGGATAAGGCACAGTATGGAAGAAAGGAAGATTATTTGCAGTTGTGATAGTTAGATGAGTTCTTGCTGTCATTGTATGAACAATGCAAATAATACGCGCAATCTAATATCTTTTGAAATAAGCAATAAATTTTATTTTATTTTTCTGTGTATAACTTTAAAAATATGCAAATAAATCTAAATATTAATTTACTTGTCTGTACGTTCAGTCTCACAAAAAAACATCATGATCGTCACAAACATTAATTAATGAGAAGCGAATTACCTTCCTTTATAGTCGCTCTTTATCACTTAAAAATCATTAAAATCATTTCCTCTCCAAAAGTTAGCACAAAAAAAAAAAACATGACTGTCTGTTTACGGTTTCGAATTTATTTTGTAATTTTTTAAAAAGTCATGTGGAGAGGAGACTGTTTTTTTATTATAGTTTCTTTATAAAATTTAGAAATTGTGCACGCGAATTGACATCTGTTCCTTTATAATTTATTTTTAAAAAATTATTCAGACCCCCCCCCCCTCTCCCCTGCCCACCAAAAAGAAAAACAATGTGTTGTGTGTTGAATTGTCATTGAAAAAAATCTAAATTTGTGTTGTGGGGAGAACCACCCTCCAAATGGACTAATCCATCGTCCATATAAACTTTACTCATGGCGATCCCAGTTGTCGTCTTTCGTACACTTACGAATGCTTTTATTTTGTGTGTTTACTGCCTAACATCATTTGGGATATTTACTTTTAATTTATTTAACCTCGAAAAGCACTTTTTTTTTTTAACTTAAATTCTTTCATATTTCTTTTTATCGAATGAACACGTGATATATTCCATATTGATAAAATAAGTACAAATCTAAGAACAGGTAAATATAACGACGCCAGCATTTTTTTTTTTTTTTATATACGGTGATAACCACTTATCAAGGCCCGGAAGCCACTCAGGGATAAGGGTTATTGCAAGTACATTACGTTAGTGTGGAGATTTGATGAAGTGTTTACTTAAGGGGGCGGTTCATCAGGAATTTGTTAACATTGGACTTGAAGACATCCAAGTTGTAGTCAGGTGGGAAGCAGGCAGACGGAACAAAGTTCCACAGGCGTGCAGTTCTAAGAAAGAAGCTTTGTTCATGGAATCCGCGTTTTGATTTAGGCACAGATATAGAGTGGGGGAAATTTTTTACAGTGGATTCAGCTAGACGGGCGTTTTTCGTGAAAGATTGGTGAGCGGGGATCAGAGATTGGAGTTCAGATGAGCACCTGCCATGGAAATAACGATAAAACAAAGTCAAGTTCCAGAGCGACGTTCGCATGCTCGGTGAATTTCCTCCACTTTTCATTTGTAACCTTTCCGTTTTTCATGTAATACATGTTTTAAACTGTTCTCCGTTGTTTTGTTCCTCTTTGTGTCTTTTTGTTAAATGAATTCTGTTTAGCTTTTAAAGGTCAAAAAAGAATTTGCTAAAATTTAAAAAAAAAAATTGTTTTAGATTCGTCGTTATTCGTTTTATTTTATTTATTTTTTTTTTTCACTTTATTTATAATGTGTTTTAAAAATTTGCAACTTTTCCACGGGTTCTGCTAGTAAGTAAATTAATTATTATGACATTACTGTGTCCCGGGTAGCGCCGAATATGAACAGCTAGTTCTAAAAATATTAAAATAACAAATTTTGTGAATAAATTCCACCCAAGTTCCACCATTACTGATTATCATTGGGATCTCTCCTAGCAGATGTTTTCCTGGTTTTTACTTTCGATTTTCTTGCTTGCGCGAGCCTTTTCTAGTCTCACACAAAAACACGCATTCACATCTCAAGCTATATTACTTGTCATATACATACGCGCACACAAACATACGCGCACGTCCACACACGCACATATATTCACGTTCGCGTACATACACTCACATTCACGTGTATACACACACACGCTAACGTACGCACATGTACGCACACATGGACAACCTCACTTTCCTTTCAAAGGAAATCCACACATGCGCAAAAGACCACTGGAAACAACTATAAAAGCAAGAGACAAGCTGTTTCCAGCCCTTTTTTTCGGACCAGCTCTTGAGCTGAGAGGTTCGACGAACCAGCCGCCTCCCTTTCAGGAGGCGTTCGCCCGCGCACGTTACGTCCCCTCCTACTGTATGTGAGGCCAAAAGCTAACAGATAGTATGTACACTTTATACGCTTTCTCTCTCGATGAACTGGATTGACATTCTCACTCTTTCTCTCTATATATATATATATATATACAACTTGTGCCGGAGAACACCTCCGCGTAGCTGACTGCTAACATGTCTTTGTCTACATGCTGGGCTATCATTACTCATTTCTCTTCCCACGCGCGAACAAATGATAGTGAGATGAACACACATTTCCTTTTCTTTCTACACCACCAGTCCCGCAACAAACGATGGTTACACCCCCGCGGACATGAACACGTGTTACACCTAAAACATTCATTTTTTCAACAGTAAATAAACGACACGTTTATCTTATCCATCAATTGAGTTTTTGTTTCCTTCTTTCCATTCGTTTCATTATTTTTCTTTTGTAACGGGATTAGGATTTATATATCCTAGTCCTCTACATGCTCACGTGCCCCTATTCCGAATTTGTAGGACACGAGCCGACATCAGTGAACGCGTTTGTTTGTGTGTTTGTTTGTTTGGGTTTTCTACCAAAACGGCCATTCACCAAGTTTTTTTTTAATGTTTAACATATTTCAAACTAATATAAATTATTGCACAATAAAAATAATGAAATTAAAACAAGAATCATTTTGGTGCTTGTTTAGAATTGGGTCTAAAAAAATTTTTTTTCAAGAAAAATCTTTATAAATCGTTATGATGTACGTACCTGTTACCGCATGAAGATATCATATTTCAAAAATCACGTAAATCGATCCAGTTTTTTTTTTTTAATTATTATCATTTAAGAAAATCAAATTTATGACACATTTTATCGAGGGATTAGTGCGCCATCTTAATTACAAATGATCAGGAATTTAGGATCAACAATGGCAGAACATTCGACTTTGAAAAAAAAATCTTTCCGCCCTCGAAAAATCCTTTGAAATTACTCCTTGTATAGGTTTTCGGGGGAGCTTAAAACGAAAATAGTGTTTATGAACACAATTTAATGTAAAATGAACACCCACACGTTGAACCCCCCCTAAAAAAACACTTTGTGTTTACATTGGTTGGCTGTTTTTGTTTTACGGCATATCAACCCTTTTCAGGTTATTTAATGCCGAATCCAGTTATTTTGAAGAAAAATTTTTTAATGGAATATATTTTTTTTTCAAGTCGGTTTCTATTTAAACCTAACAGGTACTACCACTCCGGGTCAGAGTGAGCCTGGGAGCAATGGCAATTAAAGGTTGGCTCCACACTCCCCAAAGCCCGCAAGCTGGGGCCTCACCACTGGATATAGTTTAAAGTCATATCCAGGATCGGCTGTGTTGACATTTGGTGGGGTTGTGGCTTGTCTCACCATCTACCTAGCATTTATTAACCCTTAACCTTGAGTGGCCTCCTGGCCTTGATAAGTGGTGACTTTGAAGTAAAAAAAAAATCCACTTACCAATTTTGTACGGTTTGTTGCAATAACACGTGTAATTTGATAGAAGGTAATTGTTGTGGCAGAACACCGAAGAATGGTTGCCGCACGGGTTGTTCTGACAAAAATCTGCCAATAACTGACAATTGCTACCTTGATAGCCTGGCTTACACTGGCATGTATAACTGTTGTTACCGTCGATGCACGTCCCGCCGTAAAGACAAGGATCTCCAACACAATCATCTAAACGAAAAAAAAAAAAGAGAAAAAAAAATTGGGAGGAAAATAAAAGAAAACGAAAATCTGCTCAATGATGAATCAGCGGCGTAGCAACTATTTTTTCCACCTGGGGCGGTCTTAAGATTGCCCCCCCCCCTCCTACTGACCGTTAGAATTTAGGAAGAAAAAAATATTTCTTGGCGGGAGAGAGGATGTGTGTTGAAACTCTATCGCATCGTCATTTTTATTTTTTTATTTTTACTCCAAAATTGCTAAATCATTAACAATATTCTTTTTAATTTCATTTTTTATTGTTTTTTTTTGTTGTTTTTGAGGGATATATAGTTTTTAAAACGTCCTCCCCCCCCCTAAATTATATTTAAATAAATATTCAAATTTATTTTCTTTTAGAGGGGGAGGTCTCTTTTTAAAACTATATCTACCTCGGTATTTTCTTTAATTTTCTGTTTTTGAGAGATTATTGAGACTCCCAAGATGTAATCCTCTGATGTCAGATATTTTATTTTTGTTCTAAATTAACACTCGACACAACTTATTTTTTAAACTGAATAATCGTTTTAAAATAAGTTAAAATACTTAAAACTTAGCCAGCTATGTAGAAAACGAACGTTTTGAAAAATCAATTTTTTTTTTTTTAAATCAACAGTAAACATGTACAAATAATTTAAAAAAAAATAATATGGGGTCTGTATTCTCTTTAAAAAAACAATATCTTCTTCAAGAACGGTCATAAAATGCGTTTTCAATCAATATTATTCAATAATGGACCAGGTTTCCTATCTAGCAAAAATGGACGAGTTTTCCGTGGACAACTTTCCGTGGACGAGTTTTCCGGACACCGGACGTTGATAATCTGTTAATCAGTAATTGTGGCCTTCTAGACCAACATAAAACCTACCTTTGGAAAGTTGTTTTCTAGGAGTAGTCGGATGTGCTGAAAACGAATATCGCATTTAAAATTGGGACCAGCCACTATTTTTCATTATACTAAAAACGTACCTTTCTGCATCTTTCATGTAGTAATGTAAGATGACGGCCATCTTGTATCGTATAACACGAAAGAAATGGGGAGGAAAGAGTGATTTATACCTACAAGTGTTTACAAATATTATACATATATGTGTATTATATATATATGTGTATTATATATATATTCAAATTTTTACAGGCAATTTTGAATAAATATATGATACACATATATATGTGTGTATTATGTATTTATTCAAGTTTTTACATGCAATTTTCAATCTTTCCCCTATTTTTTCATTTGTTGACTTTTTCCCCTTAAAAAAAATGGCATTCATATTTTTTGTAAATTTTAACGGGCAGCTAGTAAAAAAAAATATAAATTAATTACAAACATCCATTTCACATTTTTGTGCTGTTAGCTATTATGTACTTATATGGAATCTCTTTAGTTAATCTCATTTCCCGGGCAATGTCGGGACACGGGTAGCTAGTTAAAAAAAAAAGAAAAAGAAATATGAATTACCAGCATCTATTTCACAGTGTCGTCCTGAATGGCCCCATTCACATTCGCAATCGCATCGTATTCCTGACTTCACTGGTTTTCCATATTCTGAGCAAGTAACGTTCTCACAGGGGTCTGTAATGGCTGTACATCTGAAAAAAAAATACATTTGCATTTAAATGACATTATATGTCATTGTATCTGAAAAACATACACTTAAATGACATCGTATTTTCGTCCCGCAACTACATTTTGTCTAATTTGTCAAGAGTAATATTCAATTCATTTCCTCCACCGATATCCGTTATTGCCAAGTGTCGAACACATTCTCTTATATTTTATGGTAGTGACAAAGACACAACATACCCCCGTTTCACCTTAGGTAAGTCTATAAATATAGACGATATGCCTATATCTTGCTACTATTCAGACTATCTTCTCCATTTACCGAAAACAGGTGGATGTTTTGTGAAATAAACCATTCTTTTAAATGTGTTTTAACGTTTGTTGAACAAGACAGTTTCTATGTGTTATTTTATTTATTTATTATTTTATTTAATGAATAAATGACAAAAGTCTATAATCCAAATTTCATGCTGTTGACCACCTTACAATTTATTCCTTTATTTCAGTTGACACTTATAATTCTTGACAGTATCTGTTTCGTAGCACAAAATCAATCACTTAATTATTATATCAATAAGTGATTCTATTTTGTCCTTAACTCATTAGGAGAAATAGCAACAATGCAGCAAAAGGAAATAAAATGCGTTTTGACATGATTAAAAAAAAATCCGTATTTGCATGATTAAAAAAAAAAAATCTGTATTTGCAGATTTTCTTCCAATTTTCGGAACAAAATCTGGCAAATACTCACGGTTTCCCATGAAATCCAATCTGGCACATGCAGTTGTATCCGTCCGGCATCTCTTGACATTCTCCATCGTTTCCGCAAATGTTCGGTGTACACATGGGTTCAGTTTTTGTTTCACAATTTTTTCCAGAGAATACTGCAAAAAAAAAAAAAAAAAAAATCAGAGATAACCAAAAATATACCTTATCCTGTAAAAATTAATATTCCAAATAACAAACAGTGCTTAAATGATTTAGTTTGGAATAGGTGCACCATTCATCGTATGAGCCACTGCGTTGAGCATGCAGAGAGGATCTTATTTGGTCTTGGAATATGTGGTCTGAAATGTTACCAAAGACAAGGTGTTAAAAATTAGTGCAAACCTGTTCTGGAGCAGCCGGAAAAATGAAGAAGAAATAATAATAATAAAAAATAATGGCCACTGTTTTCTTTGTATATTTACGAGTTTGTCAAGTTTGTCACGTGATATGCAAATGAAATGCTCTGGTTAGAAATTTAAAAAATAAAAAAAGCCGAAGTTTTGAGATACTGGGCAGTTTAGATTTGGACGTTGAAGAAGCAAGTTTTGTGAGCAGCAAGTCGCATTTTGAAATTGAGAGTTTAGACAACAGAGTATCGAACGTCGGTGTTGAATTTTTGACAGCAGAGTGACGAGTGGTGGAGTTATTTACATCAGAACCAAGAGTAGAACAAGTAACAGTTGAGTGTTTAAATTTGCATAAACATTTTCGATAGCGTACAATAATACTTAGATGCGCGCACGCAAAAAGGTGGGGGGGGAGTCGATTTATTTGCTTCCTCACTGAGCAAATTAGGCACAAGGCCGTTTTTTAATGTGGAGAGAGGGGGAGGGGGGAAGGGAAAAGGGGACCAGCTCTCTCGAGAAGTGGGAAATGGGAGCTGGATAGTGAAGGCCATTTGGTATATAGGGTTGTCCCTACATGGGCCAAAAGATTGCTACAAGGGCAATAGTATTTGATTGCAGCATCTGCCGGAACAGATACTACACTTAGATCTTGGCCAAAAAGCCACGAAAGGTCCTCTTCAAGAGGGGGTAAAAAAAGAGGGAGGGAGAGTTGGAGGACTAAATTTCCATGGTAGGCTAAAAAATAGAGTGGAGTTGTAACGTGGCCATTACACTTTATTTTAGTAATTCATAAAATAAAACTGGAAACAAATCAATAAAATCGTCAGTGTCGCATTGATAGCCGGCAGTTCTACCCATCGACCTAACAAATGTCCATTTCAAACAAACATTCGTCCACCACTTTTATAGTGCTCAAACCGCTTTTCTTTTTTTGTGTGTTTTTACAAGGAATCACCACTTATCAAGGCCCAGAGGCCACTCGAGGATAAGGGTTAAAGAGTGGTTGGTTGGTTGGTTGTTTTTGTTTTACGTCATATCAACCCTTTTCAGGTTATTTAATGCCGAATCCAAAGATTTTGAAGAAAATTTTTTTTAATAGAATATATTTGTTGTTTTCAAGTCGATTTCTATTTAACCTATAGTTGGGACCCTAATAGGTACTACCACTCCAGGTCAGGGTGGACCTGGGAACAATGGCAATTAAAGGTTGGCTCCACACTCCCCAAAGCCCGCAAGGTGGGGGCCTCACCACTGGATGGTTAAAGAGTGTACAGGACAATATTAAAATGTAAAGGACAATATGATAGTAATCGTTAGAAGTGTAAATTTGGTAAATTGGATTACTTAAGGGAAACGACTCATCAAGAACTTGTTTACATTGGACTTGAAGACGGCCATATTGTAGAAAGCTGGAAAGCAGGCAATCGGAAGAGAGTTCCACAGATGTGCAATTCTAAGAAAGAAGCTTTGTTCATGGAATCTACGTTTAGGTTTAGGCACAGATAAAGAGTGGGGGAAATTATTGATAGTGGTTTCAACCAAACGAGGGAATGTTTGGCGAGAGGGGGGGATAGATTGGAGCTCAGACGAACACTTTCCATGAAAATAACGATAAAACAGAGACAAGCTCGCACCATCTCTTCTGTGAGAAAGAGGTTGCAGGAAACAGAAAAGGTTACAAAGTCTATTCTGAACTCTGCAAAGGCAAGATAAGGTCTTCATAGTAGCTCCTGGCCAGATGTGACAGCAATACTCCATCCTTGGACGTACCTGGCTCCTATGTAGATAGAGTATTGCATCAGCAGGTAGATATCTACTGGATCGATAGAAGGATCCCATCATTTTTCCAGCAACCTTGGCAACAGATTTGATGTACGTATTCCATTTTAGATCAGGAGTAAAAGTCACACCCAGAAGCTTGTCAAAACATGGAGCCTCCCCAAAACGAGAGCCAGTCATTTCAGTTGATGTCAGATGGGGATCAGAGCATTGATGATATAAAGATAGAAGCTTGGTTTTGGATGCATTAAAAGTAACCAGCCACTTTTTTCCCCATTGTACCACATCTTTGAGATCAAAGTAGAGAAAGTCAGAGAGAACTTTGTCGTTTACCGCCTTTGATGTGCTGCCATAGATGGCAGTGTCGTCAGCAAAAATGTCTACAAATGATATAAGGATGTGATTTGGAAGATCATTAATGTAGATCAGGAAGAGAGTTGGACCCAGGATAGACCCCTGAGGGACTTCAGCATTAATACTATGAGTTTCTGATTTCTGCCCATCAACCACTACTCTTATGTACCTATCAGAGAGAAATGATTTAATAATTGAAAAGACATTTCCAGCTATACCATAGCTGGAGATCTTGTTTACAAACAAACAGCGAGCCTCGCATTCACAGCCAATTAAGTAGCGGGTGAGATTATTTATGACAGTGCTCTCTCTCACCATATAAAAAAAAAATACCCCTGCAAAATATACCTTCCCAACAAAAAATATCCCTATCAGAAAATAATTTTGCCAAAAAAATAACTCAACTAAAAGAAATTACCACCACCAACCAAAAATACCTGTATCAAAAAATACCCTCTCCAAATACGCTTGCCAAAAATATCCCTACTAAAAATACCTCCACCATACATATATATATATATATATATATATATATATATATATATATATATATATATATATAGAGAGAGAGAGAGAGAGAGAGAGAGAGAGAGAGAGAGAGAGAGATAGAGAGAGAGAGAGAGCACTGTCATAAATAATCTCACTCACTTTTTTCGGCAATTTTATAAGTTCCAAATCTCAGCGACTATTGATCAGAATTTAACAAATGAACGTTGGAAAACTAATGACCTGAATTTTGTAGTGAGTAATGTGACATTTGCCCTTATGCACATAAAGAGAATCATCCATCATCCAGAGCTTATTTTTGGCACTTTTTTACAGCCATAAAATATTTCAATCATAGTCATTTGTTTTCCTAGTTTTGCATATGAATCACAAAATATCTGATATTTTCTCCAAAACCGTTGGCCTTGATGGAGGAAAGACTGTTTTCATACATAAAGTAAATTTCACAGTGTATAAAGATTATTTGAGATATTCATAATCGTATCCTATTATCCAAAACAGGGGCGATATAACATATGAGATATATTTGGAATCAAGTCTCCCCTTGCTGTTATTTCAGATCATTTGAAACCATAGCAGCAAGTTTTAGTCTCCCCTCCATCAAGGCCAGCGGTTTGGGGAAATATTTCTACACACACACATATATATATAAGTTTAATGATTGAAGTTAAACTCTGTAAATCAAAATATATACATATATATTTAAGTTAAGAATTTATTGTTTGAAACAAGGCATATATAGAGAAAAATTATGTTTATTCCCTTAATCCATGGACTTTCAATAATGGCCCTTATCATCAGAGGAAATGAAATGCAATTAGCAAAATGTTCAGCTATGAATAAACAAATATTTTTACTTTAATGCACATATATTGAAACATGTTATTTGAATGGTGAATAAGAGTCATGGGAAAAAGGATTTCATACAACCTGGGCAGTCCATTATCAGAATGAGTTCAATATTTTCTGGGATATTACTGCCAGGTCGAAAGAGTAATGATTCATGGGAAAAATCAGTAATCCGGTATATCAAGAATGTTTGGTTGTCCCATACTGTTATTCCGAATCGCTTACGAAATCGTTGTCCTCGTCGGCGATTGGTAGAAGTAATCCAGAATCCTTGCGAGGAAAGGGTGCACAAAATATTGAATCAATGTTCAATTCCATTGCATATATTTCCATCGATAACGTAAAATACGTACATGGATGTGTAGATTGACAAACCCCTATACGTTGAGTCATATACGCACATTTTGGGTGCGAAAAATATGCACCCAACATGTATATGACTCAACATATAGTGGTTTGGAAATCTACACAATCAAAGAACGCCGCAGCTCACAAGAGCCATGACAGCCAACAAACCGAAAGTCCATGATTCAAGTTTCGCCCTTATTTGGGCTCATCAGTTAGACATATTGAACTAGAGATTCGAAAAACGAGTCTCTTGCATGCGAAGCAACTACTCTGCAACTTGAGCTACCGTGCCACAAGAAAGTCTATTAACTTACACAGATCAAGCAAATGGGGGGAAATCCGACTTACTTCGTCTCAAACCAACGATAACACAAGTAGGAATTTTATATATATATATATATATATATATATATATATATATATGCTAAACTACCTGTGACCTGTTGGGTCAGTATGTTATATTAGCTATCAAAGTCCTTCTTCAGTCATCCCTCCAGGTAATTTTCCAATGCCTCTTCCAGATCCTCTTTTGACTGAAATCTGATTCCCCTGAGGTTGTCTTTCGTGCGTGGAAGTTGCATGGGGCTAGTTCAGAGCTGTAGGGTGGGTGTTGTACCACTTTCATTCCCCTGCCGGCCATCCAGGTGGTTACCAGCGTTGACTTGTGGCATGGGGCACTATCCTGATGGAACCAAAACTGACAACTTCTCCACTGCTGTTTCCTCTTCTTCATTTTCTCCCTGAACCTTTTCAGAACAGTAAGGTAATATTCCTTGACCCTGATGAACCCATTCAACATGAATGAGGCCCTGGGAGTCAAAGAAAGGAATGACCATTGCCTTATCTTGTGACCTGCTCATCTTTGCCTTCTTGAGCCTGGGGCAAGTCACTACCTTATTCAGGAAACCTGAATCAGCCGCTATCATTTCAAGAATGTCAGTGCAATATTCCACACGAAACTGCTTCTGGTCGTTAGAGAGGATTTTTGCCCCACACTTGGCACAGACTTTGTGGAGATCCAGATCTTTGGTTAGCCAGGCTGTAGTATATGCTAACTGTCTCCCTGCAGAGAGTAAAAGTTTCTCAATGGTGCAGCATACTAAGAGAGGGGTATTTCTGTCTTTTGCTATGTCTTATTATTACTGAATGTCTCTCATTACGTGTGTGTATGGATGCATGTCTATGTATGTGGTCGTGATATCTCTATATATGTGTGTGTGTGTGTGTGTGTGTGATAAAGTCACCATACCATGTTTTTCTGTTTTATGTCACACTAACAAGGCGACCTGACGTTGCTCGGGATTTAAAGAGGATTAACAAATGTTCCACACTTCTAATACTTTTATTGTCATCAAAATTGATGAAATCGCTCATTCGTCGATCAAATCAATTGATTGATTGCTTTAGTCAGAAACTCACTGCTGTGCACTGGACGGAATCTTCACATGCCTCCCCGTAGTGACTTCGTCCACAATTCATTTTAGTCTACATTGCACTATAGAGAACTTACTGTTGATTTTTATTAAATTATTTTTAATTTTAGATAATGACTTGAATTAAGCCTAAAATGCAAAAGTCAAGTATAATGGTTCAATTATATTCTAAACAGAAGTGTTCATTTTGAACGCGCCTCTGTCTTATCAAAGAACCTACTGTTGATTTTATAGGCTGAGCCATTCTGCTTGTGTGGTGAGAAAACTTCTTGAATGCAATTATGTCGGTAGGCTGCATAAAAGTGTTGACCAAAATTGGACTTTATTCTTTAATCAGATTTCTTCGATTATCGATTTTTGATATCAGAGATATTCTGACACAAAACCTATCTAAAAACATTCCCAGGCACATAAGGTACCTGTGTGTGAAATTTTTAAAAAATTGGCCCGGTCATTTTGGAGTTTATAGAGAACGAACTTTCCCTCTCTCACTCTCTCTCTCTCTCACTCACTCACACACACACACACACACACACACACACAAAGTGCATTTTATATATGAGATTATCATTCAAACACTACCGTGGTTAAGTGGCAGTTTTAGTCATTTAGAACGGCTTTAAAGCATTCACTTTTTTAAAAAAATTCAAACAATTATTACAGTTTATAGATCACCTTCTCAGTTATATTTTGAAAAAAATTTTCAATTTTTGTTCAGTAAAACAAAAGTTATGATGAATTTTCTGGTGTTCAAAATCATAAAAATATGTAAGTAGGTAAGCGACACTTTTTATGACTGGTTTCCACCAAGTCGCTTCAGCGACTACTGTTGCTACTAATTCACCGCTGTCTCGAAAAGAGAAATGAGAAGTGAAACAGATAGAATGAAAGCATGAAAGGGAGATAATTAGGGGGAGGGGGGTTGAAAGCAGACGAATGCCGTACATTGTTATTACAAAAAAAAAAATAAGACTGAAATTAAACAAAGCACAAGTGAATTTATTGGAGACCTAGATTATGATTATGATTACCATAGAAAAATGCGAGCATGAAAAGTAATATGGTTAAGCTGAAACATAGAAAAGTAATGGACTAGTTGTTAAAACTGGAAAAGAAAAGGAAAAGATATTCCAGTAAAAAATATAATAAATTTATAACTTAAAGTATTGCAACATAAGGAATTTTTTTAAATTCATTTCATAACATTATATAATCAATTCTTAATGCTGCAATAATTTAAGTTATAAATTTATATTTTTTACTAGAATATCTTGCCCCTTTTCTTTTCTAGTTTTAGCAACTAGTCCTTTACTTTTCCATGTTTAAGCTTAACCATATTACTTTTCATGCTCGCATTTTTCTATTGTATGTTTATATATGTGATCGGATTTCGATTATAGATACTCACATTGTGCACATTTGCATGTGTAATTGTTTCCGCTAGAGATGCATTCGGCATTGTTGAAACATGGTTTTGAAGCGCAAGGGTCAATGTTGTTCGGACATTGTGCTGAGAAGAGAAAAGAAAAAGAAAAGATATTTAACGAAACTATGTCTCCCTTTAAACGCCATTTGTGATGTGACCTCTGATCTTTTTAAATTGGCCACGTTCTCTTTGCATATTTATATTTTCCGTTTTAAGGGATAACTATTGTGTACAGGGGTTTTGAAACGTCAGCGGATATATCAAAACTATTTATTTGTGATTACGCCATTTGAACGTCTACGAAGAATCCTATCAGCTGACAATTGTATCACATATCTAGGTATTATTATTGTTAACACACTTTTCTTTTTCTAAAAACATATTTGTTTTTATTTATCTAAAATTCCTTCTTGTTATTGTTTATAGAATCTAGTCAAGTTAAATTCCTAAAACGTCATTTAACCATATTTGTCCTTGAATTGCATTTTTCTCATTAAAATAAATCTACATCAAGCTGCTGCATGATGATGATGATGATGATGATGATAATAATAATAATGATGATGATGATGATAATCTTGCTCAGATAATTTGATGATGCCCCAGGCGTGCGAATATACAACACCTAGAGTTTAGTGTGTCAAAAAAATCGGTTAAATATAATTAAATTCCCTTCAATTTCAACTTCTTCGACTGTTTTCTCTGATTGATTCTTCGACTCCTTCCAACACTTGACTAGCTGGTATGTGTTTTTTCAAGTTCTCTCCTAAGATCCACGTCATCTTAAGTGACCTCTACATTAGATACTAGAGGTCAGACCTATTTTTAAGTCATTGTTTGTGCTAAATTCCTTTTTCTGAAAATATATTTGTTTTTATTTATCTAAAATTCCTTCGTCATTAACCATATTTGCCCTTGAATTGTATTTTTCTCTTTAAAACAAATCTAATTAAAACTGCATGTTAATAATAATAATAATAATAATAATAATAATAATAATAATAATAATAATCTTGCTCAAGTAATTCGGCGATGCCCGGGAGTGCTAATATGCAACATAATGTGTGCATTGTCACTGAATTGGAAACACTCAACATTTTGTATATTACGTAATTTCGTATTTTAATCGAGAGGATTGAAAAGATGAATGGCATGAACCAAGTTTCATTACTTCTGAGGACAATTTATAACAAGCATTTGTTGCCATTCGCTTTGAAGCCGACCATGTTGTAGTTTGCAGGGAACCAGTTCGATTGTAATGTGTTCCACGAATGGAAGTAACCTTGGAATAAGACTATTGCTATGGAAACTTTACCCAGAGGAAGAAAAGAAACTTCTTTTCAGTGATAATAGAGAAGAAGTATTGGGAAAATGGTTAGGGTGAGGGTTAAGCTTAGGGAAAATGGTTAGGGTTAGTGTTGGGTTAGGGTTCGGGTTAGGGTTAAGGTTATCATTTGTATTATTAGGACTGCTATTAACATCTTGGTTGTTATTTTCATAATGTTTCGGCCGATGTAACCTCTGCTGGCAAAAGTGCATCTTAGGGTAGAAGGACAACACTACTGTCAAAGGAAAAGTGAGACGCCTCCTTCCCTCTGATAGTCTGTGGGAGACTCTTGGGCGTAGTCGAGTACCCACTTTATCCCCCCCTCCCCCGATTAAGATAACGTGAGGTCATGGAAAGTAGGGCCTGATGTAATACAGAAATATTCGTTGTACTGAGCAGAAGAAGACCGTTACTTCCATGGCAAATGCTCGTCTGAGCTCCAATCTCTGGTCCCCCCCTTGCCAATCTTTCATGATAAACACCCGTCTAGTTGAAACCACTGTCAAAAATTTTCCCCGCTCTTTATCTGTGCCAAAACTAAAATGTAGATTCCATGAACAAAGCTTCTTTCTTAGAAGTGCACGCCTGTGGAACTCTCTTCCGTTTGCCTGTTTCCACCTGACTACAACTTGGATGTCTTCAAGTCCAACATAAACAAATTCCTGATGAACCGTCCCCTTAAGTAAGACACTTTATCAAATCTCCAATACTAACAATTACTACGATACAATCTCATTGATTACTGTACACACAGTAACCTTTATCCCCGAGTGGCTTCCGGGCCTTGATAAGTGGTGACTACCTTATAAAAAAAAAAAAAAAAAAAAAAAAGAAGATACCTCTGGGTACAATGGCCAGGACAATCGTCCAGTATAGGCACTGCTCGGACAGAAAGAAACTGCAACCTACTGTTTGTACAATTGCAAAGAAAGATATGGCAATACATTCAACTTTTTCTTTGAGAAACAGCGTGAATAGGGTTCTGAATCAAAACACCTCGCTCTGTAAGGATTGCCATGATAGACAGGTGTCACCTGATCGTCATCAAACTATTCTCTTAACAACCAACAAAGAATAAACCAAAAAAGATACAATAAACTAGCATTAAAAACGATGAGCAACAATGAATTCATAAATGCCTCGAAGGAGAGAGATAGATGGAGAGCTATAGCCGCCAATGCTTGTCCCAGGCAAGACACCACCTGAATGAATGAATTCACATCTTGGTTGTTATTTTCGTAATGTTTTGGCCGATGTAACCTCCGCTGGTAAAAGTGCATTGAGATTGATGTTGACTATGCAGAAAAATAAATTCTAGAGGACAAAAGGTTGCTCGTTTTAATGGTACCACTCTTGTCCTCGCACCTCTTCAACTTTTGATTAGTAAAAACAAAATAAGATATATTACAGGGTGGAACGATAAAATTGCAACCCTAGACAAGATGACATGATTCCATTTCCGTTTGATGAAAACCGGTTTTCTATTTTTTTTTGTTGCAAACCATCTATAAGTTGGCCAGTTGTGTACAAATCCTAAGAGCAATAGGAGCCTTTTATCATGTATGAAAGTGACATAATGTCCAACAAGCAAGATCAGAGATGCGCCACTGTACAACTCATGCTCTCTACCGATCCAATTTATGAGAACAGTATCACTGCTATCACCCTCAAAAGGCATCACTTGATTGCTATGAATAACAGGTATGTACCCAGGGTGATGAAAACAAAGTTTCCGGCCACAGTTATGGTGTTTAGTGTGGGTTTACACATCATGCCATCTCACATCTTTGAAGTTGGCTTGAAAGTCAACACCAAAGTGTACTTGGATGTGCTGAAGAGTTTGGTGATCCTTTGGTGCAATCAGGTGGCCGCTGGCAGACCCTGGATGCAATAGTAGGACGGTGCCGGCCCACAAATCTAAAGAGACTCAGACTCGGCTTCAGAAGGAGTGCTATGACTTTGTACCTTTCTTGCACTGCCCCAGTGCCCCACTCCTCCGACCTAAAAACGCTGGACTACTTTCTGTGTTCATACGTCGAGAACATCACCAACATGACCTCCCACAATACCAAAGCCAGCCTGGTCGCCGCCATCTACAAAGTATTTGCTTAGCTCCTGCCGGCACTTGTGGAAAACGTGGTCCCAGTTCCAGACCCGTATCAAGGCATGCTCTGTTCCGAACCCTTATCAAGGCATGCTCTCAGTTCCGAACCCTTATCAAGGCATGCACTCAGTTCCGAACCCTTATCAAGGCATGCTCTCAGTTCCGAACCCTTATGAAGGCATGCACTCAGTTCCGAACCCTTATCAAGGCATGCTCTCAGTTACAAACCCTTATGAAGGCATGCACTCAGTTCTGAACCCATATGAAGGCATGCTCTCAGTTCTGAACCCATATGAAGGCATGCTCTCAGTTCTGAACCCATATGAAGGCATGCTCTCAGTTCTGAACCCATATGAAGGCATGTTCCCAGTTCTGAACCCATATGAAGGCATGTTCCCAGTTCCGAACCCATATGAAGGCATACTCTCAGTTCTGAACCCATATGAAGGCATACTCTCAGTTCTGAACCCATATGAAGGCATGCACTCAGTTCCGAACCCTTATCAAGGCATGCTCTCAGTTCCAAACCCTTATGAAGGCATGCACTCAGTTCTGAACCCATATGAAGGCATGCTCCCAGTTCCGAACCCATATGAAGGCATGTTCCCAGTTCCGAACCCATATGAAGGTATACTCTCAGTTCTGAACCCATATGAAGGCATGCACTCATTTCCGAACCCGTATTATGGCATACTCTCAGTTTCGAACCTGTACCAAAGCATGCTCTCATTCCGAACCCGTATCAAGGCATGCTCCCAGTCCCGAACCCGTATCAAGAAATGCTCTAAGTTCCAAACCCGTATGAAGGCATGCACACAGTTCCAAACCCGTATGAAAGCATGCACACAGTTCCGAACCCGTATCAAGGCATGCTCTCAGTTCCGAACCTGTATCAAGGTGGTGGTTGAGGCTGAAGGCGGCTACATTGAATAGATGTCAGCTCTACTACATAATCAAGTTATCTGAATTGATTTTTTAATAAAAGTATTAAAATAAATCTGTAATGTTGTTTTCTTTTAAGGCGACAACTTTATCGTTCCACCCTATACTTTTGAAATGCCTCTTATGTAAAAAAAATTACTTACTTTTGCATTGGCAGACTTGATGGTGGTTTATAACGGTCATTTGCTCATTCGCACTACACGTTTTGCACACAACATCTGAATAAAGAAAACAAAAAACAAACAAAAAGATAATACACTATACACACATAGATAAGAAAACAATGTGTTGGTACAACTTTTGAACCTGAGAAAAAAAAAACTAGTGTAGGGTTAGTTTACGGGTTAGGTAAGCGGTGGGCGGTCTTCGCTTCTCAGCACCAGTAAATTTTCATAACCTGCATTGTGATAATCATCTAATACTCACTCTCTCTCTCTCTCACACACACACACACACACATATGCAAATATATGCACACACACATATATATGCATATATATATATATACATATATATATATATATATGTATATATGTATATGCATATATATATGAATATACATATATATGCATATACATATATATATGTGCATATACATATATATATATGCATATACATATATATATATACATATACATATATATGCATATACATTTATATATACATATACATATATATATGCATATACATATATATATACATATACATATATGCATATGCATATATATATACATATACATATATGCATATACATATATATATATAGTAATTTATAAAATATATATAGCTCTACCTACGTATTGAGCACTTTTGCAGTAAATACTTAAAGTTTACGCATAAATCTATACTTTCGTATATTAATTTTATGTGAGTAAATGAAGTAGTTATATATATATATATATATATATACATATTTTATATATATATATATGTATATATATATATATATATATATATATATATAGAGAGAGAGAGAGAGAGAGAGAGAGAGAGAGTAAAACTCCTTTGATTTTAACTTCCTCTCATTTGGACTTCTTCTAAACCTGGACTTACTCTAAACTTGAACTGTCTCGTCATTGAAATTGTATTAGTATATTTGATGCGGAGTTGCAGTAAAACTGTTTACATGGTTTAGTCAGATATTGCGCAGAAATGTTAATATTGGTACTATGTAATTAATGTAGATTAGCTATTGATAATTAATTTACACTAACTAATTTTTTTTTTCGGATTGCTATACTTAAAATAGTGTAAAACAACCCATCACAATGGCTTGCAACTCTCAAATCAGAGAATACATTTGGTCTAGAAAAAATTCTTGAAACCAAAAGGTTACCGACCAACCATGCTGTTCTTAAATCACTTAATGCAAATGATGTTGAAATGTGGGTGCAACAAGATGAGGAACTACTGATCAATATCCTGAAGGCAGTAATGGTGATGAAAATAGCGACAGCTCCCATTCTCTTGACCCTAATGTAAATAACCAAGAACACTCTGATGAAGCAATATTATGGGATGGTGCAGAAAAGTCTATGGAGACGGTTATTAAATTTCTAGAAAAAAGTCCTTACTTTAGTGACAACTATGTTTTGCAAGCAATGTCATTCCGAAGAGATATAATCATAAAGAAGCTACAGAACCAAGAAATTGTAGATTTCCGTGATCGCTTACGGAATACAATGGCAGCGCCCGAGAGCTCAATCGATGAAAATAGAAACTGCAATGAGACTCATTCAATGAATAAATAAAAAAAACTGTATTTTACATAAATATATGATTTCTATAAATGATAACTTAGGTAATAAATACCTAACAAGTAAGAGTAGATTTAATTTATTTTCAATGTTTTTGTTCCTGGTAATAATATTTAACAATTCTTACTTGCAATATATCATAAACTCAACTTAATATATACTTGAAGTATCATATAGCAATGAATTTCGTTTACTATTTCTTAATTCTTAGAAAATTAAAGTTAACTGCAGCACATATTTTTATCATGAAACTTGAACAGCATCCTCTAATTTGAACGAAGTGGATGTTCAAGTTATAGGAGTTATACTGTATATATATATATATATATATATATATATATATATATATATATATATATACAGGCATCACCACATTATCAAGGCCAGGAGGCCACTCAAGGATAAGGGTTAAAGAGTGTACAATAGAAATTGGAAAATATAGTAATCATTAGTAATGAAAATTTGGTAAATTTGTTAACTCATATGGAACGGCTCACCAAGAACTTATTTACGTTAGACTTGAAGACAACCATATTGTACTCAGCCGGAAAGTAGGAAAACGGAAGACAATTCCACAGGCGTGCAGTTCTAAGAAAAAAGCTTTGTTCATGGAATCTCCGTTTAGGTTTCGGCACAGATAAAGAGTGGGGGGAATTATTGATAGTGTTTTCAGCTAGATATACACATATACATATACATATATATACATATACATATATATACATATATATATGCATACATATATATATACATACATATATATATACATACATATATATATACATATATATACATACATATACATATATATACATACATATATATACACATATATATACATACTAGCATGGGTGCCCGGCGTTGCCCGGGTGTTTGGAGGTGTATGCTGAGCAAAAAAAAGGGGGTAATTTTTTAAACTTTGACCCCTATTATGACCCCTGAAAATTTATTGTTTTGGCCTCAAATCAAGTTATTAAGTTAGATCCATGTCCACGGAAGCTATATCTAAAATTTCAAGTGTGTAGACCCAAAATTGTCGGAGAAGTTTGGTAGAGTTCTCAAAGCTCAAATCGTTGAACTTTTACCCCTTAATCGCCAAATTTCTGGCTAAAAACCGATCACATAGATTTTTCCAAATCTCAGTACCCTGTATATCAAATTTCGAGTCTGTAGACTAAAAATTGACAGAGTTATTTCGTAGGGAAATGTACACACACACACACACACACACACACTTTCACTTTTATAGATATATAGATTTAAAATTTGAGTCTGACAGAATGACAAAATTATATTGCAAACCGATATATTAAACAAACGAACTTCAAAGAGACAAATGAACACATAAGTAAAAACAATTTAGAAAACATTTATTATTCCACGTCTTTTTTTTTACAGACCTGACGACTGAGGTTCGCTCTTAATAAAAATTGTTTTTTATAGTCTTAATTTTGACTTCCCTTTTCATAAAAAACTTAAAAAAAATCAAGAAAGAAAAGAAATTTAATTTTATTTTTTCATTAATTTCTTTCTGTGCAAAGCAATTCTTTCAAACTTACTCTGTTTCCAAAATGTTTTTATTTTATTCCCCTCCCCCTTCATTCATTTTCCTCCGCATCCTGGCAAGTATTAAAATAAACCATTTATAATATTTATTTATGGATTTATTTACTTATCATTTCTTTTGTATCGGTAAATGAATTCCATTAAAAAAAAACTGTAAAAGTCACGTTAAAGGTGATTAAGTTGGAAAGTAAGTAAAAATCTACCCTTTTTACTTTTATACGATTTCTGATCACTTTGAAAAAGGTGTGTGTGTGTGTTTTAAAAATGTTTTTTAACTGCTATAATCTCATTTATATATATATATATATATATATATATATATATATATATATATATATATATGTATATATATATATATATATATAACAACGTGAGTATTCATATCGTGGGTTTGTATTACTGTACACATAGATTCGAAAAAATAGTCAAAAACAAATATATAAATAAATGTTATCAAAGGCAAGATAAGTTACTTTTCTACCTAACTGGATATATTTTTTGTGTTTTTATTCAATGTAATATATTTATTCAGCTCGAAAAACATACAGTGTTTACCGATGTGTTGGAAAATTCAAGATGGCGTCTCACACCCTCTTTAACACCGTAAGTTTGGGAAAAGGTGTTATAAATAAAAAACTATACAAAATACTATTAAAAACCCGCCGAATATATGTCAACCTATGTCACGGTAAAATATATTGAGCGAGTTTTTAACAGTATTTTAACAGGGCACATCGTAAAAACTGACCCATTAATTTTCCTGAAGTAAAAACTATATAGTTTTTAAACTTTTAAAACTATACATTATAAAAAGAAAACTGTTCGAGTGATTTTTTTTTTTTACATGGGTGTCACTACTTATCAAGGCCCAGAGGCCACTCAAGGATAAGGGTTAATAGGTATACATTAGTCATTGTGGTTTTAGCATAGTAAACAGTGGGAATTTTGTAACTTGGATTACTTGAAAAAGAAAACTGTTCGAATGATTGAAAATGAAAACAAAATAACAATGTAAATATATTGATAAGAAAAAAAACAAAAACAAACGAAGTTTCCGTTTCAGGAACCCGAGTTTAATTTTATGTCGTAATCATTCAACTCGTTAGCGGTTTTATTCAGCGATTAGGGATAACCATACGACATATCTAATTACCAAAGCGATTTTTTTTTTTTTTTATTAAAACTAAACCTGTTTAGTTTTAATGAACCAATTTTTTTAAAGCCAACACTTTAGTTATTTTGAGAGCGTGCAACTGCACCCGAAAGGTTGATTAGGAAACTCCAAATCCTTTTATGACTCGAAAAAAAAAAAAAAAAAAA
>NC_136522.1:64777339-64804839 GCF_053919585.1 Euprymna scolopes
GCAAATAAATACAACAAGCCCAGACAAGATCAGAGTGTAGTATCTGTTCCGGCAGATGCTGCAAGCAAAGACTAGCTATGACTAGCAAAGACCATATGTGGGGGTAATCCCACATATCTGAACTTGGTCAATGTAGGGATCACCCTACAGACCACAGTTACTATCCAGCTCCCATTTCCCACCTCTCGGGAGCTGGATCCCCCTTTCCCTCCCCCTCCCTCCATCTCCACATTAAAAAACGGCCTTGTGCCTAATTTGCTCAGTGGGGAAGCAAATAAATACAACAGGCCCAGAGCCAGTTTGGTCAATGTCGACTTCGTCTTCGCTCCTCCTAATAAACAGGGAGCGGCTTTTTAAAAACAAGCAAACCCATTTATTCAAAACTGTCCCGCACAAAATAACTGCTGAATACCTATTGCCGTCACGTCACTCAAAAACGCGCACCTGTTTCTTTTTAAACACTTTACTATTTTCCAACTGCGCGTCATCAATGCTTCGGGTTTTTTTCACATACCCCGAAAAACACCGGGACAACGCCGGGTACCCCTCGTACCATTCGGTTTTCAGTATATAAAAAAGCGAAACTCGACTCTAATCACAGGCCCAGAGCCAGTGAACGTTTGGTCAATGTCGACTTCGTCATATCAGACGGGGGAGCGGGTTTTTAAAAACAAACAAACCGATTTATTCAAAACTGTCCCGCACAAAATCGTAACTGCTGAATACCTATCGCCGTCACGTCAATCAAAAACGCGCACCTGTTTTTTTTTACACTTTACTATTTTCCAACTGCGCGTCGTGAAGGCTTCGTTTTTTTTCACATTTTCGGGGTTTTTTTCACATACCCCGAAAAACAACTGGGCAACGCCGGGTACCCCTCACTAGTATACTAATAAATACGAAATCTGCATTAATCAAAATATCATATTTAAGCGTATTTTATGACCGGACAATGCCGTTGGGAGATTCAAAGTTCCTATCCCGTCGCGGTTACCACCTGATGAAGACTAGAGAAATAGTTGGCCGAAACTAGGATAATAGTTTGCAATAAATAAATTAATAAATAATACGCATCTCAATGATGAATTCCAATTAAATTATATATATATACTTTCTTGCTTGTCTGTGAAGCTGTGAAAAATATCGCAAACTTCATCTCCAGTGCCACCTTTCATCGGTGTCGTTATTTAAGACAAAAAACATATTTTACAATTTATCTACCCTTTTTTTTTTTTTTTTTACAGAGTGATCACCACTTATCAAGGCCCGGAAGCCACTCAGGGATAAGGGTTATTGCAAGTACAGTACGTTAGTGTGGAGATTTGATGAAGTGTTTACTTAAGGGCGCGGTTCATTAGGAATTTGTTAACATTGGACTTGAAGACATCCAAGTTGTAGTCCGGTGGGAAGCAGGCAGACAGAACAGAGTTCCACAGGCGTGCAGTTCTAAGAAAGAAGCTTTGTTCATGGAATCCGCGTTTTGATTTAGGCACAGATATAGAGTGGGGGAAATTTTTCACAGTGGATTCAGCTAGACGGGTGTTTTTCATGAAAGATTGGCGAGGGGAGACCAGAGATTGGAGTTCAGACGAGCACCTGCCATGGAAATAACGATAAAACAAGGATAGGCTCGCAACGTCTCTTTTGTGGGAGAGAGGTTGCAGGGTAGAGAAAAGGGCATCCCCCACTAAGCCACAAAGTCTATTTTGTACTCTGTCAAGGCAGGATAGGCTGTTTTTAGCAGCTCCTGCCCAGATATGGCAACAGTATTCCATCCATTTTGTCAGCTAATGCCATTGTTTTTGTGGAAATCGACCCAAACAAGGCAGGAAGTGACTCGATGTAAGGAGCTAGTTCTAAAATACTTACGGAAACACTTTTTCAATGATATGAGTCCAAGTGTTGAAGTATCGTTTGCACATGGTTCACAGTGTGTGTTTGTTGGTGACAGCGTGTAGGTATCCGAAGGGCAGGCCGTGCAAGGTGGCAAGCCATCTGTAGTTGAAAGGAAGCCTGGGGGACAGTAAGCTAAAAAGGAAATATATATATATTATGTGTATATATATAAGAACAAATAATCAATAAAACATGTTAAAAACACTTTAAGAAGAGTTAAAAACATATTTCATTTTCAAAAAGGAAACACAAATTAAGTGGATTGTTCTGAATCTGCGGAGTTTCGAAAGAAATACTTTCCCTTACATTAGAGGGTAGGAATTAGCAAAATGTGGAATCGGATTTTGCTTGCAAATTATTTAAAGTAAAAGTAAGCCATTAAGGCAGACGATTTTTCTCCTTTCTTTCTTTTTTTTTTATATATATAAATATAATCGTCTGCCTTAAACCACTAACCTAGTTCTAAAACAGATCCTTTGTTCGATAAAATGCATGCCCATTGGCTGATAGGAAGGGGCGTGGTGGATACTAGAAAGCTGATTGGCTAACTAAAATCCTCAACATATATAAAAACGAGAAACAACTACAGAATTCGCGCATAAGCCTGACGAATCCTATAGTGGATGAAACGCCGAATATTCAGTGTAGCTTAATCGCCATATATATTTTATAAATTACTAACTAGCTCTACCTACGTATTGAGCACTTTTGGAGTAAATACTTAAAGTTTACGCATAAATCTATACTTTCGTATATTAATTTTATGTGAGTAAATGAAGTAGTTATATATATATATATATATATATATATATATATATATATATATATTTTATTTTTTTATTACCGTTTTATCTGTTTGGTTACATATGTTTCGGATGTTGGACCATGTTTACGATCCAACAGCCTCGTCAGACCTTACAGAAAAAGGTTTTTGGACCATGTTTACGATCCAACATCCTCGTCAGGCCTTACAGAAAAAGGTTTTTCTGTAAGGTCTGACGAGGCTGTTGGACCGTAAACATGGTCCAACATCCGAAACATATGTAACCAAACAGATAAAACGGTAATAAAAAAAATAAAACACATATTTGCTCTGCAATAGTATTGAGCACTCTCTTCAGTTACTCGGAAATCCACACATTATTTGCTTATAGTGGTAAAGGCTTTCTGCAGAACCAACCACACTTTTTGGTACAACTGCTAATCTTTGTCGGTGAAATGGCTTCCATAAGGTTTTACATTAGAGTTTTTCCTACTCCTAGGTTTTAACAAAGACTTGGGGTACATCTCTTCCAGTGAATTAAACGCACCTCCAGATACCAACCTGGAAATTTCTACATCTTGGTGCGGAGCATCTTTGTTCCATGCCGGGTACATACATTATAAAGATGTGCCTGTATTTGCTGTATTTTATAAAATTAGGTTGAATACTAAACAATAAAGAACCGTAATCTTCTTACCTACGCAGTCTTTTATGGAGTAGCTTCCATGCAAATATGTTGATGATCCATTTGGACACTTCAAGCATTGTACACCATCGTCTATTGCTCTGTACGTTCCAACCGGACAAGGGATGCACTCAGTTCCATTACTGTATGTACCGCTTGGACATTGCCCTGGAAAGTATAACAAATATACAAAATATATAAAATATAGGTGCAAGTCCAGAATACAACCTTATTTAAAAAGGAAAAAAAATACAGAAAAATCTAGGCGAATTTGGTTGCCAAATCTTGCCCCATCCCGCGTATTCTCCTGATCTAGATCCCTCAGATTATCACTTATTTCAAGAATTACAAACCATTTTGATGGCATTAGCTTAACATTGTGAGAGGAGATTGAACATGAGTAAGATTCATATTTCACATCGAATTGACTTTTTTGTCTTACAACCTGTGTATTTAAGAATCGTTTTAGAATTGTAATCGGATCCAAATTATTTAACTCAAATGTCGATTCTCGATATTTTGAAAACTCTTGATATTCCTATAAAATCGTCCCATTACTAATCTATATATATATATAAAAGCGAAAATGTATGTATGTATGTATGTATGTGTGTTCGCTTTTTCTGTATGTCAACAAAAGGCTTTTTTCAGAGAAGCGGTCGCTTGCTTCACAACTTTTTAAAACTTTTTATATCACATATAAATCGTAATATCTCACAGTTAACAACGAAGCTCGCCTGTCTATTTAATTTGCTCGATTTCGGGAAGATAAATATTCAACATTTGTCACTCACCCCATGTGGGTTAGTCTTTTTCCTATAACATCTTGGGGGGGGGGAAGCGTTCAGCAGTAAATGAAATACTATCCCGTAGTCAAACTTGACCCCATTAACTCATTAAAACGGGCACCTGCCAAATCCAATAATTAAATAAATTCAAACGTGTTTCCGTTAGTATCTCGTGGTGGGGCAATCGTTAACGTCGCACGTTTTTTTTTTTTTCACACTTTAATTTACAACTTTGCCTCAACGGTTCGGGTTCGATCCTCACACTTACTTTTTTTTAACCCCCCCCACCCCCGGAGTTTCCATACACACCTCCAAACACCCGGGCAACGCCAGGTACCCCTCGCTAGTCTATAATATAAATCTCACCTGTCTGTTTAAATGTATGTATGTTTATGTCTGCCTAAAACTTTTGACAGAGGCGACAGGTTTTTATGGGATTGGTATCGTTCTGAAGAATGACCTTTCGGACGACAATATCGAAAAATTGTCTGAAAATATTAATTTCTTCACCCTCAACTGGGCACTTTTCTACAGGGAGGGGTCGCTTTTTTCGCCGATTTTTTCAAAGTCATCCCCTCTTTTTGATTGACTAGCCTTAATTTAAACATTCGCCACTTCCGGTTTTTCGATGGGCGCAACAGCAAAGGCATCACGTTTTTTTTTTGTTTTTTTTCACATTATTTTCCTCTTTTGCGGTACGGGTTTGAGCCTGCTTGCCTACTACCAATTTTTTTTTTTTTTTTATTCAATACACACCTCCAAAAACCCGGGCAACGCCGGGCACCCAGACTAGTATAAACTATGAAGAAAAGCTTACCGATATGTGTAGATTCCAAAAATTAGGTGGTTTTGTATTGAGCTATGTCATCATGATTAAGAAATTAAATATCTTTATTAAACAACGTGAAACAACGTCATGATAACATTTTTTTTCTGATCTTCTCTGAGCACACTTGGGACAAACTTTGCGCAAATCTTCCACATCTTCAGTTCCTCATGAATAACTGTGTGTACAGTTCCCACACTGACATCAAACTGTGCACTTATTATCTCTATAGACACACAACAATGCTTATCCATGAAATTCTTTATTTGGCCAATCACCTTTGGTGTTTTGCCTTCCTTATTCCTCCCACACATTTCATCATCTTTCACAGACTCCCTGCCTTCCTTGAATCTGTTATTCCACTCAAAAACTGATGTTTAATTCCTGCAAGATGGTCCAAAAGCAGTCTGAATCATTCCATACGTTTCTGTTGCATTTGTTCCAAGTTTAAAACATAATTTTATTGCATATCGTTCTTCTAAAGTGTCCTCACGTCCAGATTGCATTTTTGAAATTCACCAGCTGTGACAATCAAGCTCTAGTAGGGTGTATTTCAATTCGTGTTGTAGCTGTTCATTTGAATCTGAAATCATAAAAATTGGTCAGTCATCTCATAAGATATATAGCAATAACATATCCAACTTTCAAGATTCTACAACAATTTTCTTTACATAGGCATCACCACTTATTAAGGCCGAAAGACCACTCAGGGATAAGGGTTAAAGAGTGTACAGTAGTCAATAGGACAACATCGTAGTAATTGTTAGTAGTGGAAATTTGGTAAGTTAAGTAATTACTTAATGGGAACGGCTCATTAAGAACTTGTTTATGTTGGACTTGAAGACGACTATATTGTAGTCAGTTGGAAAGCAGGCAAACGGAAGACAGTTTCACAGGCGTGCAGTTCTAAGAAAGAAATTTTGTTCATGGAATCTACATTTAGGTTTAAGCACAGATAAAGAGTAGGAGAAATTATTGATAGTGTTTTCAGCTAGATGAGTGTTTCTCGTGAAAGTTTGGCGAGGTGGGACCATAGATTGGAGCTCAGACGAGCATCTTCCATGAAAATAACGATAAAGCAGAGACAGGCTCGCAGCGTCTCTTCTGTGAGATAGAGAGAAAAGAGCATCCCCTACCAGGCTACAAAGTCTATTTTAAACTCTATCAAAGCAGGATAAGTCCTTTCTAGCAGCTCCTGCACAGGTGGTGGCAACAGTACTCCATTCTTGGACGTACCTGGCTCTTATATAGGTAGAGAATTGCATCAACAGTTAGATATCTACTGGATTGATAGAAAGATCCCACCATTTTTCCAGCGACCTTGCCAACAAATTTGATGTACGTGTTCCATTCCAGATCAGATTGTGGCAATTTTAGATGCCTGTACAAAAAAAAAAAAAAAAAAATAGTCTGGAAACTTATTGAAGGCACCTTGTATGTTAACAATGATCCACCTGGCGATGCAAGTAGTAACGGACTAAGACTGATAGGTGTCATTTGTATGATTCTATGTGTTGCCTCGTTGTAAATAAAATGTCTAGGTGAAGTCAACTGTTAGCATTGGCATTTCGTCCACTACTTTCTGACGTTCATGTGCTACACATATGCACACATATTCATCTTTGGGTAAAAAAAAAAAAAAGAAAAGAAAAAAAGAAAAACTGAGATGCGTACCGCAGTAGGAATTTCTGTTGTCAAACGTGACTTCGAAGAAGTTTGATGGACAAACGGCAGAAGTATATACGTGTAAACGCGACATAAATACATCGACTTCTGTTTTTAATCGGAAGATGTTTTCCATTTCAAATCGACAGCTCTTCAAGTCCGTCTTCTCTCGACTCATTGTCTTAAAGGTGAAATTATACGTGATGACAAGCTGGAAAAAAAGAAAACACAATGATTTTTTTTTTTAATACTAGCAGGCCGCCCGGTGTTGCCCAGTCGATATGATATTTTAATTCATGCAAATTATGTATTTATTATTAGAGAGACAATTATTTGTCGATTATTATATTAAACCTAATATTTAGTAGTGAGATCAAAACTTGTATGTGTGTGTGTGTGTGCGTGTGTGTGTGTGTGTGTGTGTGTGTGTGCGTGTGTGTGTGTGTGTGCGTGCGCGCATGTGTGTTTAGTCATTGTAATTTTGCATATTTATTTATCTTAGCAGCAAGTAAATAGCATGACGGTTAGAAGTACTAACTGCTGACTAGGTGGTCGTGTTTCAATCATAGCGAGGTAGTTGCTAGTCTAGCAGCACTGAAGAGCTGTGATACAGTGAAACAGTCTGCCTGTGGCTGACTATATATATATAGGATATCCATAAAGTCGGTGTGCACATTAAAATATTTATAACTTTATTTGTGTTTGCAATAAAAAGAATTTGTAAAAAGAATTCGACTTTGGAACAATTCATTCTAAAATTGCACACAGACTTTATGAGCACCCTGTATATATATATATATATATATATGTGTGTGTGTGTGTGTGTGTGTGTGTGTGTGTTAAAATCCACGTATGCTTCTGGAATCGTGGTTTAAAGGTTATGAAGATTTATTGAAGCATGAAAACGATGTTACTTTTGTATTTAATATTTTATTTTTTATATTTCAAGCGGTCCTCCGCTCTTGATCGCAAAAATTATCGAAATGAAAATGAAAAAAAACTGGAAATTTGTAGTATGGACTGAGTTAGTAAAGAAATTAAGAACATAATTTTCCTCTCCCCAATTAACCATTTTTATACGTTGTACTATATTTTTCATTTTGGTCTCTTGGTCTTACTGGATTCCAGGACAAGAATTTATCTAGTCTGGTGGAGTATCCAGCTTCGTGCTATTACTTGAGGTAACATCACTTGGAGAAGGGGCGCTATTCCTTGTAAAAGCTAATGTGAGTTAGCCATAGTGAGGAGATCTTATTTGGGCAGCGAATACAAAATGTGATTTTGAATATTTGGTCAGGGTTTACTTCTATGGAAAAAGTATCTTCATGCCAGATTGTTCTGACAAACCCCTGTACAGAGAGACCTTAGACACTCGAGGATAGTGTCTAGTAGGCATTCAAGTTCTGTCCTTTTTTTTATTTTACTTTTATTAGTTTGAAGAGATCAAGGGGCTCCTTCCTAGGGCTAACAATTGTTTCTATTACAGTTTAAATTTATATCCGAGGGCTCTTTTAAGAATAGACACTGTTCCCTTTATGGCTGCTATCTGTATTTCCTTGCAGCTTGGTTTTTCCAGGGATTGCTTCTAAGTATTTTTGAAGGGTTTTTTTATTAGGCCAGTTGCTCCCGTCACAACTGGTATAATGTTTGTTTCTTTCAGAGACCATGTTGTTTTTAGATCATTTTTTAGGTCCTGATATTTTGTTATCTTTTCCCATTCTGCTCTATTAAAGCCAAAGTCGTTTGGAACTGTGACGTCGATAATGAGTGCAGTTCTTTTGGGCTTGTTCTGTTATGTAATGTGTTATTATTAGAACGTATATTCTGTATTATTGTTGTTGTTGTTCGTTTTAGGAGAGTCTTAGTGAGAGATTAGAGTCTTAGGAGTGTTCATGTGTTGAGTGTTTATATGTCTTAAGATATTCATGTTGTAAGAGATAGCATATTGGGGACATAAACAGGTATATATAAAGAGACAGTTCTGTATGAACGGGAGTGTTTCTATAAATATTGATACATATATTTCTTACCTATTTTTAAGATGATGATTTTCACAAAGTTCTTATAATATAAATGGATAATACCTTTTCTGTTGAATCACAACACAAAGACGCAGATACACAAAGATGATGACGTCCTTTATTTCATAACCGGTCCATGATTTCGCTTGAGGAATTCAAAGTTTCTTTACATGGCTTTTTCTTCTCTAACCTTTCGCTTCCAAGGTTTGACGTCAGCAGCCGTTTCTGACCTCTCTCTCTCGGCTCTTTCTCCCCGACTCTTCTCCTCTTCTCTCATCTAAAACTCTACCTATATTGAGAATTCGTCACGTCATCGCATGATTAAACATGTGCTCATAAAGCACGTTGGATACATGTATCACATTGCCAAACTTGACATGACCCCGAGTTCAGTAACCTATTTTTCGAATAACCTCTTTACAAAATATGTTTACAATTTCAATTGACGATTAAATTCCTTATTTTAATTTTCATTTTTATAACAGAACAAATTTCATCATCACATTCCTGATATGTAAGCTAAACAATTGCAAATCATAAGTTAAAATAAATTCGAATCCTTGACTATCCTATTTCATATTTACATTTAACTAATTCCCTATATTTTTTTTACTTACATGAAAAGGGGACAGCCCTTTATCATGTAACAGTTCCATATTACTATATCTGGCTTGATGGCCTTGTCTGCCCGCCTGTATGTCTTTGTGGTAGAACACTGTCACTTTTCCATTTGATGTTATCGTCAGTGGTTCATGTTCCCAGATGTTCGACGATCTATCTAGTTGCATCTCCCCACAGATCTTCCAATGTAAGTATCTACATACTTTGTTGTGGCGGGCAGTGTAATGACCATCGGCTAGAAGGATTTTGTATCCAAACATTAGGTGGCTTCGGCTTTCAACAGCCGAGTGACAGAATCTGCATTGGTCGGTTTTTTGTAGACCAGCCATTTTCTTAAATCCATGTGTGAGTAAGTCTTGGTCTTGTGCAGCTATAATTAATCGTTCTTCATTAAACGGAAATTTGTCACTTTTAAGCCATTGTAGTGAAGCCTCGTTGTCAATGTAGTTCTGGTTCAGTTCTTCCATGAACCTGCCTGCTCTCTTATGTTGTTGCCATCCTTCTAGTCTTGTCTTCAGTTCCCTTTTTGTATACTCCTTTCTCTTCTTTCGGGCAATTAGGGTTGCTGGGTTGTCATATTCTTCTATTGTGTTATCCAGTGTGTTACCACTGAAATTTTCACCGAGCTTTGTAGTTGACGTCTGCTGAGGCAAACATTGGTGTGATGTTCATTCACCATTTTTATTTTTGGGTCAGAAGAACTTTTGATGTATTGGCCTATGCTTAACATTGAAGCTCGGTATGCATAGGCCAATATATCAAAAGTTCTTCTGACCCCCCAAAAAGTGTGAGTTCTCATATGTCTCACTAAATGGGACTTTTGAGAAAAAGAATATCCACATACTTCACAAGAATGTGGCTTTTCCCCAGTGTGAGTTCTCATATGTGTATTGTCTGTATGTATGTTTGTATGTCCAACTAAAAGTAAAAACGACAAAAAAAACAACCAAAGGGTTGGGGGGTGGGGGGTACCAGTGTTGCCCTGGATGAATAATATTTAAAATTTAAAAACATTATCTATTTGGGTTTCATTAAAATGAGAGGTTTTAAGTGTTATTATTTAAAGAAAATTTTGAAAAATTCTTTTTTATGAAATAGGTTAAAACCTATTTCCTCAAAATAAACCAAACAGAATGAAAAGACGACTTGATTCCATTTCCGTTTGATAAGAACCGGTTTTCTTATTTTGTGTCAGATAATCTACTAGTTGACCAGTTGTGTACAAATACGAAGAGCAATAGGAGCCTTCTATCATGTCTGAGAGTGACACAATGTTCAACATTCAAGATCGGAGATGCACCGCTGTACAACTCATGCTCTCTACTGATCCAAGTGATGACAACAGGACCATAGCCAGCACCCTCAAAATGCATTGCTGAATTGCCATGAATAACAGGGACGTGCTCAAGGTGATGAAAACAAAGTTTCCAGCCGCAGTTATGTGTGGTTTCGAGTGAAGGTCGCATCATGCCACCTCACATCTTCAACGTCTGCTTGAAACTCAACACCAAAGTGTACTTGGATGTGCTGAAGAGTGTGGTGATTCCCTGGTGCAATCAGGTGGCCACTGGCAGACCATGGGTGTGAAAGCAGGACTCTGGGCTGGTCTACAAGTTCAAAGAGACCCAGGTTTGGCTTCAGAAGGAGTGCTGCAACTTTGTACCCTTCTCTCACTGCCCTCCTCCTCCCTTGACCTAAACCCGTTGGACTACTTCGTTTGGTCATACGTTGAGAAAATCACCAACATGACCTCCCAGAACACCAAAGCTAGCCAGATCACTGTCATCTGCCGAGTATTCACCAAACACCTGCCAGCGCTTTTGGAAAAGGCTTGCTCCCGGTTCTGGACCCGTATCAAGGCAGTAATTGAGGCAGAAGATGGCTACATTGAATAGATGTCAACTCTACTATATAATCAAGTTATTTGAATTGATTTTTTCAATAAAAGTTTTTAAATAAATCTGTAGTATTAGCGACACTTTTATCATTCCACCCTGTAAATCCGAGTTTGGTTTGCTATATATATGTTAGAAGTCAGCTGGTGTCAACCCAGGTATCCTTTCTGTGTTGCTTATTTTGTGGGGTCTTTAAAACCTAATTGATCCTTTTTTTTTAATTTGGACTACTGATCTCACCCTGACTGTTATTCACAAGGATCGATGGCATAATGTATAAAATACTTGGTAAAATTCAGTTATAAAGTTACACACTTCCAGGTAGGCAGAAGAGTAACTTGTGTTGCCTTTGGTAACATTTATTATATTCTAGCAGGAGGCGCCCAGCGTTGCCCGGTCGTAAAATAATTGTGATAATGGAGAGGAAGGGGGCGTTAAAAAAATAGGACTGGGGTACCATCAGCCAGAAGCGAAACCAAAAGCAAAATAAATTTTAAAAAAATGATGTGTACTGGGCACGAACTCGCATAACACAATTGAACGCTTCTATTGATGTGCTGATGAATAGGCAGATGTCTTAACGTCGCAAATTTAGCTATTTAAAATGGAAGAAAATAAAGGTTAGCACATGCATGGTTTACAAACCGTGTCGAAAGCAAGGTTTTTATCTGAGTCCCACTTCAAAGAAAACGATAATTCTTTAGGAAATAATGGACGATTTTTTCCAATTTTTCGATATTTTTTGTCCAAAAGATCGCTCTTTCTAACGATGGTGTGTTGGTGCTTGTACGATGCGGATGAGAAAAGTTTTTAGTGGACATATGAACACACACCCACACACACCCACACACACACACACAAATTTATTTAACAGATTTGGTTTTTGACCATAAAAAATATTCCTTTCTGCTGGCAATGCATGGAATAGAGGATCATGGGAACTTACCTTACCAGATTTGTAGCCGTATGTGGGAGGTTTGAAGTGGAACGAGGCATTGGGGCAAATTGCTTCCATTAGGTCTTTGAAATCATCTTGTTCAATAGTAATATTATAGTCAGGTATCATATATGTTTCAATCTTTACGCTGATGTATTCGGGAAGAGTTAGATCTGAAAAAAAATATTGATACTAATTCAGAGAATGATCTGGTTTTTTTTTTCTTTTCCGTAAATATCGCCTCGCCATATTCCGAAGGTTTACGTAATCCGCCGGAATATGGCAAAACGCTCAGTGCCTCAGGGGTCTATCCTTGGACCTTTATTATTCCTAATATTCATAAATTACCTCCCGGACAAAATTGTCTGTGAGATGGGTATATATGCTGATGACACCACGCTCTATAACAGGCACGACAGGAAAACAAATGAACACATATCCAAGGAAATGGCAGAAACACTAGAGGATGACTTCCAATCTGTAGTGGAATCGGGACAAAAATGGATGGTCACATTCAATGCTGTCAAGACTAAACTTGTTTCCTTCAATAATTACAAGAAACCTTCTCTACCACCAATAGCAATGGCTAAAGATTCATTATCTGAAAGTACTTCTTTTAAACTCCTCGGCCTAACGTTCACAGGAAACATGAGTTGTCGAAGCGGTCCAGGCAATGCTTTCAAGTTTCTACCATGCTAGAAAGCTACTATGCCCGAAAGTATCTTGTACCTCTACAAGGCCACCATTCACCCATGTATGGAGTATTGTTATCATATTTGGGCTGGTGCATCTGCTACTAGTCTCTCGCTCCTAGACAAAGTTCAAAAGAGAGTCGCTAACCTGATAGGTCCTGAATTGTCATCTAAGCTTCAGCCTCTGTCCCACCGACGAAATGTTGCATCCCTCTGCCTGTTGTACAAATATTTTAATGGTGAATGCTCTGACGAACTGCAAGCACTTGTGCCCCCTCGACGTAAATACCCTCGACAAACCCGACAAGCAGCAAAATCCCACCCCTCACAGTTGAGATCCCTAGATGTAAGAGAACCTTCTACTCCAGTAGTTTCTTCTCCAGAACCGCTAGACTTTGGAATTCCCTTCCTGGTGCCTGCTTCCCCAACTGTACTAACATGCAGAAGTTTAAGTGTAATGTGAACTGACATCTTGCTGTTAACTCCCTACATAGTACTCCAGTAGCATATGTCCCTGTTTGTAGCCCCCTACACTAAAGTGGCAATGTGTCTTGTTTGGGGTGAAAATGTAATAAAAAAAAAATTAGTGCAGTAGATAGCGATTAATAAATTGGAAGGAAATATTAGTTTCAATCGTGCAAAAAAATAAATAAATAAAATAAAATAAATCATTAAAAATAAATTATTTTAGTAAAATCTAACGAGTTTGCAGATTATGCTCCAGTCATCGGAAAAAAAAAAGACGTATGAAATGTAATCAAAATATAATAAATATAACAAATAAATGTTACCAAAGGCAAGGTAAGTTACTCTTCTACCTAACTGGGGTCCTGGATATGACCTTAAACTATATCCGATGGTGAGGCCCCAATTTTTGGGCTTTGGGGAATGTGGAGCCACCCTTTAATTACCATTGCTCCCAGGTCCCCTCTGACCCAGGGTGGTAGTACCTGTTAGGTTCCCAACAATGGGTTAAATAGAAACCGACTTGGAAAAAAAAAAAAATTCTATTTAAAAATTTTTCTTCAAAATAACTGGATTCGGCATTAAATGACCTGAAAAAGGGTTGATATGCCGTAAAACAAAAACAACCAAGCAATCTACCTATCTGGAAAAGTTTTTAGGGGTTTTATTTACTTTAAAACGTTTAATCGGTTCGAAAATCATGCAGTGTTTATCAGTATATGTGAATAAGACAAATGGCGGCGATCTCTCTGTTAAATACGTTAAATTTGGAAAAATGAGTTTAAGCTAAAAAATTATACAAAATACTGTTAGAAACCCACTCAATATATGTTACCGTGGTGTAGGCTTACATATATTTAGTGGATTTCTAACAGTATTTTTTATAATTTTTTTTCTTAAACTTTACTTTCCCATTTATAAGAGACACCCCTGGAGCCTCCACCCCTGTTGGTGAGGATGAGTGGTATAACCTGTCAAAACCTCTCCACAACACCCACCCACCCATGGTTGGTTGCCCTGCCATATTTGGTAACTCTACGAGTCAAGACCAAACAGTGTGAGCGCCCACAGGGTTTCCGGTTATAAGTGATCACTCCCCCCCCCCGCCACACACTGTGGTTCCATCTACATTGGTGGGAGTTTACAAAACTTCTCCTTCCTCGTGATGGGTTATCCTGCCAAATTTGGTAGCTCTATGTGAAATAGTGTGTGTGTGTATAAGGTTTCCACCTTGGGCCTGCCCCCCCCCCGCCTCTGTTTTTTTTTTGGGGGGGGGGGGTAGATCAACCGAAACGTTGTGAAAACCACACTCAAGATGAGAACAGTAGTCCGATGAATCCAAATAATACGAATAACCAATCCTCATCTCAAAAATTAAGAAACGTCAAAACAATTAGTAACACGTGCAATACGTTGTGCTAGAAAATGCACACCAACCTGCAGGTGTTGCTTGCGTTACATAGTTGGTCTGGGCAACGCCAAGTTAGCTTGACGGTTATTATTACTTAGATCTTTATTGATAAAACTAGAAACAGAGAGAATGGTATCATAGCGAAAGGTATTTACAGATAAAAATATTTATATTAAAATAGTTTCCAAAAATGTTAACTTGGAAAAAAGTAGTGTTAGTTTTCATAACTCACAGACTTCTTCAGTCCTGGACAGACTAAGGATATCCACGTAGGGGTGCCTGTGCGTGAAGGTTTTGTGGAAGGAGGTGCACAATTTCCAACCACACCTCTCCTGAGATGACATTGTTAAATACCAGTGGCAAGTGAAGCACAGGACGAATGGAAACAAATGCCGAGATAAGCGGAGAGCACATACAGCGCCTAGAATTCCCAAATGGTCACCCATCTGGTACTAACCAGGCTTAACGTTGCTTAACTTCGGTGATCTGATGAAAACCAGTGTGTCAACGCGATTATGCCGTATAACTAACATAAACAAAAATATGTGACGAAGGTGAAGCATCCAATGATGCATTGAGATAGTTAGAAATGCACGTAGAGATTAGTTCGATGTCCAACGTATTAGCAAACAGACAAGGAACTTGTGCCTCCAGGTTTGGACTTGACCCCTGTGGATTGGTTCGGTTTGGCTGTTTTTGTTTTACGGCATTTCAACCCTTTTCAGGTTATTTAATGCCGAATCCAAAGATTTTGAAGAAAAATTTTTTCAATAGAATATATTTGTTGTTTTCAAGTCGGTTTCTATTTAACTCATAGTTGGGACCCTAACAGGTGCTACCACTCCAGGTCAGAGTGGACCTGGGAGCAATGGCAATTAAAGGGTGGCTCCACACTCCCCAAAGCCCGCAAGCTGGGGCCTCACCACTGGATATAGTTTAAGGTCATATCCAGGACCATGACGCCTGTAGAAGTCAAAGGGTCAAAATAGCAAAATATAGACTTGTACGAAATGTGTCCAAACTCCTAGAAGGGACCCAGCATGGAAACACAGAATTTTATTCAAATTTAACTCACGGTTTGGTTTTTCCCTTTTCGAATAAAAAGCATCTTTAATTTCAACAAGAACGAAAGAAACTTTGTGAAGGTTTGTGTTTTTTGTTGGCAATCCCACTGATAATGTTACCCGCCCCTTTGATAAGGACTGCCAGTCTTTCTCTGTACTTTCATAGCATGTGCTCGACTGAGATTCAATCCATGGTTCCTCTCCTCCACCCGGTGAGGGTAATTAAATACAGTGGTTGTAGTTAGACGAGTAATAAAACTCGTCTAACTACAGCCACTGTATTTACTTACACACACTCTCTCTCTCTCTCACTTTGTCTCTCTTTCTCTCTCTATCTTTCTGCATAAAACTAAACGAAATATTCACGTGCAAAGTTCTTCCCTAGATCTATTCGTCTGTAGAACACAATACCACAGGATTGCTTCCCATATGACTATAACATGGTCATTTCCAAGTCCAATGTATCCAAATTCTGCCCAATCACCACCACCAGTACCAATCATCTCAGTATTATCTCACTGGTTACCTGGCATTTATCTAATGCTTTATCCTCGAATGTGCTTTGAGCTTTGATAAGTTATGTAAGAGTAACTTATAAAAAATAAAACGTTACTTTAGTAATTCATAAAAATAAAACTTTACTTTAGTAATTCATAAAAATAAAAACTTTAGTAATTCATAAAAATAAAACGTTACTTTAGTAATTCATAAAAATAAAACGTTACTTTAGTAATTCATAAAAATAAAAATTTACTTTAGTAATTCATAAAAATAAAACTTTAGTAATTCATAAAAATAAAACTTTAGTAATTCATAAAAATAAAACTTTAGTAATTCATAAAAATAAAAACTTTAGTAATTCATAAAAATAAAACGTTACTTTAGTAATTCATAAAAATAAAACGTTACTTTAGTAATTCATAAAAATAAAACGTTACTTTAGTAATTCATAAAAATAAAACTTTACTTTAGTAATTCATAAAAATAAAAACTTTAGTAATTCATAAAAATAAAAATTTACTTTAATAATTCATAAAAATAAAAATTTACTTTAGTAATTCATAAAAATAAAACTTTAGTAATTCATAAACATAAAACTTTACTTTAGTAATTCATGAAAATAAAACTTTACTTTAGTAATTCATGAAAATAAAAATTTACTTTAGTAATTCATGAAAATAAAAACTTTAGTAATTCATAAAAACAAAACTTTACTTTAGTAATTCATAAAAATAAAACTTTACTTTAGTAATTCATAAAAATAAAAATTTACTTTAGTAATTCATGAAAATAAAAATTTACTTTAGTAATTCATGAAAATAAAAATTTACTTTAGTAATTCATAAAAATAAAACTTTACTTTAGTAATTCATAAAAATAAAACTTTACTTTAGTAATTCATAATAATAAAACTTTACTTTAGTAATTCATAAAAATAAAACTTTACTTTAGTAATTCATAAAAATAAAAATTTAGTAATTCATAAAAATAAAACTTTACTTTAGTAATTCATAAAAATAAAACTTTACTTTAGTAATTCATAAAATAAAAATTTACTTTAGTAATTCATAAAAATAAAAATTTACTTTAATAATTCATAAAAATAAAAATTTACTTTAATAATTCATAGAAATAAAACTTTAGTAATTCATAAAATAAAACTTTACTTTAGTAATTCATAAAATAAAACTTTACTTTAGTAATTCATAAAAATAAAACTTTACTTTAATAATTCATAGAAATAAAGCTTTACTTTAGTAATTCATAGAAATAAAGCTTTACTTTAGTAATTCATAAAAATAAAACGTTATTTTAGTAATTCATAAAAATAAAAATTTACTTTAATAATTCATAAAAATAAAAATTTACTTTAATAATTCATAGAAATAACACTTTAGTAATTCATAATAATAAAAATTTACTTTATAAATTAATAAAATTAAAACTTTACCTTAGTAATTCATAAAAATGAAACTTTACTTTAGTAATTCATAGAAATAAAGCTTTACTTTAGTAATTCATAAAAATAAAACTTTAATTTAGTAATTAATAAAAATAAAACTTTACTTTAGTAATTCATAAAAATAAAACTTTAATTTAGTAATGCATAAAAATAAAACTTTAATTTAGTAATTCATAAAAATAAAACTTTACTTTAGTAATTCATAAAAATAAAACTTTACTTTAGTAATTCATAAAATAAAACTTTAATTTAGTAATTCATAAAAATAAAACTTTACTTTAGTAATTCATAGAAATAAAACTTTACTTTAGTAATTCATAGAAATAAAACTTTACTTTAATAATTCATAAAAATAAAACTTTAATTTAGTAATTCATAAAAATAAAACTTTAATTTAGTAATTAATAAAAATGAAACTTTGATTTAGTAATTCATAAAAATAAAACTTTAATTTAGTAATTAATAAAAATAAAACTTTAATTTAGTAATTCATAAAAATAAAACTTTAATTTACTAATTCATAAAAATAAAACTTTAATTTAGTAATTAATAAAAATGAAACTTTACTTTAGTAATTCATAAAAATAAAACTTTAATTAATAATTCATAAATTTAAAACTTTAGTAATTCATAAAAACAAAACTTTACTTTAGTAATTCATAGAAATAAAACTTAACTTTAATAATTCATAAAAATAATATTTTAATTTAGTAATTCATAAAAATAAAACTATAGTAATTAATAAAAACAAAACTTTACTTTAGTAATTCATAAAAATAAAACTTTACTTTAGTAATTCATAAAATAAAACTTTACTTTAGTAATTCATAAAAATAAAAATTTAGTAATTCATAAAAAATAAAATTTTACTTTAGTAATTCATAAAAATAAAACTTTAGTAATAAATAAAAAAAAATTTACTTTAGTAGTTCATAAAAATAAAACTTTAGTAATTAATAAAAAAATAAAACTTTACTTTAGTAATTCATAAAAATAAAAATTTAGGAATTAATAAAAATAAAACTTTACTTTATAAATTAATAAAAATAAAACTTTACTTTAGTAATTCATAAAAATAAAGCTTTACTTTAGTAATTCATAAAAAATAAAACTTTAGTAATTAATAAAAAAAATAAAACTTTACTTTAGTAATTAATAAAAAATAAAACTTTAGTAATTAATAAAAAAATAAAACTTTACTTTAGTAATTCATAAAAAATAAAACTTTAGTAATTAATAAAAAAATAAAACTTTACTTTAGTAATTCATAAAAATAAAAATTTAGTAATTCATAAAAATAAAAATTTAGTAATTCATAAAAAATAAAACTTTACTTTAGTCATTAATAAAAATAAAACTTTACTTTAGTAATTAATAAAATATAAAATTTTATTTTATAAATTAATAAAAATAAAACTTTACTTTAGTCATTAATAAAAATAAAACTTTACTTTATTAATTAATAAAATATAAAATTTTATTTAGTAATTAATAAAAATAAAACTTTACTTTAGTTGTTAATAAAAATAAAACTTTACTTCATTAATTAATAAAATATAAAATTTTACTTTAGTAATTCATAAAAATCAAACTGGAAAGAAATAAATAAAAATTCAGGTCGGCATTTTTTTTAACAAACGTTTTTATTACCTTATAATTCTTTCACTTCGACTTATAAGTCTTTCACCATCGCCCATTTCACTCGGTATACCCTAACCCTAACCCTAACCCTTATCTTCTTCAATCTAATGCCAGCCATAGCCAGCCATTACTCATCTTTAACTTCACACGTCCATTTTCTTCAACGTCGACTTTGTTTCTCTCCCGATCACGTGATGTCCTTATTCTCTTTTTCTTGTAGTGCCAACTCCCGCACACTTCCTCATTTGCTATTGCTGCTGTCATTTCTTTACAAGCCAGCTATGCTTCGCTGCTGCTGATATTTTCCCACACGCTCATATGCCCTAGATTATAATCATGACACCATAGTAAACATAAATAAGAAAGATACTTACGTAAGCAATCACCTGTTTTACTTGCGGGTGTCCATTTATTATCTCGTTCACAGCTAAAAATCTTCGTAGTTGTCTTGTCAGAAAATATAAAGCCAGTATCACAAGTTACATTGCAAGTCATGTCACCAGATTCAGCAGTGCAAACTGTTTGTGAATTTCGACCTTTTATTAGTGACGTCTTGAAGCATGTTCTTGCTAAAAAAAAAAAAAAAAAAAAAAACATTAGTTTAATTAGTAATTTATTTTATTGCGGACTATTATCCTCATCTTCTTTGTTTTTTAGTTGTTGTTGTTGTTGTTTCACGACGTTTCGGCCAACCAATCCTCTGGCCTTCATCAGGTGGTAACCGCGACGGGATAGGAACTCTGAATCTCCTAACTGCATTCTTAGCAATTACCGCCTTAGAATGCAGTTAGGAGATTCGGAGTTCCTATCCCATCGCGGTTACCACCTGACGAAGGCCAGAGGAATAGTTGGCCGAAACATTGTGAAAGAACAACAACAAAAAAATAAAAAGATGAGGACAACAGTCCGCAATAAAATAAATAAATAATACTCATCTCAATGAATTCCAATTAAAATAATGTATATAGTTCAATTAGGTTATTAGCTTTAACAAAGCTAGGGTGAAACCGATCAGCTGACTCTCCTACTTCTCCTTTTCACCTCGTTTGCTTTATTTTATTAAAACGTTTCTAATTATGAATTATAAAAGTCTTCTTTTCATGATTGCGATATATATATATATATATATATATATATATATATATATATATACTAGACCACCCGTGACCCGTTGGGTCAGTACGTTATATTAGCTATGGAATTCATGTATGAGCGTGACACTTGTGGCATAAAGAAAATAGTTTTTTTTTTACATAACAGAAGCATTTCTATGAAAGTATATTAAAATGAAAAAAGAATATAGATAGATTTCTATGAGTCGTTCTGTTTATTATAATTGTTATTTTTTTAAATTACAGTTACTGAATTATAAGTGGTTGGTCATACTTATAGGTAAATATGCACTGAACAGGTATCATAATCCTTATTATAGTTAAATTCAAATTTTGATATATCATATTTTAAATGAAATTGTTAGTTGAAAGTACAGAATAATAAAAAAAACACTCTCCACATGTTAATAATGGCTTTTTAAATAGAAAATGAAAATAAAATGTAACTTTTTTCATTTAATTTAAGCAAACATTCAGTACCCATTGTGTAAAGGAAAACACTATTTAATGTAATAGAAATGTGTGCATTTACCGATTCAGCTTTCCGTTTGGAAATGTAAGCAGACGACTTTAAAAAACATGGGAAGAAGAAAAAGAAATTTTTTTGTAATAACGCCCTCTAGTAAAAAGGTCTGCATTAGTTAAGGGGGATAACTCTATCCAGTTTTACATCGCTCCCTTTTTCTGTCTCTCACACATACACGTAACTATTTCTCGCGTACGTAACGAAAACAGAGGGAGTAGGAGTGTTGAAATCTATTAGAGGGAAAGTGAGAGGTGTTTTCTTTCCATAAATTGTATAGGGTAATATTTCATATTATTAATAGATTCATAGATAAATAGATTTTATAATATATATTATAAGTATCTATGAATCTATGTATTATTTGTATATATAAATAACTATTTGATCAAATTAAATGAAATTGTTTGTATTAAAAGCGATATAAAAATTCTGAAATTGGAATAACGGATTGAAGACGTTGCTATTTACGCATGCGCAACCGGATGTTGAAAACCGGACATCTGATTGCAAACATACAAGATCCATAGACTTTTAGTATTATATAGATATATATATATATATATATGTATATATATTATTGGTAGTATTATTTAAACAAAACCAAAATGTGTCAACCAAAGAGTGCCCAATGTTAAGACAGAGCAATATAAATATGTTGGATGTGATAACTAATGGCTACACATATGCAAACATGTTTCAGTGACCACCCTGCCAGGGAAAATCACCTCATCAAGCCAAGAATATACTCGTGGATATTCTTGGCCTGATGAGGTGATTTACCCTGGCAGGGTGGTCACTGAAACATGTTTGCATGTGTGTAGCCATTAGTTATCGCATCCAACATTATATATATATATATATATATATATATATATATATATATATATATATATATATATATATATATATTACCTAAAATTTAGTCAGTACATTCCTATTACTATTCTAACTAATATTTGGGGTAGTAATTACAAAATTAAAGTTTTAAAAACTTATATTAAAGGAAAAATATAAATCAATTAACGCAAAGTATTGGATACAAATATAAATCAATTAACGCAAAGTATTGGATACATTGATTTAATATTTGCGTTCAACAGCTTCTAATCGCTTTCTATAGTTGCACACATATTTTTTGCAAAGATATGCAGGTATTTTGCGCCATTCTTCTTTGCAGAACTGTTCTAGTTGTTGAATATTTTGTGGATTCCTCTTGTGAACATTGATCTCAATATTTTCCACAAATTTTCAATTGGGTTGAGGTCTGGAAACTGACTGGGCCAAATAAGAACGTCAATTCCGTTATTTCTAAGCAATTCTTTGGTTAGTTTGGCAGTATGCTTGGAATCATTGTCCTGCTGAAACACGAAATTGCTATTATGTCCCAACAAATCAGCAGATTTCTGGAGGCTTTTCTCCAAAATCTCCCTGTACATACGTCCATTCATTCTACTATTGATGATTTCTAGTTCACTAATACCTTTGGATGAAAAACACCCCTATACTATAATCGAACCACCGCCAAACTTTACCGCAGGAATGGTATTCTTTTTGTTTTAGGTGGTGCCATTTTTATGCCATATGTGTGTTGCTGTGTTTCTTCCAAAGATTTCGATTTTCGTTTCGTCTGACCAGATTACCCTGTTCCAAAATTCTTGGGGCTGTTCCCCATATGTTTTAACATAATTCAAACGTGATCTGACATGTTTAAGCTTAAATAATGGAACTGTTCTTCGGGACCTTGATACAAAACCTGCACGATTTAAAACTCTACTGATTGTATCCTTGCTCATATTAATCCCAGCTTCTCTGAGGTCGGTTTGAATTTCACCACGAGTAAGAAAAGTTTTTTTTGTACCTTTCTGCTTACCCACCTTGATTTTTTTACATTTAATTTCCTTGGCCGACCACATCTTGGAAGATTTGCAACAGCTTCACCAGGGTTTTTAACTTTCTAATAACGTTTCCAACTGTACTAAGTGGTAGATTAAGTTCCCTTGATATTATTCGATACCTTTTTCCTTCAATTATTTTTTGACGAATGTCTATTGACAACTCTTTAGTTTTAGCCATTTTTATAAATGAACTGGTTGACTTTGAAGGAGTGAGCCCAAACTGGAAGAATTTTGTAAAATTATTTTAATATAAAGCTCTCTGATTGGTCAGTAATAACTCGTTTGCATTATTGCAACACGCTAAGCAAAAGTCATTGAAATTTATTTCAGTTAAAAATATTTTTTAAAGGTGTATCCAATACTTTTGCGTTTATTAATTTATATTTTTCCTTAAATATAAACTTTCTAAACTTTGATTTTTGTAATTACTACTCCAAATATAATTTAGAATAGTAATAGGAATATACTGACCAAATTTTAGGTAAAATCTTGAATCCTAATTAAAGTTATGAAGAAAAATGTAATGTATCAAATACTTTTGCGTGGCACTAAAGAAAGAAAAAGAATCGGGCCCCGACCGTCAAAAACCAGAGGGGGTGGTAGTAGCAATCCACTTAATACATTTTATAGAGAGGGTGGGAATTAAGTTAGTATGGGAGGGATTTTTTTAAAAAAACAACAAGAACATTATGACACTTAAACGACCGTCCGGTAACCCGACGTAACAACAGACCCACACACACACACCCACACGCACGCGCACACACACACACACACATACACCTAAATATGCACGTTCTTACCCGTAAATGACTTGACACGCGTTTACTAACCTAGGAAGAAGAGGGAATAAACTGACAATCGGCTGCGCGTAAGGGAAAGAGAAGAAGAAAGAAAAACGAAGGAAGAGAAGAGAGTGACCATCCGCTGCCTGTCATATGGTTTAATTTATTCTAGACTCTCATAGAAAGAAAAGGGAAAGGATAGAAAATGAAGATTATACGCTCGGGGCCCGATTCTTTTTCTTTCTTTATTTCAGTATCAAAAATGTAATTGTCTAGCTTAGATGCTTGAAAATACCATAAGGTTGAAATAAATTATTGCATCGACAATTATGTAATTTCCGTGTTATATTTTTATGTTATTGCTCTGTTTACCACATTGAGCTCTCATACCCGGATTTCCTCCTGAAATTATTCCATTATAACACTATATATATATATATATATATATATATATATATATATATATATATATATATATATATATATATGTATGTATGTATGTGTGCGTGTGTGTGTAGGGTGTCCCAATAAGATGTATACATTCTTTAAATTATCTCAACTTGCTACATGAATATACTATGCCACGTTTCCAAGAAATGTTTAGGAATAAAGAATTGTACTTCCAGCAAAATAGAGCACCTTCCTACTATCATGACGTAAGAACCTATCTTAATGGTCACCTGCCAACCAGATGTGTAAGACGAAGAGGAAGTATCGAGTACTGTCCTCACTGGATTGGACTCCACTTTACATTTGGTGGGGTAGAGGGCATTTTAAACACATGGTTCACACCACAAACCCAGCTACAATGAATGAATGCAAAGTGCCCATTCAAAGAGGATGTGCCAATTGAACTGATTAGGAACGTTTTGAATTCAATCAGTTAGCGTTGTCAGCTGTTCATGGACCACAATAATCAAGAACAAGTAGTTAATAAAACATGTTAAAAAAACACTGTGAAAAAGAATTAAAAACATATTTAATTTTAAAAAAGAAGCACAAAATAAGTGGGTAGTCCTTAATCTGCGGAGTTTCGAAGAAATACTTTCCTTCTCATAAGAGGGTAGAACGTAGCAAAATGCAGGATCGGATTTTGCTTGCAAAAGTATTTGATGAAATTACAAGTAAGTCATAGATCTTACTTGGTAACAAATAGTGAAGCAGGCGAATAAGGGGTCAGAAAAAGGTGATTTCAGGTGAATGGATAGTCTGGTGAACGGTAAAATATCCAATAGCGGTAAAATCCAAAGAAGTTAAATTAAATTTCCATTTCCACAAGTAAAATCCAAAGGAATGGCGTTATATATATATATATATATATATATATATATATATATATATATATATATATATATATAAGATCTAAGGTTCGAATCTTACCAACAGTCAAGCTACGCTGAAGAGGAGTAGGGCTCCGAAACACGTGTGTCCGTAGATTACTGTTTTTAAAAATAATAAATAAATAAATAAACAATACGTCCAAATAAAATTGGGCGACTTTCTAAGAAAAACACCGGTTCTTCGAGGCGGAGACATAAACATTACTATCGTTTAAAATAATCAAAACAAAAACCACTTATATATATATATATCTATATCTATCTATCTATATCTATCTATATATCTATAAAAACAGAGATGTGTGTGCCACAGACGATTTCTGATTGGTTAATCCAATAATCACATCTCCTAAAAAACAATGGTTTCTACGCTCTTACCTTTACCATAAAATATTATGGCTTTATTTATTGTCCATTTTGGAAGGGTTTAATTTTTTAATAACTTGTTATTTACAAATTAAAAAAATACGAAACTATTATACGAAACTAAACTACACGAAATCAAACGCTCCTACAAACTTAGTAGTAGTACTAGCAAGCACACGCGCACACACGCACACACACACGTTCACTACCGTCACGTTGTTATGGCAACCAAACCCGCTGACTTACATAAACAGTAAACACACACAGTAAATGTGATTTTCTTCATTTTCTCATTTCACTCGTGGTCTTAAATTCATTTCGGGTTTGTATTACTGTACACATAGATTCGAATAAGTTGCCAAAAAACAAATATATAACAAATAAATGTTATCAAAGGCAAGATAAATTACTTTTCTACCAAACTGGATATATTTTTCGTGTTTTTATTCAATTTAACATGTTTATTCAGCTCGAAAAGCATACAGTGTTTACCGATCTATTGGAAAATTCAAGATGGCGGCCGATTCTCTCTTTAACACGGTAAGTTTAGAAAAAGGTGTAATAAATAAAAAACCGGTTAAAATACTGTTAAAAACTCGCTCAATATATGTTACCGTGACATATGTTGACATATATTCGGCGGGTTTTTAATAGTATTTTGCATAGTTTTTTATTTATAACACCTTTTCCCAAACTTACGGTGTTAAAGAATGTGTGAGACGCCATCTTGAATTTTCCAACACATCGGTAAACACTGTATGCTTTTCGAGCTGAATAAACATGTTAAATTGAATAAAAACACGAAAAATATATCCAGTTTTTATCGGTTTTTTACCTTCTCTGCAGAAGTACAAAAAAAAAAAAACGGAAGGTACTTTTACAGAATGTTAAACTAACCCTAACCGATGTTTTATGTTTAGTTTAGGAAAAGTCAGAAGAAACAAAAGTCATTATTGCATGAAATATACGTATTTAGTTGAAGTATTGTTTATGTCAATTCTTTTGAAGAAATTTAGGAAGAATACCTGTAAACCAGGAAATCGGTAAAATGTCATCATGGATGAATACTTGTCTATTATAATGTCTACCCTTGACAAAAAATTAGCCATAACAAAAGAGATTTATTGTTCAGATTGTTTTTGAGATTGATTTCTAAAAAGATATTTTATAAATAAAATCGACTTTAAAATTAAAGACTTAAATTACAATAATTGAATTTAAACATTCTCATTTCAATATTTGGCACATAACACCTGCAAAAATGATCACAATGTCAGGATTTCATTTTATTTCAGAATCGATGGCAAATTGTGTAGATTGATATCTCATTATATTAAATACTAATATTTAACATTAGTTTATCATTTTAGCCGATAAAAAGCCTTTTTTTTTTTTTTTTTTTTTTTTCGAGTCATAAAAGGATTTGGAGTTTCCTAATCAACCTTTCGGGTGCAGTTGCACGCTCTCAAAATAACTAAAGTGTTGGCATTAAAAAAATTGGTTCATTAAAACTAAACAGGTTTAGTTTTAATAAAAAAAAAAATCGCTTTGGTAATTAGATATGTCGTATGGTTATCCCTAATCGCTGAATAAAACCGCTAACGAGTTGAATGATTACGACATAAAATTAAACTCGGGTTCCTGAAACGGAAACTTCGTTTGTTTTTGTTTTTTTCTTATCAATATATTTACATTGTTATTTTGTTTTCATTTTCAATCATTCGAACAGTTTTCTTTTTCAAGTAATCCAAGTTAAAAAATTCCCACTGTTTACTATGCTAAAACCACAATGACTAATGTATACCTATTAACCCTTATCCTTGAGTGGCCTCTGGGCCTTGATAAGTGGTGACACCCATGTAAAAAAAAAAAATCACTCGAACAGTTTTCTTTTTATAATGTATAGTTTTAAAAGTTTAAAAACTATATAGTTTTTACTTCAGGAAAATTAATGGGTCAGTTTTTACGATGTGCCCTGTTAAAATACTGTTAAAAACTCGCTCAATATATTTTACCGTGACATAGGTTGACATATATTCGGCGGGTTTTTAATAGTATTTTGTATAGTTTTTTATTTATAACACCTTTTCCCAAACTTACGGTGTTAAAGAGGGTGTGAGATGCCATCTTGAATTTTCCAACA
>NC_136522.1:64809839-64892339 GCF_053919585.1 Euprymna scolopes
AACAGAGTTAGACACCAGGGTCGTTTTTTAACGTGGAGAAAAGGTACAAAAATAAAAATTGTCTCAGTTGTGAAGGATTTCTCCTCCACTGAAAGAGAACGAGAAATGGAAGTGCCGCATCTGAAGAACATATACTACACTTTGAGGTATTTATTTGCTCCCCCACTGAGCAAATTAGGCACAAGGCCGATTTTTAAAGTGAGGAGTGAAAGGGAAATTGCTTGCGGTATCTGCCGGAACAGATACTACACTTTGATCTTGGTCAAAAGGCCAAGTAGCCTTTTGCTTTTCTCAAACATTTCACGTCATAAATTTTTTAAATTTACTGAATCACAAAAATTTTATATATATATATATATATATATATATATATATATATATATATATATATGCATATATATATATATGCATATATATATGCATATATATATGCATATATATATATATGCATATATATATATGCATATATATATATGCATATATATATATATGCATATATATATATATATGCATATATATGCATATATATGCATATATATATATATATATATATATATATATATATATATATATATATATATATATATATGACTTCATTACTCTCCAACCCAATGAATCAGAGTTGCAACAAGCTTTTATATCCCACTACTAAATATAACCGGATAAATGTGCATGATAGGTGCTCAACAGATGCCCCACTAATCACACTAATCATGCTCGGTGTAGGTTGCCAGCATAAAAACTTACCTTTCAGATTGATCGTACATTGCTGGGTATTATTCGCATAGTCTGTCGCTATGAAAGTCACTGCCAGATTTGAGGCTGGCATGAGTGTGCCGTTGATCTCATGTGGGGTGCTGGTTAGCGATTTTATACCCACATTATCCGTAGCTCCCAGATTGTGAATAAATATTGGCTGCAAGTAGTCGATAGTCATGTGATCTTTCAAACATTTTGTAAATTTAGGAGCCTCTGAATCTGAAAATACAAAAAAAAAAAATTATACAGTTTTGTTTTTTTTGTTTTAATTTTCTTTTCACTTTGTTTTTCCTGTGAATGGGGCATTTTACCGGATACCAAACATTCTCCCATTAATTTAGTTACTCCAACCGAGGGAGCTTTTTAAGATTCTAACCTTTAAGTGCTATTGTTTGTATTTCTTTTGCACTTGGTTCACCGGGTATATTCGCCAGATAGTTTTTGAAATTAAGAAGTATGACGTGGTTGGCTTGAAGCATTGTTAAAGAATAAAAGATATTTTTGCAGGCTTGAAGGCTTGCAGGAATGTACAGTCGTTATTGACAGATAAATAAATAAATAAATGAATAATAAATAATTCAATAATTTTTTCTTTTTTTTTATATTATTTTTTATTTATATTTATTTATTTGAAGTGAAGAATGATAGTCAAATAAAGGTTAGACACTCCTCTACTCAACCATACTCGTCTACATCTGTTTGTTTTTCTTTTTTATTTCATCTTTTCCGGTCTTCCTCTGCATTGTTTTTGGCTTAAAAAAAATATATATATATATATATATTTCTTTACCAACAATGCTTCAAGCAAACTACTACCTACTCTTATTTATTTATTTATCTACCTGAAAAAAGAAAATAAATATTGAATTATTTATTATTCGTTTGTTAACTCATAACAACTGTACATTCCTGCATTGTAAATCTTCAAAAATACCTTTTAGTTTTTGAAATTCTTTTTCATTAGCCCGATTGCTCCTCCAATGACTGGTATGATTGATACTTTCTCAGGATTCCAGTTTCTTTTCATGTCGTACATAAGTCGTTGGTATTTTGTCATTCTCTCCCTCTCTGCTTTGTTAAGGCCAGCACCATTACTTCAACATTTACCTTCCTGTCCCATATCACTATGTCAGGCTTAATAGCCCCGTTTTCTAGGTATGTAGCTGTAGGAATTTCGTAGTCATGGTGGATGGTGTATGACTTATTCCCAACTGTTTTTTTCTGGTAAACATGTTTCCAGGATTTGCTACTACATTACATATTCAGGTTTTTACGGATTTTCCAGTGGAGATATTTACACAGTCAAGGACTTTCAACTGGATGTCCGGTGGCTCACACTCTCTACTTCTGTGTGGCAGAACCTGCACTTGTCATTGCTGAGACCACTCATCTTTTTAAAAGCATTTATATACATGTATGTGTGCATGCATGTGTACATTATATATATATATATATAAGAAATTTATTACTGTGAGTCCAGAATGAGTTTACATATTGTTTCAGCTAGAGGAAGATCCTCAAAGAGAGGAAATATCCAACTAGCATCGTCAGAATTCATACATGGACATCTATGAATTCTGACGATGCTAGTTGGATATTTCCTCTCTTTGAGGATCTTCCTCTAGTTGAAACAATATGTAAACTCATTCTGGACTCACAGTAATAAATTTCTTATATACTGCTCTGGTTACACATTGAGCACTCTAGTCCGGTTTTTTCACCACTGGGAAATAAATAAATATATATATATATATATATATATATATATATATATATATATATACACACACACACACAAAGGTATTGAAATGAATTAAATTAAAGGTTAGTGAATCTAGTGGTTTCAAGTTTCATAAAGTAAAAATCGGCACAAACTGTTGTGGACTTTATAAGCAACGAATTAACTTACATCGACAAAGATCCTTTTATATAATAGTACATATCAATATATGTATATATATATATATATATACATTATTATATATATACATACTAGCATTTCAGCTCGGCGTCGCCCGGATGTTTGGATGTGTACGTTGAGCAAAAAAAAAAAAGTGTAGTAGGAAGGCAGGCTCGAACCGTACCGCAAAGAAGGAAAAGAACGGGGTAAAACCTAACGTTTACGCTGTTATGACCACCGCCAAACCGGAAGCGACATTTTTTTTTAAATTAAGGCTAGACAATCTAAAGGAGAGGATAACTTTCAAAAATATCGGCGAAAAAAGTGACCCCCCCCCCCCTCCCGTATAGAAAGGTGTCTAGTTGAAGCGGAAGATATTAATGTTTTTAGCCAATTTTTCGATATTTGTCGTATGAAAGGTCGAACTTTAAAACGATACTGATCTTGGTAAAATCCGTCGCCACTATTGAAAGTTTAAGGCAGACATGCAAACAGACATACATACATACATTTATATATTGGTAACTAAAAATTTTCAACCCAAACTGATGAAAAAGCTTGCCCTATCTCTGAATATCATTTATGTAAAATTTCAAATATTTAGACCAGAAACTGTCTGAGTAATTTGGAAGAGACTGCAGAGGTCAATTTTTTTTAACTTTGACCCCTATTATGACCCCATAAAATTTATTGTTGTGGGCTGAAATCCAGTTATTAAGTTAGATCCATGTCCAAGGAACATATATATAAAATTTCAAGTGCCTAGACCCCAAATTGTCGAAGGAGTTTGGTAGAGTTCTCAAAGGTCAAATCGTTGAACTTTGACCCCTTAATCGCCAAATTTCTGGCCAAAAATGGATCACATCGATTTTCCCAAATCTCAGTACCCTGTATATCAAATTTCGAGTCTGTAGACTAAAAATTGACAGAGTTATTGCATAGGGAAATGTACACAGACACACACACAGATACGCTCACTTTTATATATATATATATATATATATATATATATCCATTATTATATATATACATATATATACATATATATACATTATTATATATATATATATACATATATACATACATTATTATATATATATATATATACATTATTATATACATATATATATGCATATATATATATATACATTATTATATACATATATATACATTATTATATATATACATATATATATACATTATTATATACATATATACATGCATATATATACATATATACACACATACATATACACATATATATACATATACATATATATATACATATATATATATACACATATACATACATATACACATATATATATATATATATATATATATATATATATATATATATATATATATATATATATATAGGTTAAATCCATGGCTGGGGAAAGGTGCTAGTCTAGCCGCACTGATGAATTGTGATACAACGAAACGGTACTGTATGTGGATGGGATGACTATATATATATATATATATATATATATATATATATATATATACACTAGCAAAGAGATCCAACATTACCCAGGATTGAATGAGGATCAACAATTCCAATACTTTTATTGTTATCAAAATCAGTGAAATCACTTATTTGTCAATCAAATCGATTGATTGCCTGCCCTATCCAGGGATAGACCGCGCTGTCTCAGGAGGAAGCCTACATGCCTCCCTGTAATGACTTAGTCTATAATACATTGTAATCTACATTGCACTGTAGAGAACCTACTGTTGATTTTATAAAATTATTTTATATAATGACTTGAATTAAAGTTTAAAATGCAAAAGTGAAGTATGGTTCGATTGTGCTCTAAACAGAAAGATTAATTTCGAATGCGCCCCTGTTTTATTAAAGAATTTATTATCAATTTTATACACTGGGCCTTCTGTTTGTGTGGCGATAATACTATTCAAATGCCCTTGTGATGTTAGGTTGTATAGAAGGGTTAACTTTGGTCAAAATCTGACCTTTCCATATTTAAGGGGATTTTTTCGATTATCGATTTTCGATACTTACTGGAGATATTCTGGTAAAAAAAAACCTATATAAGAATACTGCCAGATACATAAAGTACATTTGTGTAAAATTTCAAAAACAAATCAGCCTAGCCGTTTTTGAGTCCATAGGGAACGAATTCACACACACACACACACACATATACACACACACACAAAAGTGCCTTTTATATATAAGTAGAGAATTCATATTATTTGGATTACTTGTTCTCATCTTGAGTGTTATTTTCACATTTTGCTTGATGTAACCTTCGACCTTCTTTGGGTGTATCTTGTTGAACTCGGGAATCTCCACGGAATTTCAAATAGAATCCTTTATATAATCCACTACAGTAGCATGCTTTTATAACGTCAGCCATGACTGGGTAGAAGTTTTAAGTATTTTGCAATTGTATTTTGGGTCGCCTGCACTGAGGATTGAACCTTCAACCTTCAGAAGAGTGTGAATTTTACAACTGAATTTTACCAAGTACCCCATCCACTACACAATAACTTCTACCCTGACAGCACATGGCTGACAGAACAAGAGCATACTACCCCTGTAGATTTAATAAAGGGTTCCATTTGCAATTCTGTGCAGATTCCAAAATTCAGCTGAAAGATTTCCGAGTTCAACCAGATGCATTTGAAGACGGTCGGAAGTTACATTAACTAAAACGTTGTGCAAATCACACTCAAGATGAGAACAGTAGTCCGAAAAATCCAAATAATATGAATAATCAATCCTCATCTCAAAAATTCGGAACTGTAAGACCAATTGCTTCCAAATTTCCTTTAGCCATCCAATCTTCCTGCAAGTGAAGACATTTATGTTTTTACAAGTGTTTATCAAAGAGGACGAACGTTTGGTACAATCATCGATTCATCCTGAGGATAACTTCTGGGTAAATCCTTAAATGAATCACACACAAAATTCGTCTCATAGAAAAATGGAGGATTTTTTTTTTCTTTTAATTAAAAATTTTTACCTTTGCATTCTGGGATCGAAGCATTCCAATGGGATCCGTTACAGACAATTGGATATGGCGGAAATGGAGAAAAGCCTGGTCTGTGGCAGCCAAAATAGAGTTCTCCCCCACTCATGTATGAGTAGCCAATTTGGTAGCCATCTCCTGGTGATCCAGGATCGGAACACAGGCCACCTGATACATAAAAAATAATTTAAAAAGAAAATTGAATTCCATAAATGACGCATGGATTACAAATGCATGATTGTGTTGGGTATGATCACAAAAAAAAAATTGGACAATTTGGATTATTATATTTATAGCCAGGGGTGATATGAACGAACTAACCAATTGTATTTTTACATTTTGAAACCACTGTCAATTTTCCCTTTGTCTTTATCTTTGCCTAAATCAAAACATAGATTCCATGAACAAAGCTTCTTTCTTACAACTGGCGCCTGTGGAACTCTCTTCTGTTTGCCTGCATATGCATGAATACAACTTCGTTGTCTTCAAGTCCAATATAAACAAATTTTTTATTAACCGCCCCCCCCCTTAAGTAATCCAATTTTCCAAATTTCCATTATTAACGATTACTACGATATTATCCCATCGATTACTGTACACTCAATAACCCTTATCCTCGAGTGACCTCCGGGCCTTGATTAGTGGTGACTCCTATGTTTTTTAAAAAAAAAAAAAAAAAAAAAAAAAGGAAAAGAAAGCCAGAGATATGAGAAGCATAATTACCAACAGGTAGGTGAGAAAGAAACATGGCGACAGATAGAGCATCAACGTGACGGCCACGGAAGAGATCACGCGAGATATGCAAATAGGGCAAAATAGAAAGTGCAAAAAAAAAAAAAAAAAAAAAAAAGAGAAGGAATAAATTGTAAGATGGTTAACATCGTGAACTTTGGAATATAGAAATTTGTCATTCATTCATTATATATATGTTGTTTCATCTGCTTCAACATCAAGACGAGGTCTGCCACCTTCCCAGCCAGAACCCAACTTCAAGAAGTCATCCAAACAGAATGGAGAAGCAGCCCAGAAAAAGCAACACCAAATTTCAGGTATGCCTTCACTCTTAAAAAAAAAAAAAAACTTCCTTGTAGTCGTTGGGTGGTCACTATAGTGACCTACCCAACGTGTTATACCTGGAATTCTCTACAATTTAAAACTTCTCTGATTGGATTGATGCTGTCAATTTTTTGCTTGGGATAACTATGTTTAATATACGCAATTGGATAATTATCTTTTCTCTATGCCGGTTATTTTTTTAGCCATTCCTTTTTGGGTCATTTTTCTACAACAAAAATGGCTCAAGATAATCAATTCTGACCAAGACACAATAACGTTGCACCGCCCCCCCACCCCATGAAAACTAATTAAAAAAAAAAGATACACCTTCAATGTATATAATATTCTGCTCGTTTCTTCCTTAATTAGTCTGTACGTTACGTATTGATAAAAGACCAAATACAATGTTTAAGGCCAAACTGTTTTTTTAAGGCTAAATCCGTGAAATGTAACTTTAAAAAGGCCAATCTGGCAACCCCAATAAAAATATGAGTGACCTCCCTTTATTCCAGCCTAGTTTTCGAATATCATTATAATAATATATGATCATTATTTTAGTGGCGTGAGAAAGGAACTCCTAGTAATTTCAATATGCAGCTGTTTTTCACCGAAGAAAAAAATCAGCGAAACGTTATTCCAAAGAAACAGGAAAAAAAAAAGAACATTGTCTGCCAAGAAGCACTGGACTGAAGGAATAAATTAAAGATTTTATCTTACATCATGATTTTATTATTTGTATTGAACTATGTAGCACAATATTACTTTCTGAGTATTTATTAATACTTATTAATTTATTTCATACCGATTCTAATCAGATCACCAAAGTTAAGCAGCCTGGCCAGTACCAGATAGGTGACTATTTTGGGAACAGCAGGCGCTATATGTGATCTCCGCTTATCTCGGCATTGTTTTCAGTCGTCGTGAAATTTTTACTGGCTATTGGTATTTAATAAATGCCAACAATAGGACCTTTGGATTGATACATTACGATGATCTTAAAAATTCAGAAACTTGATGTAAATGTTATTTCAAATTTTCCAGACTTTTTCCAAGTTTAAAATAGAATTTTATTGCATATCGTTCTTCTAAAGTGGCCTCACGCTCAGATTGCATTTTTTGAAATTCACCAGCTGTGACAATCAGGCTTTAGTAGGGTGTATTCCTGCTGTAGCTGTTCATTTGAATCTGAAAGCATAAAAATTGCTCAGTCATCTCATAATATGTATAGCAATAACATACTGAATTTTCAAAAGTCTATGACAATTTTAAATGCCTGTACAAAAAAGTCTGGAAACTTATTGAAGGTACCTCATATTTCTTAACTTCCGGCGTAGCGCTACCGGAAGCGGTGCCAAAGCAAATCAGTTTCTCCACTTTTGTCTCTTATGCCTATATTTCGCCTGTGCATGTACTTTTTTTTAATTACGTTTTTCCAATCATTCTTTTTTTATTATTATTATTTAATAATCATTGAAAAGTTTTTTGGTCTTATTTTGATTAAAAATTATTGAAATTAGTTTTAATTTGAAAACTCGTTTTGCGTTTTTTTTTAAGACTTATTGGAAAACAATTTTTAAAATCTTTTTAAGTAATGAACCATTCAATAAAGACTAATTGCGTTATTTTCATCTGTATGATTTTCTTAATTTTTATTGCACACTTCTCAACAATGTCCTTTTCTTCTATTTTATTTCTATCAATCGCTTCACACTAGAAATACTGAATAACAATTAAAGTGAAGGGACTGATTAGCCTTGTCACCGCTTCCGGTAGCGCTACGCCGGAAGTTAGGAAGTACGTTAGCTGACTAACCGAAAATTCGAATCAAATAAACAGCAACAACAACAATAAAAACAAAAAAAACAATGAAAAAAAATTAGCTATAAAAAAATGATTGAAAGATCCGGATGGAATTATCTATAACCGGATTTTTACCTTTACACTGGAAGGTTCCGTAGTTCCACAAGCCGTTCTTCTGACATTCAACGAGGCCTTGGCTATGTGAATTGCTGCCGGTGATATTCATGTTGTTGTCGCATTCGAATACAAATGGCTGTGATCGATTTTTGCCACTCGTGAAGTTCTTTGGCATTCCGAAATAGACAGGATCACCACAATCAACAACTGTTAAAAAATAACAACATAATTCTACTGGCAAATTATGACGAATAGGTACTAATTAAGAACCTTACCCAACTTTGTGTTCACAACTTCGGACAGGTTATGGTAAGTTACATAAGTATTGAATATCGATAATGGAAAAAAAAATTGATTAAAGAAGTAACAGTTCGATTTTGATCAAAGTTAACACTCTTATATAGCCTAACACCGCAAGTACATTTGCGAAATTTTAATAAAAGTATTGGAAGTGTGGAATATTCGTTGATCCTTATTCAATCCTGGCAATGTCGGGTTTCCCTGCTAGTATATATATATATATATATATATAAAGAGAGAGAGAGAGAGAGAGAGGGGGAGAGAGAGAGAGAGAGAGTAGCAAGCCGTCCGGAATTGCCCGCCTATAAAATACGCTTAAATATATTTTGATTAATGCAGAATTCGTATTTATTATTAGGAAGGTAGACCTGTAAATTCACCTTTGTCCATTCGTCCGTTCGTCTGTCCACACTTTTCTCAATAACTGCGCCTTGGAATTTTTTAAATTTTGCACAAACATTAAACATGATATGAGTAAAAAAGTAACAGAACGGATTTTCCGGGAAAACTTTGGTTGCCCCCCTAGGGATGTCTTTCGGGTTACAATGGATAAAATTGACAGTTTTGTGCTTATTAAAAAAATTTGATGCCTTGGATTTTTATAGAACTTTCTGAAAAGTTGTAACTAACTGATTTTTATGTAATTTTGTTTGTCTATACTTCGCGTGTGTCTTGGGTGTGTCCCAAGGGCTCTTTTAGGGCTAATAAAAACACTTCATTTTTGGGACTATTTTACCATATTTGTCCAAAATTTTCTGTGTATATATATTTAGCAGTTTTGCATGGTGCTGAACTCCAATTTAAATATTTTAAGGCCTTGGGGACTGTTGGGACTAAATGGGATGGGGGGGCGGGTAAATGATGGACTTAGTCATTTCTTTTTTTGCATGGTGCAAAACTCAAATTTACATATGTTAAGGCCTAAAACTGCACTAGGATTTGACGTCACCTGGGAACATTTAGGGCTAAATAGGGGGGGGGGGCAAATGCTGAACTTAGTCATTTTTTATGCCTTGTTCACTGTGCACTCACAGGGGAACATGCATGCTTCACTTGTATTATATTGGACCCAATATATAGAAATGATTTTAAAAGTTTTTAAAAAAAAATATGACTCATACACCACCATTGAGAATCGAAACCAAAACGTTTAGCTTACGATTTACTTTTTCCTTTGACTTTAATGCCTGACCTATAAAAACATGTTTGCTGCAAGGCTAAAAATTAAAACATGAACCAATAGCTATTACATTACGCATGCATATTCGTAATGCCATTGTTCGACCTTCACCTGGTAAATTCCATTTTTTAATTTTCACACGTTTGCACCGATTTTCCCCTGCTAAAGCCAAAATATAAAGTTTTGCAGGGGTTTGAATACCCTATATAGTAAGTTTCATGTCTGTAGATCAAAAACTGACAAAGGAGTTTGGTAGGCAAATTTTTTTAAACAAATACAGGGTGACCCCAAAAAACGGGCCCCAACTCTAATTAGGCCTCATTTCTTAGTGTTTTGTCCGAATGAAATGAAACTTTGGTCATAACTAGTTTATTATATTTAAAACATCACATCAAAGCACTAGAGTCTTTGGCCTTTGTTTCTTCGTTGACTGTAAAATGCTCAGAAAAACAATTGAATGTCCTCTGTTTTTTTTTTGGGGGGGGTCACCCTGTATATATACGCATACATAAATATATATAGAAAGAGGTTTGTGTTTACTGGAACCTTTTACGCGAATATTATGCAAGTATAAATCATGTAGAATATCTGCATGAATATAATTACACGTAATAATTAACTAAAGATGATCATCCCATGATAAAACCAAAAAAAAAACTTATAGGGGGTTAATTAAAATGAATGTTTAAAAGAATATGCAAATTAGCTAGATCTTCTGCAAATGAATACAATTCCACGACTTATATATAACAAAGTTATATTTTCTTTTTAAATAAATAGAAAAAAGGGCTTTTAGTATAAATATCAATACACACAAAAAAAAATTTATGGGAGTACAGATTAGAAAACATTGTTAAAAATGACAGAAAAGTACTGCTTAATTATAACTTAAAAAAAAAAAAAATTCCGAATTTTTTTTATGATCTTTTTGGTGTTAAAGTAAAAAAAAAAAAAAAAAATCAATATAAGTTTTATGTGCCATAAACGTTTTCGAATCTGCATCGAATCATCAATCAACAGTTGAAAAAGCAAATAAACAAAAAAGCTGCAGAAAAGAAGAGAATTTAAAACGTAGCCGTGAAACGGACGCATGAAGTCAGTTAGACGTCAAGAGAACGTTCTCACACTGTTCCAGCGAAGACATAAGCAATTTAAATTCCATCATGACAGAATTAGCGTCAAAGAATAAAATTGTATCATGTCAAGTATTTTAAAATAATTCTAGCATGGAAACCCGACGATGCTCGGGATTAAATGAGGATCAACAAATGTTCCACACTTCAAATACTTTCAGCATCAAAATCTGTGAAATAACTCATTTTTTTAATCAAATCGATTGATTAACTGCTCTAGTCAGGAACCCACCATGGTGCATCGGGAAGAAGCTTCACATGCCTCACTGCAGTAATTTAGTTCACAATATATTGTAGTCTACATTGCACTGTAGAGAACCTACTGTTAATTTTATAAAATTATTATTATATAACGGCTTGAATTTAAGTTGAAAATGCAAAAGTCAAGTATCATGGTTCAGTTGTGCTCTAAACAGAAACATTCATTTCGAACGCGCCTCTGTCATACCAAAGAATCTAGTGTTCATTTTATATGCCGGGCCTTTGTAGCTATAAAAATATGGGAGTGTGACACATTCGTTGATCAACGGATGTTTCACACTGCCATATTTTTATTGTCAATGAAATCGGTGAAATTGCTCATTTTCAATCAAATCGATTGATTATCTGCTTTAGTTAGGGACCCATCGAAGTGCACCAGGAGGAAGCTTCACATGCCTCCCTGCAGTGATTTAGTTCACAATACATCGAAATCTACATTGCACTGTAGAGAACCTACTGTTGATTTTATAAAATTATTTTTCAAATATAATAGCTTGAATTAAAGCTTAAAATGCAAAAAGTTAGGTATCATGGTTCAAATGTGCTCTAAACAGAAACATTCATTTCGAACGCGCCCCTGTCATATCAAAGAACGTACTGTTGATTTTGTATCCTTGGCCTTACTGCTATGCGGTGATAAAATTTCACAAGTTACATAATTACGACAACAACAATGCTACTCTTTCAGTCAAGTTAAAGGATTATGTTCCCATGTAAACCGGAAGTTTAGCTTACTTGATGAGGTCATTTGATCGAAACAGTAGCATTGTTGTTGTCGTGAGTATGTAACTTGGGGTTTGTATTACTGTACACATAGATTCGAAAAGTTGTCAAAAAACAAATATATAACAAATAAATGTTATCAAAGGCAAGATAAGTTACTTTTCCACCAAACTGGATATATTTTTCGTGTTTTTATTCAATGTAACATGTTTATTCAGCTCGAAAAGCTGACAGTGTTTACCGATGTATTGGAAAATTCAAAATTGGCGCCCGACTCTCTCTTTAACACGGTAAGTTTGGGAAAAGGTGTTATAAATAATAAACTAGACAAAATACTGTTAGAAATTCGCTCAATATATGTTACCGTGACATAGGTTGACATATATTCGGTGGGTTTTTAATAGTATTTTGTCTAGTATTTCGAATCTATATTGGGAGCTAAATTGATCTTTGTGATATAGGAGGATTTTTTATTATATAATGCAGGTGGTTATATTGCATATCTGGTGGCTTCGAAATACCATGGCATGAAGAGTTCTCACTTACCCTACACCCCTCCCTACACCCCTAATTGATGTATCACTCTTATTGAATCTATATATATATATATATATAAATATATCTATAAAAGTGAACGTGTCTGTCTGTCTGTGTGTCTGTGTGTCTGTCTGTCTGTGTACATTTCCCTACGCAATAACTCTGTCAATTTTTAGTCTATAGACTCGAAATTTGAAATACCGGGTACTGAGATTTGGGAAAATCGATGTGACGGGTGTCAGCCAGAAATTTGGCTGTTAAGGGGTCAAATTTCAACGATTTGACCTTTAAGAACTCTACCAAACTCCTCCGACAATTTTGGGTCTACACCCTTGAAATTTTAGATATAGGTTCCGTGGACATGGATCTAACGTAATAACTTGATTTGAAGCCAAAACAATAAATTTTCAGGGGTCATAATAGGGGTCAAAGTTTAAAAAATTACCCCCTTTTTTTTTTTTTGCTCAGCATACACCTCTAAACACCCGGGCAACGCCGGGCACCCATGCTAGTATATATATAAAAGTGAATGTGTCTCTGTGTGTGTCTGTGTACATTTTCCAACGCAATAACTCTGTTAATTTTCAGTCTACAAACTCGAAATTTGATATACAGGGTATTGAGATTTGGGAAAATCTATGTGATCGGTTTTCGGCCAGAAATTTGGCTGTTAAGGGGTCAAAGTTCAACGATTTGACCTTTGAGAACTCTACCAAACTTCTTCGCCAATTTTTGGTCTAAACACTTGAAATTTTAGATATAGGTGCCTTAGACATGGATCTAACTTAATAACTTGATTTTAGCTCAAAACAATAAATTTTAAGGGATCATAATAGGGGTCAAAGTAAAAAAAATTGACCGCATTTTTTTTTTTTTTTTTCTCAACATACACCCCCAAACACCCGGGCAACGTCGGGCTGAAATACTAGTAAATGAATAAATCTATTTTAGTATATATTTTTATGCCGTTATTTTCTTTCTTTATTGATTTCTATATAAGCTTCAAAACAATTTGATGAGCTTTGCATTATCCCGATATGTCTCCTCTTAAAGAATTAGAATTGATCTTGTTCTCTTCCTTTAACTTCTTCATTTATATATGTACTAGCAGGGATATCCAACGTTGCCCGGGATTGAATGATGATCAACGAATATTTCACACTCCTATATTTTTATTGTCAGCGAAATGAGTTAAATCGCCAGCGAGGAAGCTTCACACGCCTCCATGCAGAAACTTAGTCCAAAATACATGTTATTCTACATTGCACTGTAGAGAACCTACTGTTTCTTTTATAAAATTATTTCAGATAAACTTCTTTCCAGTCAACGAAAAAAAAAAAACATTAAGAAATTTACGTCTGTGGTTTGAACCTACAGACCACGCCTTGCAAACAAAAAACAAAACACACGTCAATTTTCAAGTCTTATAAAATTCTTTGCAGTTAATGAAAAAAAGTTAAGAAATTTACGTCCAGAGTTTGAACCCACAGATCACGTCATGGAAAAAAAAAAAAAAAAAAAAAAAAACACGCCATCAACTTACCCACAATAGAATTTTCACAGCCTGTTGTTTTATTATTGTTGCTAAGCGACTACATGGAAAAAACTGGCTTTACCGGTGATTGATAAATTAAAATAACGGTTTCGATTATTGATTATCGGTAATTATCGGGGGGGGGGGGGTAATCTGAGACAAAACTTAATTAAGATCCCTCCCAGGCTTATACACTAAAGTTCTGTAACTTTTAAAGAAAATCTGTTCAGCCGTTTCGGAGTCTATAAGGAACGAACTCACGCACACAAAGATGCATTTTTATGTATATATAAATATAATTTTATTTTTTAATATATATACACTATTATATTATAAGGCAATATATATTGTTTATATATTCAAAAAAATGGTATTAAATAAACAATATCATTATTTATGCTCTGTTATTAAATGTTAACATTTATCGAGCTTTTACATCGAACGGTTCCGGTAAATTTTCTTATATTTGATATAAATATATATGCATGCAAATATATTTCCATACATCAATATATATGAATTAAAAATTTAAAAGGAAGACCAAACTGCTCAACGTTTCACCCACTATTCCGAGGCCTTTTCAAGGGTGAAGAAAATAGCTAAAAATGACCATTTTTATTCATTCGTAATGTAGCTGTTTCCTTCGTTCTTGAAAAAGCCTACGAAACAGTGGGCGAAACGTCGAGCAATTTGTCTTCCTTTTTTTAATTTTTGATTCATAGCGTCGGATTTGTTTTATCCTTTTATTTCAATGGGAGGTGACGGTGGTCTAATGGTTAATGATACGGACTGATCAGCTAGGTATTCCAGGTTCGAATCCAGTTTGTTCCATAAAAATCACTTTCTTGTAGGATGTTGACAACCTTCTGGCTAGAAATATATCGGGGAAACCAATGCCAAGAACAGAATATTTAGATTCATATGATATGATGAGGATGAACAATAGTACATAAGGATCGAAACGGAGCAATACTGACCTGGACAATCGAACACATCGCCATCGAGGGTGTATGTTGAGTGGTTATAAACGCAGAAAAATGTGCGAATCACATTCAGGCCGGTTGTTGGTTTACATTCCGCACTGACGGAAGAGCCGAAAGCCACGTTCCCAGTTGGCTGTATACTACTGGCTGGAAAGTTCCATTGTGTCGTATCTAACTTCTCACACATACTTTCTGTAAAACCATAACAAAAAAAAAACACAAAGGGTTAATTCAATTTTTTGTAATAAAAACAAGAGCAGGAGCAATCCTATAGAACACTGCGATAGATTAGAAATTGATGTGCGAGACGAACGAGCATGATAAGCTATTCCCTTTTGTTATGTTTGACGTTAATCTTCGTCGCCAACTGTTATGTTTGCAGGTTGAACCAAATAACGTATAAGGCAATACAAATGAAGACTCAACAAACAAAGGTATATCAATAAGAAGTGTATTAGGAAAAGTATATTTACAGTATATTTACATAATGGTTGTCAGGTAAGAGAGTCTTGGCTGGAGAACATATCTGCTCTCGGCTCGGCCTTCGGTGGCTTCTGGTTAACACACACTCAGACTAACCGAGTCTTGTTATTTATGTGTAATATTATCCACATATGTAAATGAGTGGGTGCCACCACAACACCTTTCTTTCTTCGTTCGGCTTATTCTTTCCTCTTCTTTCTTTCTCACTTCCTTATGGATGTCTGGCATCGGATTTTTGCATAGAGATGCTATTCAAACAAATGCTAAAAAGCAAATGGCGTTCATTGCTACGCTTTCTCTTTCTTTGCTCCATTGAAATTTGCTCTATTATTCATCACGTCAAATGTTAGTTTTCACGTGGATGTGTGAATTCAAAATATTTTCCAAGCAACAAAAATCGTTTCAAACTCCAACAGTAACAAACTTGTGTGAAATTAACCAAGCTTATAAAACAGTGGTTTGGTCATGTGAAATAAGAGTATTATACGAGGAGCTTTCAATAAGTTTCCAGACTTTTTTGCATATGGGCACTTTTTATTGATAGTACACACACAGAACTCTAGTTCGTTACCAAGTAATCTTCTCTCGTTGCAATGCACTTTTTGTACCGTTCCAACAACTTCTGGAAGGCCCCATGAAAGTCCTCTTGTGTAACCATGTCAATTACCTTCATCACAGCCTCTTTCATCTCCTCAGTTGTCAAATAACAACAGCCTTTAAGGTTCTCCTTGAGCTTAGGGAATAAGCAAAAATCACAGCAAACAAGGTTTTTGACTCACTCCAATGATTTCGATGATCGTTTTTCTAACCACAGTTATAATAATCAGCCAATCAGAAGCTTCAAAAGTTACTATAAAAAATATCGAATTTTGGATTCAATCAGTTCGCCATCGCCTCTGTCATGGAACAACTCAAGATCGAGACTACATTGATTCTTTGCCGCCATCTTTGTTACTAGGAATTACTTAATACTCAAGATCGGGACTACATTGATTCTTCGCCGCCATCTTTGTTACTAGGAATTACTTAATACTCAAGATTGGGACTACATTGATTCTTTGCCGATTTGATTTACTGCCGCCATCTTTGTTCAACATAATGTCTCAACACTTAACAGTCTGGAATATAGGAAGGGTGTAGAACTGTCTTGATGCCCATCTTGGTCAAATAGTCTGTGACAAGGATGGAGTTGTAAAGGTGGAGTTGTAAACTAATACATTCATGCAAAATCTTCCGCGTCTTCAGTTCCTTGCAAATAATTGCGAGTACAGTTCCCACACTGACATCAAACTGTGCACTTAATATCTCTATAGACACATGACGGTTCTTATCTATAAAATTCTTTATTTGGCCAATCATCTCTGGTGTTCTTCCTTACTCATCCCACACCTCTCATCATCCCTTAAAGACTCCCTGCCTTTCTTGAGTCTCTTCTACCACTAAAAAACTGACGCTTGATTCATGCAAGTTGGTCCATGAAATTTTTTTCTAAGTTTAAAGCAGAATTTTGTTGTACATCATTCTTCTGAAGTGTCTACACGTCCAGATTGCATTTTTGAAATTCACTAGTTGTAACAATCAGGCTTTAGTGGGGTGTATTCCAATTCCTGCTGTAGCTGTTCAGGGATGATGAGAGGTGTGGGAGGAGTAAGGAAGTCTGAACACCAGAATTTTTTTTTTTTTTTTTTTTTTACACAGTGATCACCACTTATCAAGGCCCGGAAGCCACTCAGGGATAAGGGTTATTGCAAGTACATTACGTTAGTGTGGAGATTTGATGAAGTGTTTACTTAAGGGGGCGGTTCATTAGGAATTTGTTAACATTGGACTTGAAGACATCCAAGTTGTAGTCCGGAGGGAAGCAGGCAGACGGAACAGAGTTCCACAGGCGTACAGTTCTAAGAAAGAAGCTTTGTTCATGGAATCCGCGTTTTGATTTAGGCACAGATGTAGAGTGGGGGAAATTTTTCACAGTGGATTCAGCTAGACGGGTGTTTTTCATGAAAGATTGGCGAGGGGGGACCAGAGATTGGAGTTCAGACGAGCACCTGCCATGAAAATAACGATAAATTGAGTGGTCAAATAAAAAATTCCATGGATAAGGACCGTTGTGTATCTATAGAGACATTAAGTGATCAGTTCGATGTTAGTGTAGGAACTGGACACACAATTATTCACAAGGAACTGAAGATGCGGAAGATTTGCAAGAAGTTTGTCCCAAGGGGGGTGCTCAGAAAAGATGAGAAAGACGTTGTCATGGCAGCAGGGAGATGGTGGAGCTGATCAATTTAGACCATGCAGTCCATACTGTGCTTCTCGTGACTTTTGGTTATTCCCTAAGCTCAAGGAAAACCTTAGAAGCTGTTGTTATGAGACAATTGAGGAGATTGCAAGCCTATCCTTGTTTTATCGTTATTTTCATGGCAGGTGCTCGTCTGAACTCCAATCCCTGGTCCCCCCTCGCCAATCTTTCACGAAAAACACCCGTCTAGCTGAATCCACTGTGAAAAATTTCCCCCACTCTATATCTGTGCCTAAATCAAAACGCGGATTTCATGAACAAAGCTTCTTTCTTAGAACTGCACGCCTGTGGAACTCTGTTCCGTCTGCCTGCTTCCCTCCGGACTACAACTTGGATGTCTTCAAGTCTAATGTTAACAAATTCCTAATGAACCGCCCCCTTAAGTAAACACTTCATCAAATCTCCTCACTAGCGTAATGTACTTGCAATAACCCTTATCCCTGAGTGGCTTCCGGGCCTTGATAAGTGGTGATCTCTGTGTAAAAAAAAAAAAAAAAAAAAAAAAAAAAAAAAAAAAAAAAGATGAAAGAGGCTGTGCAAGGGTCATTGACACACTCACACAAGATGGGATCTTCCAGAAGTTGCTGGAACAGTACAAATGAATTGCAATCGGAGGAGATTACTTTGAAGGAGACTATAGTTTAATGTGTGTATGAAGGCACCTCATATGTTAGATTTTCCACTTAAAAATGGCCTTGATCATCATGTAATAACGAATCCTTTTTTTTTTTACTAGGGAGGAGGACACGATTTATTAAGGCTCAAAGACCACTCAAGGATGATATTTAAGTTAAACCGAAGCTCAACAACCACAAGGGGATCAACGGTCCACGCATGGAAAAGCAATGGTGAAGGTTGGAGGTTACATCGATCAAAATGTTGGTAAATGACACTCAACAATTCAATCCTCATCTCAAATATTCAGAAACGTAACGGATATAAGTGCTATGTAAATCAGTTTGAAGTGACACTCTACTGAAGGTTGAAGGTTCAATCCTCAAAGCGGGCGATACTATGGATGCGATTACGAATTACTTACGACGTCTTGCTGGTCATAAGAACAAGCTATCCCCGTTGATTAAATAAAAGACTTTGTTTAAAATTTCGCACAGATTCCCAAGTTCGTCATAAAGATTCCCGAGTTCGACAAGATACGTACACCTGAAGTCGAAACACTGTGAGACTAAAACCCGAGTTGAAAATAGTAGTCCGAAAAAAATCAAATGATACACCTGATTAATGTTAATTTAAATAATCCTGAAACATAATTTCAAGTGTTGCATATTTATTTACCAAGTGTGTGGAAAATACATATACACCTGTGTCGCCGTCTTCGTTGCTATGAACTCGGGTGGTTGATCGTCTCTGGAATACAATCACTTGAACGCTGGTGTTTATATAAAACATTATTAAAAGACAGTCGCAGAAAAACATGGGAGAGATAATTTGTTTAAGCGCGCGTGCGTGTGTGTGAGAGAGAGATAGAGAGAGAGAGTGAGAGAGAGGGTGAGAGTGAAAAAGAGAGTGAGAGAGAGGGTAAGAAAGTGAGAGAGAGGGTAAGAGGGTGAGAGAGCGAGAAAAAGAGAAAGACAAAGAGAGATATGAACAGAAGAGAGAAAAAGAAATAAAGACAGATAGACAAATAGATAGACGGATAGCCCGTCTCGTAACATCTAGTCACACTATCCACGCATTCTTTTCCCTTGAAATCTCACCAGCTAAGAGAAATGGAAACCTATGCCCGGAAATCACATGGCTTGTGACTTCAGTTCTGAGCAGTCTTGACCGGTAAACTTTTCAACTTAAAAACGACCCTCATCATTATGCAACACGATTACTTGTTTTTTTTTTTATTAGAGAGAGGAGGCACCGCTTATTAAGGCCCAAAGGATAATGGTTAAGAAGTGTTAGGTGGTAAGACAACACCGTGATGATCTGTAATAATGAAACCTGGGTGGTGTTTGAAGATTTAAGAGGACGGCTAAACAAGAACTTGTTTACATTAGACTTGAAAACGGTTGGAAGCAGCCCTGCGATATTGTTTCGCATACGGGTAGTTCTAGGAATTCCGATTTCAGTCACGAGAATTATTTTGAGCTGAGAACTGATGAACCATTCCCCTAAGTAATCCAACTTACAATGTTTGCTACGCTATAATCACATTGACTAATGTATACCCATTAGCCCTTATCCTCGAGTGGCCTCCGGGCCTTGATAAGTGGTGACTCCTGTAAAAAAAAAAAGAAAACGCTCATTCGAGTCGGATTTTTTTTTTCTTCTTGTTGTTATTTTAATCCTTATCCTCGAGTGGCCTCCGGGCCCTGATAAGTAGTAACTCCTGTGTAAAAAAAAAAGGAAAAAAAAGCTGATTCGAGTCGGATTTTTTTCTTGTTGTTGTTATTTTAACCCTTATCCTCGAGTGGCTTCCGGGCCTTGATAAGTAGTGACTCCTGTGTAAAAAAAAAAAAAAAAAAGTTCATTCGAGTCGGATTTCTTTCTTTTTGTTATTATTTTTTCTCTTACTTATCGGCCCAAGCAGCAGCAGCAGCAGCAGCAGACATCCAGCAACAGCAGCAGCAGACATCCTCCTCTTTTTTCTCCCGATAATAAACTCACACGCGATCAAAGAAACGTCCAAAAAAATGAAAGACATTATTTATTTCCAAACAAAAATCTGGCTTTTTATGCTGCCACCCTAGACTCCCAGCATAAATTTGCATAGTTGGATTATTCTTATCTCGAAAGGGTTTTAGTAAGTACATACGAACCATGGGCGCTTTAACTATGTCTCTCCATGCCGTTACTCTAACTCTCAATCTCATAATCGAACAGAATAGTCCAAAATAAACTTCGTAACTTAGCGGGAGGGGGGGGGGCGGATGCCCTTTCCTCTTCCATGCAACCTCTTTCTCGCAGAAGAAGAGACGTTGCGAACCTGTCTCTGCTTTATCGTTATTTTTATGGCAAGTGCTCGTCTGAGCTCTAATCTATGGTCCCTTCTCGCCAAACTTTCACGAGAAACACTCGTCTACCTAAAAACACTATCCATAATTTCCCCCACTCTTTATCTTTGCCTAAACCTAAACGTAGATTCCATGAACAAAGTTTCTTTCTTAGAAATGCACGCCTATGGAACTGTCTTCCGTTTGCCTGCTTTCCAGTTGACTACAATTTGACCGTTTTCAAGTCCAACGTAAACAAGTTCTTGATGAGCCGTCCCTCTTAAGTAATCCAATTTACCAAATTTCCAATATTAACGATTACTGCGACGTTGTTCCATTGATTACTGTACACTCTTTAACCCTTATCCTCGAGTGGCCTCTGAGGCTTGATAAGTGATGCCTCCTATGTAAAAAAAAAAAAAAGCAGAATTCCAGTGGCAGGCATACATGAATGTGAGCGCTTATTACTATGCCTTTCCACACCGTGACCACAGTGTTGTGGCCTTGGAAGGGTCACTAAAGAAAACATTGACACGAAGATGAGTTAGAAGGTAAAATATATTGAAACAACAACAAAAAAAAAAAAAAACAGCATATACAAAGAGCAACCGTCGTAGTAAGTACCATCAAGATGGCGGACTACGAAAGTACACTGACCACCCACGCCGAGAGTCGTAACTCTCAGTTAATTTATACAGTTTGGAAAAGTTCATATCTTTATGCATGGTGGAGTCCCTACAATACACAGCTACACGTAAAAAATACATTTGTACAACTCATAGCACCTACCTTCACATGTCGGTTGCACTGTACTCCATGATCCATTCGAAAGGCAGGTCATCGTGTCAGCTCCTTTCAGTGTGTATTTTACATTGCAGGTAAACCTCACTGAATCTCCATAATAAAAGTCTTTTTGATTTGTCATTATGCTGCCATTTATTATGGATTTTACGGGCGGGCACATAACTCCTGCAAAGAATGTAGAAAGTTAACTCATTCGGAGTAAATTGTCTTTGAAGAAAACGACAGTCAAAATATACAGCAAAACAACTCAAAAGTACAAAAAAAAAAAAGACATCGAGGACTGATTCCAACGTTTGAAAGTTGAACACATGTCTGATGATGGTTATTTCCCGAAACATAACATCTGCCCATTGGCTGGTTAGGAGCTGCACGGTGGAAACTAGGAAGCTGATTGGCTAACAAAAAACTGAATAGAATGTGCATATATAAAAACACGAGGCAACCACAACTCTTTGCATAAGCCTGACAAATCCTAGCGTGAATGAAACGTAGAATATTCTGTTTAGCTTAATTGCCACATATATTTTTATAACTTACTATTATATATATATATATAAACGTAGGGGCTCCTTCAGTCTTGACAGGCTATGGATACTCACTGAAAGAGTGCCTGCACATGAAATTTTTGTGGCAAGAAGTGCCAACCACACCTCTCCTGAGTCGACATTGTTTAATACCAGTGGCAAATGGAGAATGTGTATATATGTATATACACACACACACACATATATATATATATATATATATATATATATATATATATATATATATGTTATATTCCTAAATACTTAGGAAATAAAGACAAACGTGAGTTACACCGAGTGGTATGTGTAATGGGGTTTATTTATAATACAGAAACGTAAGGCTGCTCGCCTAAGGTAAATAGAAGTACATAGTAACAAGTATGGGGAAGAAAGTCTGATAATCAACACGTAAGATTATCCGTCTTACTGCGACTGCTTGTCTGCCGCTGTCTGCCGCTGTCTGCCAAACAGTCCAATATATATATACAGTTTGTAACCGGTGTATAGCCAGTTATGTTCCTTCACAACACCTCCCCCTGAAGCTGAAATCTTCCTGATTTTAGCTTAAATACCTCTTCCTTTTAGGGTCAGGGCTTAATCTCCTGGTAACTTTTCTCTTTCTTGCGCTTTTCCTTCTGGTCAGCGTTACCCGGGGTAAAGGTTTCTGTCCAGCCCGTATGGTCGGTTCAGGCGAAATATTCATTGTTTGCGGTACACACGCTGGTTTTGGTATATCAAAAATATCGCACAATGTTTCCATTGGTGTCTCTTCCACATTTGGAGACAGTCTGGGACGTATTTGATTTCTGTGTCTTTTGCAGACAAAACTTAATCCTTGGATGGTATAGACCATGCTCCCAATCCTTTTTTTGATAATACCTTCAACCCACTGATTTCGTCCATTTTGAAAATTTTTGAAATATACATTTTCACCTGGGGAGAAGCACTTGGTATTAAGGTTTTCTTTTTTGAAAACTTTCTTTTTCTCTGGTAGCAGCCTATCGAAGACAGATCTTATCTTTCTTGCAAACATTAGCTCAGCCGGGGAAGAATTGACATTATTATTAGGATTTGGTGTCACCCTGTAAATTGCTAAAAATGTTTGAATACATTGTTCGTCTGTGTCCGTAGTAAGATTTTTCTTAAGTGCCCTTTTAAACGTATCTACAAATTTTTCGGCCAACCCATTCGATCGTGGATGGTACACAGGTGTTGTCATATGTAGAATATTTAGTGAGTCACAGAATTCTTTGAATTCATGAGCAGTAAATGCTGTTCCATTATCGCTCACTAAGGTTTTTGGCACTCCAAAACGGCTAAAAATTTCATTAAGCGCACTCACAGTGTTTTTTGCTGTTGGATGTCTAAACTTAAATATTTCTGGCCATTTTGAAAAAGAATCTACAATAATCAAGTAAAAATAACCATTTATAGGTCCCGCATAATCAATATGCAGACGTGACCAGGGTAGGTCCGTCTTTGGCCATGGCGTCGTTTTTACTGGAGGATCTCGAGCTGCTAATTGACATCCTCTGCATGTCTTGACACATTTTTCAACTTCCTTGTCCATACCAGGCCAGTACACATATCCTCTCATAAGGGATTTCATTCTCGAAATGCCCGGATGACCTGTATGAAATTCCTTCAGAATTTTCCTCTGTAACGTTAGTGGAATTACGATCCTCTCACCATACATGAGCACATCTTCACAGATGGAAAAAGGCGTTGTTTGATCTACCTTTTTATTTTTTTTTATCCATCCCAATTGATTTTTCATTTTCTTAATGAAAATGTCATTTACTGCCTCTTTTTTTATTTTTTCGAAAGTTACCGGAAGTTCACGTATCATATTACACATTGAACTTGTACATTCACTTTCGTCTTTAAGCGCAGCAATTACCATTTCTTCGAAACTTTCGCTTCTTTTAGGGATCAACCGTGATAATGCATCTGCGTGTCCTAACTTTTTTGAGGATACATGTTCCATCTTAAACTGATAGTTTAAGAGGGTTACAGCCCATCGCTGTAATCGATTCGCAGTATGTGTGGGAATGCCTTTCTTTGATCCAAATATGGTAAGTAGGGGTTTATGGTCGGTTTGCAAAATAAAAGATCGTCCATGGAGAAATCGATTGTACTTTGTAATTCCAAATATTATCGACAGCGCCTCTTTTTCAATTTGGCTGTAATTTTTCTCCGCTGCAACCAACGTTCTTGAAGCATGGGCGATAGCTTTTGTCCTACCATCCTCATACTTGTGAAGTAATACAGCGCCAACACCGTAATCACTGGCGTCCGTTGCTAGTATTAGTTCCTTTTCTGGATTGAAATGTGCCAATGCTAAGTCTGACAGTAGACATCTTTTGATATTTTGGAAAGCAGATTCACATTCCTTATTCCAGTTCCATTTAACACCCTTTTTCAGTAACTCGTTAAGAGGAGCTCTTAAATTATGTATGTTAGGGATGTAAATTGCATAGTATTGAACTAATCCCAAAAACGATTTTAATTTTGTCACTGAATCTGGAGCAGGCATCTTTTCAATTGCTTCAGTCCTTTGTGGATCCGGTCTTCGACCCTCTTTGTCGATTATTTGACCTAGATATTTAATTTTTTTCATAAAAAAATCGCATTTTTCTGGGCTCAATTTAAAACCAAATTCCTGTATTCTTTTGAATACTTCTTTTACATGCTTCTTATGATCTTGCAAATTTTCACTTTTAATTAGGATATCGTCAAGGTAGGCCATTGAAAATTCCAACCCTGCCAGCATCGTGTCCATAATTTGCTGGAAAATAGCAGGAGCAACCTTTAATCCAAAAGGAAGCCTCTTTAGCTTAAAAATGCCCTTATGAGTATTTATGCCTAAGTATTTGGAGCATTCATCGCTGATCTTAATTTGCAAGTAAGCATCTGAGAGGTCTATCTTAGAAAAAATTTTTCCTCCGTTAAGCTTAGAGAACAGATCTTCTGCGGACGGAAGGGGATAATTATGGTCCAATAGACAGTCATTTAAACCCGTTGAAAAATCTCCACAGACCCTTATTCTGTTATTTTTTTTTCTTTACATACACGGTTGGACTTGCCCAATCTGTGTGGTTAACTTTTTCAATGACTTCCAGTTGTTGAAGTCTATCCAACTCTTTTTCGATTGCGTCCATCGCTGAAAAAGGCACATTCCTTTTAGGTTTGAATACTGGAGTGGCATTTTTCTTTAATTCAAATTTTGCCTCTGTCTTAATACAGAGTCCTAGTCCTTCGGCAAAAACATTGGGAAATTCAGTTTTCAAATCCTTCAGGAAGTCTTCCCTTTGGTTTGCTTTTTCTGCAGTTAAAACGTTACAAAACGAATTTATGGGTTTCTCCCATAAATTAAACAGGACAATCCAATCTACCCCAAACAGGCATGTATTCTTTCCTGGTACGACGTACACTTTGGATTTATGAGTCTGGTTAGCGAATGTCACTTTGCATTTTAATTCTCCCTTGAACTCTAATCTTTTGCCGCACACACTTCTCGCCGTCTTTCTGGTTTTCGTTAATTCAGGTCGACCTATCCTTTTCCATATATCTTCATTTATAATACTAATATCTGCACCGCTATCCAGAAGCAATGTAACCAGATGTCCATTTATCCGAACATCAACATATTTCCGTCTTTCGCAGCTTTTTTCTTTATTCATGCGAAGCGTATTTACATTATCGGTCCCTTGTCTTTTCTTCTGGGCACAGTATGTTCCCTTGTGACCTCTGAGACCACATTCATAACATATTTTGTTCCTAAACCAGCAGGTCTTATTGTTGTGTCTTAAACTACCACAACATTTACACTTTAGCTTTGGGTCTTTGTATCCTTTAAGGATCCTGTGTTCTTGGAACCTGGACTTTCTTGTGGTCCCTTGCCTTTTTACTTGCTGCACCTTAAAAATATTTTTCTCTTCAATGCGAGTGTTGTCTTTCTTTATGTTAATCAGACGTTGACACTCTTCAGTGACTTTTTGCAATGTTATGTTAGGATCCGCCTCCATAATTGTTAGGATCCGTGAACGTATATCTTTGTCCCTTGGTGCTGTGAGACCTTGTACAAAGATTAAACATTTAAATTGGTCTGCGGAAATTTCATTCAATTTAAATGATTCGCATAAACAGTTCACAGTGCAAGCATATTCTAGATAGTCTTCAGCTTCTGCCTTCTGAATGTTCAAACATTTGTATCTAGAGTGAAATAGGCTATCCCTTTTATCAAATATTTTCGACAAGGTACTAATTGTTTCGTCGAACGAAACCTCCTCCGGTTTTTTTGGTAGAATTAGATTTGCATACTTGGTGTTTTCATCAGTACCCAGTTTTTGTAGTAGCAGGGTAACTTTTTCCTCATCGGTCCAGTCTAAACATCTTTTCGTAAAAATTGTTTCGTATCTTCTGTAGTATGCAGGGAAAGTAACACCAGTATCCGGGGAGTAACGAAATTCCGTTAGTGAATTTGAAATACCCTTGGCAGAAAAATTAGTCTTCTTCCCGGTCGACGTTAGAATTAGCTTTTCTAAATTCTTTTGCTGTGTCGACATTTGTCGTTGTAGTATGTTTGTTTGTTCTTGTTGTGCCTCTAAAGTTTTTTGTGTTCTTTCTTGTTGTTGTTGCAGCTGTTGCTGTAGCTGTTGTTGTTGAATTTGTTGTTGTTGTTGTTGTTGCGCTAAAAATTGTTGAGTCATTTTTGTCTGTTCCTGGATGCTAAGGGCTAGAGCCTTAGTTAACTCTGCTAATTGTTCCATGTTAGCTTCTAGTACAAAAATGTCTTTTCGAATTCTACACAATAATTCCAAAGAAAAATCGTAAATTTACGTATATCGTAAATTAGTAGCAATATGCAGACACAACACGTTTCAACAAAGTTCATCCATAGTAATTCAACAGGCTTTGTAAAATAATTCTTTTTTTTTTTTTTTTTTTTTTTTCAACAACGTAAGTTCATACACAAAATATTTCTTACTTCCCACGACAAATAGTTCCAATTATTTATATAAAGGCAATAACAAACAATTAATTTTCCAAAAAAAAAAAATATATGGCTGCCGTTCCCACGTGGCATAAAATGGTACAATAGTCGTTGTATTTATATTTTTTCTTTCGAAACTCGTAATCCTTTAGTGTAGTTTCGAATTCAACTTGCGACCATTTTTTTTTTTTTTTTTTTTTTTTTACTTGTCAAAATAAATATAAATTCCACTTTACCTTGAACATGTTTCTATAATTTCTTGTGAGTTCTTTACGAAGAAAAATCCGTACTTTTCGCTACTTTAGGTAGGAAAAATTTTTAAATTCATTGACGCACGTGGTCAAAAATCCTTGTGTAGTTTGTTTTTTTCGTAAAACAAAAAATCCTTGCATTGTACACAGTCCTTGGTACGGTAATTTATCTCTGTTAAGAGAAAGAACATCCTTTCGTCGCCATTGTTATATTCCTAAATACTTAGGAAATAAAGACAAACGTGAGTTACACCGAGTGGTATGTGTAATGGGGTTTATTTATAATACAGAAACGTAAGGCTGCTCGCCTAAGGTAAATAGAAGTACATAGTAACAAGTATGGGGAAGAAAGTCTGATAATCAACACGTAAGACTATCCGTCTTACTGCGACTGCTTGTCTGCCGCTGTCTGCCGCTGTCTGCCAAACAGTCCAATATATATATACAGTTTGTAACCGGTGTATAGCCAGTTATGTTCCTTCACAACAATATATTTATATAAATAAATGGAGAGAGTGTATATATATATAATGTTCAGAATGACTGGAAACAATGCGGAGATAAGCGGAGAGCACACACAACGCCTAGAATTCTCAAATAGTTATCCATCTGGTACTAATCAGGCTCAACTTTGCTTAACTTCGGAGATCTGACGAGTATATATATATATGATGGACGCTCCCGTTGAATTCGACGTATGAGGTTCCGACACAACAACTATGTTGTTCGGAAATCTACACAGATGATTTTTTTATAGTGGTGAAGGCTTCGTGTGGAACAAACCACAATTTCTGCTATTACTGCTAATTCTTGTCGGTGTAGAAGACTGCCGCGAGACAAAGCATACAGTACAACGCAAGTATTTACATCAGAGTTACCTTCTCTGGAAATTTCTACGACTTGGCACGGTGATATATATATTTAAATAGAATTGTAGAAGGCGGTACAATGCAGAAGTAACGGAAAGACACAAGCTGAAGCAGGTGAGAAATTTATTAATACAACTTATAAATACATGTGTACATATTCATATTTCATATACGCAGTATATTTATATTTGCACAGTGGTTACCTGGGAAAGTCGGTCTGGTGATATGTCCGTGTGATATAATATTTCGAGAAATATCTCTTCGTCAGATATTTACTTGACTTTGACAAACGTACAATGCTTCAAGCAAACTACACCCACCTCTTATATATATATATATATATATATATATAATGAAAATGGAAGAGGAGGATTAAAATTATATATAACTTTATCATATCATCAAAACAATAAGAAAAAGTTAACAGGAAAATTCAAGAAAAAACTCTTTAGGTCATGGCATTTCGAAGCTAAATGCTTCTCATCAGAAGACGAGAAGGGTCAGAATTATACAAAATGTAAATATAAATAAAATGGCTTAGTGGCATTTAGATATGAAATGAGAATGAAGGAAAGGATAATGTGGTAAATAGTAATTAAAACTTGGTACAACATTTATGGATAAATCGGAAGGGTAGCATATATGTAATATAAAAGGTAATATTTTAAAAAAATATATAGGCCACTGTGAAATAATTGGGATTATTAAAGAAGAGCCAATAATAAAAGAAGAGAGGAAAAAAAGAAAGGAAGATGGAACAGAAAGTGGAGAAAGGGGGAGAGGAGATAGAAACAGTAAATAGGGAATACGGTAATAGGTAAAAGGGAAAGTTATTCCCAACTAGCATTTAGGTAAAAATGCACTTTCGTATAAATAATTGAATTCATTCAAAAAGTATCGCGAACAAAAACAAATAAATAACATATATGTATATAGAGAAAGAGAGGTTTCAATTAGGAATCTATTGCCCCCCCCCAACTGTTTTTACGATATTTTTGTTTATTAAATTGTTAGGTGAAAGTACAGCGTAATTTCAAAACATCTCCCTCCTCATGTTAAGAATGGGTTTCTAAATAATAACATTATTTCAGCGCGATTACATAGATGCACAACAAGTATAAAAAGTTTACCTGATGTAAAAATCAAAAAAATCAACAACAAAAAAATACTTACTTATGCAAGTGTGGTTTAAACGCAGTATGTCATTCAGCATTGTTCCCGTCTCATTTTTCGCAGTGCACATATTATTTTGTCCATTTTTTACAAAGAGTTCGTAGCCTGGTCGACAATCACAATTATAACCACCTGCTGTATTCTTGCAATTTTGACTGCAGCCGCCATTTGCCTTTTGACATTCATCAATGTCTGGGCAAAAAAAAAAAAAAAAAAAAAAAAAATGAACTTTTAACAAGTGCAATTGTTGATAGGCGTGGTTATGTTTAACGGTACTTATGTAGAGAACGATCCATTTTTACATGGAGCTTGCGCCGGCATATTCCAGCAACTTACGTAAATCGCCGGAATATGATGGACATTGATCAAATTTTTTAACGCCGAGAAAAAAGATATATCGTATAGTAATTGTAATGAAGAAAGACGTAAATACAAAAAAAAAAAAAACCAAAAAAAAAAAAACCAATCAACTTATGGTTAGTTTTATGTATAAATATTTTTTGTTGAATAATATGTAGCAATAAATGAAAGCATCTTGTTTGTTTGTTTGTTTGTTTGTTTGTTTGTTTTAGGAGAGATTTTTTTCCTTTTTTGATGTAAGAAATGTTGACTATAGATAGTTAACGTACTTCCTAACTTCCAGCGTAGCTACCGGATACGGGGACAAGGCAAATTAGATTTTTTTTTTTCGCTTTTTACTTTCATGCCTATATCTCCCCTATGCATGTATTCCTTTTTTTACGATTTTCCGACCGTTCCTTTTTTTCTTTCTTTTTTTTTTTTTTTTTTTTAATTATCATCGCAAAGTTTTTTTTTTCAGTCTTTTTTTAATCAAAATTATGGAAATCAGTTGTTTTTTTTTAAAAGAATTATTGCAAACACTTTGTGCGCTCTTAAAAAAAAAAAAAGAAAAAAATTATTGAAAACTGCATGACTATCGATCAGGCCTGACTTCCAGCCACCGATGCAAAAGTAAAAATAAATAAATAAAAAGAGGTAAAGGAAAGCCTCGCCTGAAAACGTTGCACACAGTTCTTTTTCTCTCCTGATGAAGAGATTTTATTCATGAAAATTTGGGTATACCAACATGTACCATCCTGTACAACACATTATGTTGGTAAATAAATATGTTATAATTGAAAATGATTGAAATTCTTCCAATCTTGTAATTATTCTTTTATGCACTGACTCATGTTCACGGTGTTTCCCACAAGCTACATTGTAATAGCCTTCAAACACAACTTCTTAACAGATTGTTTATTTTTCAATTCAAAATGATTTTTATAGAAAAGTCTAGTTAAAATTAAATAGTAATATAATCAGTAGGGCTAGGACAACAGCATATTCTTTTCATTGTTTTGACTCTCGAGTATATATCCGCCACTGTTAGACACAATTAATCAACCGAGAACCACATCACTCTAAATAATGCACTTATACCATTCCAACAACTTCTGGAAGTCCTCTAGTGTGAGTGTGTCAATAACTCTCGTCACAGCCTCTTTCATCCTAATTGTTTCATAACGACAACTTGTAAGGTTTTTCTTGAGTTTAGAGAATAACCAGAAGTCACAGGGAGCAAGGTCTGAACTGTCTTGATGCCTATCTTGGTCAAATAGTCTGTGACGAGGATGGAGCACCCTTGTGGCAAACTTTGTACAAATATTCTACATCTTCAGTTCCTCACAAATAATTGTGTGTACAGTTCCCCACACTGAGATCAAACTGTGCACTTATTGTCTCTATAGACACACGACGATCCTTATCCATGAAATTCTTTATTTGGCCAATCAACTCTGGTGTTCTGATTTCCTTACTCCTCCCACACCTCATCAACCCTCTCAGATTCCTCATCTTCCTTGAATCTTTTATGCCATTCAAAAACTGCTGATAGATTCATGCAAGATGGTCTATAAGCAGTCTGAAGCATTCTATACATTTCTGTGGTATTTTTTTTTTCAAGTTGAAAAACAGAATTTTATTGCATATCGTTCTTCTAAAGTGTCCTCACGTCCAGATTGCATTTTTGAAATTCACCAGCTGTGACAATCAGGCTTTAGTAGGGTGTATTCCAATTCCTGCTGTAGCTGTTCATTTGAACCTGAAATCATATAAATTGGTCAGTCATCTCCTGAGATGCATAGCAATGCCATAATAAATTTTCAAGAGTCTACGACAATTTTAAATGTCTGTACAAAAAAACATCCGGAAACTTATTGAAGGCACGTCGTATAAAATATACACTTCGAAACAAGACAAATTTCACAGTGTATTTATTACTAGGGCTTTGACAACAGCATATTCTTTTCATTGTTTTGACTCTCGAGTATATATTCAACACAGACAATTAATCAACCGAGAACCACATCACTCTACATAAAAACATATAAGATATCAATGGATATATATACCTGAGAATCAAAACAAGGAAAAGAATATGCTGTTGTCATAGCCCTAGTAATTATTTAAAATGTTTTAATTCGATTTTTATGAAGAAAATAAACAATTATATTTTTTTAAGCTTTTTAACATGGGAGTCACCACTTATCAAGACCTGAAGGCCACTCGAGGATAAAGTGTCAGGTGGTCAGTAAGGTAACATCATAATGATAAGTTGTGGTGGAAACTGGGTAGAATTTGATTATTTAACAGCACGGCTCAATAAATACTTGTTCAAATTGAACTTAAAAACAATCATGTTGTAGTTAGCTAGAAAGCAGCCCCTTACCGGTAAAGAGTTACACGGGCGAGAAGTTTTAGGATGCGGGATTGTGATGTCACAGGACCAGGTGTGTGAGAACAATAGTTGGTGAGATTTGTGACGAGATCCACATTCGGAAAATGAGATTTGAACGAGAGTTAGAGTGCGTGTCAGAAAAGTGATGAGAGCAGATGAGAATCTTGTTCTGGGAAATGAAGAACGTATCGTGGTTGCAAATGTAGAATCGAACGCAAGACCCCCACCCACTTAAAATGAAGAATGAGCAAGAAAATTGCCGATGCATTTCCGAGTCTATTTGTAAACGAAAAATAAAACTCAACCGTATTCAGAAAAGCAGAAGAATCTTGTGTCCATTTATTACTGTGCTATAAAGAATTTCTGACACTCATAAACCCTTACCCTCGAGTGTCCTTTGGGCCTTGATAAATATTGATTTCCTAGTTAAAAAAAAAAAATCACAAATCTAAATGTATACCAACATCATTAGCTTGTAGCAGGTCTTGATAAGTGGTGACTCCCATGTTAAAAAACTTTAAAAAATATAATTGTTTATTTTCTTCATAAAAATCGAATTAAAACATTTTAAATAATTACTAGGGCTATGACAACAGCATATTCTTTTCCTTGTTTTAATTCTCAGGTATATATATCCATTGATATCTTATATGTTTTTTTATGTAGAGTGATATGGTTCTCGGTTGATTAATTGTGTCTAACAGTGGCGGATATATACTCGAGAGTAAAAACAATGAAAAGAATATGCTGTTGTCGTAGCCCTACTAATTATATTATTATTTAATTTTAACTAGACTTTTCTATAAAAATCATTTTGAATTGAAAATTAAACAATCTGTGAAGGAGTTGTGTTTGAAGGCTATTACAATGTAGCTTGTGGGAAACACCGTGAACATGAGTCAGTGCCTAAAAAAATAATTACAATATTGGAGGAATTTCAATCATTTTCAATTAGAACATATTTATTTACCAACATATTGTGTTGTACAGGATGGTACATGTTGGTATCCCCAAATATATTGTAGCTTCCTTCAGACTTGACAGGCTATGGATACCCGTTTTAAGGATGACTGTGCTTGGAATTTTTGTGGCAAAAGTTGTGCAGCCCCCAACCACACCTCTCCTGAGTCAGCATTGTTGCATACCAGAGGCAAGTGGAGGTTCAGGACGACTGGAAATAATACCAAGATAAGCGGAGAGCACATACAGCGCCAAGAATTCCCAAATGATAACCCATCTGATACTAGCCAGGCTCAACATTGCTTAACTTCGGTGATCAGATAAGAACCAGTGTGTCAACGTGATTATGCCATACAAGTCTCTCTCTTTCTTTCTCTCTCTCTCACTCTCTCTCTGTCTCTCTTTCTCTCTCTCTCCATAAGTTATGAAAATATATATGGCAATTAAGCTTAATTAATGAACCTGAGGTCAACTGTGCCTTTTTTCTGCAAGTTCCCGCCCATTGGCTGAATAGGATAGGCGTGGTGACAACTACAAAGCAGATTGGCTCACTAAAAAATCCAATAGCATGTGTGTATATAAAAACGCGAGGTAAACACAACTTTTCGCATAAGTCTGACGAATTCTCACGGGAATGAAACGCTGAATATTCTCTGTGTAGCTTAATTGCCATATATATTTTTATAACTTACTACCTAGCTCTACCTATGTATTGAGCACTGTTGTAGTAAATACTGAAAATTTATGCATAAAATTATATCTTCGTATATTAATTTATGTGATTAAATGAAGTAGTCATACACACACACACACACACACACACATATATATATATATATATATATATATATATATATATATATGTCTGCTTGTTGAACACAATACTGCAGAGCTGCTTTCTGGTGTGTCAACGTGATTATGCCGTACAAGTCACACTTTCTCCCCCCTCTCTCTCTCTCTCTCTCTCTCTCTCTCTCTCTCTCTCTCTCTCCATATATATATATATATATATATATGCAGAGTTACTTTTTGGCTGACTTCAACATAATCGTTTTCAAGTCCAATGTAAACAAGTTTTTGTTTAGTTGTCCTCTTAAATAATTGAATTCTGCCTAATTTCCACCATTACTGATCATCACGGTGTTGTCTTACTGGCCACCCAACACTCATAAATCCTTACCCTCAAGTGACCTTTGCAAAAAAAAAAAAAATCACAGAAAAAATGGTACATGAAACAATAAGAACACGTGACTGCCACAGGGCTAAATGATCTACTTACCTTTGCAAACAGTTGCATTATGGAGTGTGTACCCCTTGTTGCATACGCATTTGAAGCTTCCTTTTGTGTTGATGCACGTACTCACGAGTGGTGAGCATGGGTCTGTTATGCATTCATCTTTATCTAAAACAACAACAAAAAATCAATGAAAATTAGTTGGTAATCGTTGAAATTTCAGTGACGGTGGCCAAGTCGTTAACGACACGGACTGACGACCTGGGTGTTCCACGTTCGAATCCAGTTCCTTTAACACAAAATTCACTTTCACTTAAAGGTTGCCAACATCCTATCTCGTAAGTATCCGATGTCTTTCTAGAAAGAATTATGACTAGAAAAATATCGGGGAAACCAATGTCAACCATATAATTTTTGGATTCATACGATATTATGATGATTATGATGATAATGATGATTATGATGATAATGATGATTATGATGATAATGATGATTTCCATTTATAGCTGAAAACTCGACCCCCCCCCATCTGTGCGATGAAATCTGTTCCATAGCATTTAAACATTCAGAAATGTTTTCGTTATCTTTTCCTGTTAATTTTGCATATATGTATTAAACTGAATATGGTTATGGTGGTGGTGGTGGTGAGGATTGCGATGATGGTGGTAATGATGGAGATGATGATGATGGTAGTAGTGGTAATAGTGATGGTGATGATGATAGTGATGATAATGATGGATGTGGCGATGATGATGGTGGTGGTGGTGATAATAATGATGATAGTGGTGGCGGTGGTGGTCATGATGATGATAATGATGGTGGATGATGATGATGATGATGATGATGATGATGATGATGGTGGTGGTGGTGGTGGTGGTGGTGGTGGTGGTGGTGGTGGTGGTGGTGGTGACGGCGGCGGCGGCAGCGGTATAAACGCTTGACTTCATGAAGCTACAAACAGATTAATTTTTTAGTTGTACACAATTTCCAATGGAAAAGTCTATCAGGCATTACTAACCAACAGTGTTAACATTATCAGCCGATGAAAGTGTCTAAAAATATCATGAAAATTATCATGAGATCAGAATAAATATGACAAAGTTACAATCGAAGAGTCTATCTGGCATTGTGGTAATGTATACAAGTGAAAATATTAAATAAATTATTACCTTTGCATTTATTTTTATCCGTTAATATCTTGCCATCAGGCATTGTTGTGTTGCCATAGCTGCAAGTCAGGTCCAAACTACCTTTATCCGTTCCGTCAATGATGTAGCCACTCTTGCAAGTGTAAGTAACTGACCCGCCATTCTCTAACAGCTTTCCTGATTGGTTGGCTTCCACATCGGCTGGAATCCAGCAATTTTTCTCTGCAAAAGAAAATAAAATACAAAGATAATCTCACGTGTCTGCGTCATTCTAATTTGGTAAGCAGAAAAGCATATGAAACGACAAAATTCATTGTGAAACAATTTCCATTTTCGATATATTTTCTATATATAATATTCTACTTGTTCCTTCCTTGGTTAGTCCGTTCGTTATGCTTTTAAAAAAAAACACCATTTACAATTTTTGAAGGACAAACTGCATTTAAAAAAAAAGTCAAATTCTCAAATTTTAGCTTTAAAAGGGCCAATCTGGCAAACCTGGACAGGAATATAAGAGTAACCTCCCTTTAGTGTAGCCTTGTTTTCGAATATCATTGTAATAATAATAAATGATTATTGTTGTAATGGTGTGAAAAAGAAATTCATAGTAATTTCGATGTGCAGCAAAATCTTACAGTATAAAAAGGAACATTTGAAAGAAACAGTGCAAAAAATGAGCATTGTCTGCCAAGAGGTGCTGGATTAAAGGAGTAAATTAAAGATTGTCTCTTACAATGTGATTTTGTCATGTGTATTGAACTATGTAGCACAATATTACTTTCTGAATATTTATTAGTATTTATTAATTTGTCTTATTTGGTTTCATTCAATATTTTTAAATCACTATTCTCATAGAAATGTTAATAAACTAATATTTTCTGCATGTTACTGGGGGGGGGGTCTGTCTAAAAAGCTCATTTTTTTTTTTTTTGTGATATCCAGAAAAATGTCAACTTTATTAAAACATTTGTTGATTAAATATATTTCTCATTTTGTAGAATTTCCATGGAACCTAGTAGTTTAAATTATTTATTTTTAAAAAATTTTAATTTTTCAAATCTTTTCTTTTTTGTTTTTTACTTTATTTGTATATGTAAATAAAAATGTAAAAAAATATAAAATTTGATTTAAAAAAAAAAACAACAACAGAAAAAGAATGAACTTTGCAGCAATATTTAGATGCCAGTAAAAATAATATTAAGCATCAACTGAATTATCTCCCCTTATATAGCTTGACTGTTTAGAGAGTCTAGAGCAGGGTTTTCCAATGAGGTCCATACCATCCACCAGGAGAGCGTTACAAGACTTTAGGTGGGCGGTGGCCAAATTTATCGTATAGAGAGTCTCTGGAATCTTGAGGGGGGGGGGCGGTGAAAGACTGGGAGCTTATAGTAACATTACTAGGTATTTCTCAACCCATTTTCTTTGGGATTCACAATTCATGTGGAAACTGATTGCCTCACACTTATTTTTAATTGGAAAAAATAACTAAAAAATCACGTCTCATAATGTCGACAAAACTTCTTAAGAGTGGGGGAAATTATTGATAGTGTTTTCTGCTAGACGGGTGTTTCTTGTGAAAGTTTGGCGAGGGGAGACCATAGATTGGAGCTCAGCCGAGCACCTGCCATGAAAATAACGATAAAGAAGAGACAAACTCGCAACATCTCTTCTGTGAGAAAGAGGTTGCAGGGAAGAGAAAAGGACATCCCCCACAAGGCTACGAAGTCTATTTTGAACTCTATCAAGGCAGGATAAGTCCTTTCTAGCAGCTCCTGCCCAGATGTGTCAACAGTACTCCATCCTTGGACGTACCTGGCTCTTATATAGATAGAGAATTGCATCAGCAGTGAGATATATACTGGATCGATAGAACGAGCCCACCATTTTTCCAGCGGCCTTGGCTACATGTCGTAATAGTATTTATAAAAAAAAAAGACTGAGACTAGCAATATCACATTTGTGAGAAAGAAGTTTAGAAAAGATCAAGGCCATAGGTAGGAGGAAAACAGTCAGCAGAAAGAGACTTCCACAAGTTTGCAGTTCTTGGAAAAAAAACTACTAGAATAGAAAGCTGTATTACAATGAAGCATCAAATCAGAAAATTGATGAAGACAACTAGACCAACAAATAAAACGAGCTGGAACAAAGGAAGCAGGGAATGCATCAGGCAATTCTGAACAACACATACCATAATCATCGTTGTCATCAACTCCGTTAAGTCTCGAAAGACAATGAATACCCATTGTAAGGCTAGCTTCAAGTGTAATGGCGAGGCAAGGGTTGCGTAATCACCAACCACACCTCTCCTCAATTGGCATTGCTTGAGTCCAGTGGCAAGGAGAAGTCCAGAATGACTGAAAACAATGCCGAGATAAACGGAGAGCACATACAACACCTGGAATTCCCAAATGGTCACCTATTTTAGTAAGGATCAGGCTATAATATAGTGATACCAGATGTCATAATAGCATCTATAAAAAAGACTGAGACAAGCAACATCACATCTGTGAAGAGAGATGTTGCAGAGAAGAAGACAGGATGGACTTTATCATACGTTTCTGAATCGACTGAAATGTTGTGAAAATAATGAGGACTATAGTCTGAAGAATCCAAGTAATATAAATATCAGCTCTGTTTTTTTGGGGGCGCCATCGATCTTACCGGTGCAGTTATAGATCGTAGATGACCACGTTTTGTTTGCAAAGCATATGAATCTGTTGACGCCGACAAGTTCGTAGCCCTCGTTACACACAGCCTCTTTTATGGATCCAGTTTCAATGTCGCTCCCTAAGACTTGTCTCAAAATGCTGTTGGGTCCAGCAGTGAAAGCGCTACAGTTCATGGCTAAAAATATATAAGAAAGGTTTTCAGTTAACATTATTATTTAAAAAAAAAAAAAAAAACACTTACAAGGTGTCTTCAATAAGTTTCAAGACTTTTTTGTACAGGCACTTAAAATGGGTGTAGACTTTTGAACATTCAGTCTGTTATTGCTATACATATTATGACTGGCGAATTTTTATGATTTCACGTTCAAATGAACTAGTTAGAACAGAAATTGGAATACACCCTACTAAAGCTTGATTGTCACAGCTGGTGAATTTGAAAAATGCAATCTGGACGTGAGGACACTTTAGAAGAATGACATGCAATAAAATTCTGTTCTAAACTTGAAAAAAAAAAAAATGCCACAGAAACGTATGGAATGCTTCAGACCATTTTTGGACCATCTTGCATGAATCAGGGATCGGTTTTTGAGTTGAATAAAGAATTCAAGAAAGGCAAGAAATCTGTGAGAGATGTTAAGAGGTGTGGGAGGAGTAAGCATTGGTTGGTTGTTTTTGTTTTACGGCATATCAACCCTTTTCGGGTTATTTAATGCCGAATCCAAAGATTTTGAAGAAAAATTTTTTTAATAGAATGTATTTGTTGTTTTCACGTCGGTTTCTATTTAACCCATAGTTGGGACCCTAACAGGTACTACCACTCTGGGTCAGAGTGGACCTGGGAGCAATGGTAATTAAAGGGTGGCTCCACACTCCCCAAAGCCCACAAGCTGGGGCCTCACCACTGGATATAGTTTAAGGTCATATCCAGGACCCCTATTGAGGGACTTTTACCCTCTGCAGGGGGGCAGTCAGCGTATTCTAATGCCCCACCGACAGGGCCAGAGGTAAGGAAGTCAGAACATTAAAGTTGATTGGCCAAATAAAGAATTTGATGGATAAGGGCCATCGTGTGTCGATAAAGACAATAAGTGTATAATTTGATGTCAATGTGGGAACTGTACACACAATTATTCATGAGGAACTGAAGATGCAGAAGATTTGCACAAAGGGTACTCAGAGAAGATCAGAAACAAAGACGTTCAGATCGTGCAGTCCAAACCTTGCTCATTGTGATTTTTGGTTATTCCCTAAGCTCAAGGAAAACCTTAGAGGTTGTCGTTATGAGACAATTGGGGATATGAAAGAGGTTGTGACGTGGATCATTGACATGCTCATACAAGAGGACTTCCACGGGGGCCTTCCAGAAGTTGTTGGAATGGTACAACAAGTGCGTTGCATCCAGAGGAGATTACTTCAAAGAGAACTAGAGACTGATGTGTGTACTATCAATAAAAGTCCCCATACGAAAAAAGTCTGGAAAGTATTTTTCTTTATTTTGTCCGAGTGTTTGGAGATGTATGTTGAACAAAAAAAAAAAGTGGTAGTAGGCAGGCAGGCAGGCTCGAACCCGTGACGTGAAGGAGGAAAAGAATGTGAAAAAAAAAACGTGACGTCTTTGGGCTTGACGATGAATGCCCTGGAAAAGTCACCATCACCAAACCGGAAGTGACGTAGGTTTAAATTAAGGCTAGACAATTGAAAAGAGGGGATGACTTTCGAAAACATCGGTGAAAAAAGCGATCCCCCCCCTGTAGAAAAGTGCCCAGTTGAGGATGAAGAAATAATTGTTTTTGGCCAATTTTTCGATATTTGTCGTCCAAAGGGCCGAGCTTCCAAATGATACCAATTTCGTGAAAATCCGTTGCCGCTGTCCAAAGTTTTAGGCAAACGTACATACATACATACATACATACATACATACATTTAAACAGACAGGTGAGATTTATATTATAAATTTTATATATATAGATGACTTGTTTCGGACGAAGATGTTTTTTGGCCTTACCTTCTGTTGAGCGACACACATAGAAACCCAAGATGTATAACATTGTTGGCTGTCTTAGTGTTAACAAAACGGTCTGTCAAGAAATAAACCTTTTTTAGAAATGAATAAAGATCGGTATATAACTTTCTGTTATTTAATAAAATATATACGGTATAAGCACGTAGACACACCGGTTCCCGTCCGATCACCAAAGTTAAGCAATGTTGGGCCTAGTCAGTACTAAAAAATTAATTACCATTTGGGAATTCTAAGTGCTATACATGTTTTCCTCTTATTTTGACATTGTTTTCAGTCAGTCTTGGGCCTCTCTTTGCCAATGGACCAAATAGTGCTGATTCAGGGGAGGTGTGGTTGGTATTGCGCAACATTTGCCTCACAATTACACACGCAGCTCCTCTTACAAGGGTGTCCATTGTCTCTTGAAGTTGAACAGAGTCATCGAGTTAATAAAAGAACGGATTTGATGTACGTGATTTCTTACTAGTCTTCTCGACCGTGGCATCCTCATGCTTTCTGGGTTTGGTTTTGATGGAGATGGTGTTGGGCTCGGTCTTTCTCTTTCATCATCTTTTTGTTGAGATGTCTGGTGGTCACACGTCTCTTCTGTATCTGGCCCTACATTTGCTGGTACCTCACTGTACAATTGTTATGGCTGGTTAGACCGGTGATGGTAATGGTTCTGTTGTTGTTGTTGTTGTTGTTGTTGTTTTGTTTTTTTTTCTTTTAATTTATGCTATTCCGTCGATACTTCTTCGTCGTTGGCACTTTTGAAATAGTGTTTGAATAAATTTCAAACACTATTTCAAAAGTGCCAACATTATTTTATTGAAAAAATTTTGTTATTAGAAATTTTTAAAGGCCAAAAACGATATTATCGTTTTTCTGTAAAACAAATTATTATTTTTCTGCAAAACAAATTATTTACCTTAAAGAAATGGACACACAAGCTTTAAACCATATGAGTTCCTTTTCAACTGTTTTTTTTTTTTTTCCGGTTTGTTTTTTTGTTTTCATTCATGGAAAAATTCCGAAAAGCACCATTATTAAAACTTATAAACTTTGAATAAACAAACTGTTTTGAAATCACGTTAAGATTCAAATAATTTGCCCGGTGGACTGATTCTCAGAAAATACAAATTTAAAAAAATAATAATGATAATGTCGTTCATCAAATTCCGTCTGTGTTTTTACAGTTTTACGTCAGCTGATATTTGGGTTTGACGATGAATGCCCTGGAAAAGTCACTTCTGATTTATGTTTAGTTTTAAAATATGCAAACGAAGAAATGATTTGCAGCAATCTTAAATAGTATCTCTTCTTTTATTGTAAATTGAACTCATTAATAAAAAAGATTAAAATAAAATGGTAAGGTACATCAGGGCTTGAACAGGGTATCATTTGATCTGTAATCGAATGCTCTATCACTGAGCTATATTTTCCGTTGCTAATAATTCTGTTCTTTTTTAACAAGAAAAGATTTGTTGAGATTTTATTATCTCCCTTGCTATTGTAACGTAAAATATTATCCTGTAAAAATTCTCTTTTATCTATAAGAAAGAAAAACTATTTTTAGGATCGGATTTTTTCGATTTTCGATACTTATCAGATGAATTTCCGTACAAAACATATCTAAGAACACTGCCAGATATACAAATTACTTTTGTATGAAATTTGCAAAATATAGGATCAACCGTTTCGGAATCTATGAGAAAGGAACTCACGTACACACACAAAGTGACTTTTATGTAATAGTAGAGATACAGGGTGGAATGATAAAAGTTGTTGCACTAGAAAAGATGACATGATTCCATTTCCCTCTGATGAAAACGGGTTTTCTTTTTTTTTGTTGCAGACAATCTACTAGTTGGGCAGCTGTGTATAAATCCCATGAGCGATAGGAACCTTCTATTATGCCTTAAAGTGACACAACGTTCAACATGCTCTCTACCGATCCAAGTTATGGCAACAGGACCATTTAAAATGTATCGCTGGATTGCCACGAATAACAGAGATGTGCCTAGGGTTATGGTCTTTGGTGTGGTTTCAAGTGAGGGCCACATCATGCCCCTCATATCCCTGAAGTCAGCTTGAAAGTAACACCAAAATGTATCTGAAGAGTGTGGTGATTCCCTGGAGCAATCAGGTGGCCACCAGCAGACCCTGGGTGTGGCAGCAGACTTGGCGCCGGCCCACAAGTCCAAATAGACCCAGGCTTGACTTCAGAAGGAGTGCTACAACTTTGTACACTTCTCTCACTGGCCCCCCTCCTCCCCCCGACCTGAATTCGCTGGACTATTTCGTTTGGTCATATGTCAAGAACATCACCAACATGACCTCCCACAAAACCAAAGCCAGCTTGATCGCTACCATCCGCCGAGTATTCGCCGAGATCCCACTGGCACTTGTAGAAAAGGCATGATCCCAGTTCTGGACCTGTATCGAGACGATGATTGAGGCTGAAGGCGGCTACATTGAATAAATGTCAGCTCTACTACATGATCAATTTACCTGAATTGATTTTTTTCAATAAAAGTTTTAAAATAAGACTGTAGTGTTGTGGGATGTGAAGACCAAAGGACAAAATAAAAGAAGGGAAATTTACCCTCAAAAAATGCCCCCCCCCCCCACTCTGTCACTGTTCTGTTTGAAATAAACTTTTGCTAAAAACTGGACAATGGCGTCTGAATCGTTTTGTGTGTACAAACGATCAACAACCTGGTTTCGACCACGATTACACTACAGGTGTATAAATGAGTTTTATGCACGCTCGGTTTTAAATATCTTACCTTGGCAAGTAGGCGGTTGTGTCCAGTTTCCTAGCTCGCTGCATTCGGTGGATCGTGTTGAACTCGGATTCAGAAATCCATCAAAGCACCTATAAGTGACGGTTGACTCGTAAGTGGTATCTTCTGCACTGGTGATGTACGCGTTTTCGACAGACGGAAATATTCCACAGGAGATGGCTGGTTGACAAGAAAAAGGAAAATATAGATCATTGTGATTAGTACCGGATATTAGGGTTAAAGAGTGTACAGTAGAAATTGGACAATATAGTAATCGTTAGTAATGGAAATTCGGTAAATTTGTTAACTTAAGTGGAACGGCTCTTTTTTTTTTTTTTTTTTTTTTTTTTTTACATAGGCATCACCACATTATCAAGGCCAAGAGGCCACTCAAGGATAAGGGTTAAAGAATGTACAGTAGAAATTGGACATTATAGTAATCATTAGTAATGAAAATTTGGTAAAGTTGATAACTTATATGGAACGGCTCATCAAGAACTTTTTTACGTTAGACTTGAAGACAACCATATTGTAGTCAGCCGGAAAGCAGGAAAACGGAAGACAATTCCACAGGCGTGCAGTTCTAAGAAAAAAGCTTTGTTCATGGAATCTACGTTTAGGTTTAGGCACAGATAAAGAGTGGGGGGAATTATTGATAGTGTTTACAGCTAGACGAGTGTTTCTTGTGAAAGTTTGGCGAGGGGGGACCATAGATTGAAGCTCATTCGAACACTTTCCATGAAAATAACGATACATCAGAGACAAACTCGCAACATCTCTTCTGTGAGATAAAGGTTGCAAGGAAGAGAAAAGGACATCTCCTACGAGGCTACAAAGTCTATTTTGAACTCTATCAAGGCAGGCCAAGTCCTTTCTAGCAGCTCCTGCCCAGATGTGGCAACAGTATTCCATCAAGAACTTGTTTGCGTTGGACTTGAAGACAACCATATTGTAGTCAGTTGGAAAGCAGGAAAACGGAAGACAATTCCACATGTTGAAATGAAGTCAAAAAATATCTTGTGTGAATTTATTTTTATGATTTTAATTACAAAGAGTCTTATAGTACTTAAGAGGCATTAAATTATTTTGGAATTCTTTTTGAGATAAGTAATTTCGTATAATTTATTATTTTTTTAATAACCATAACCAGCAGTTTAACCCAGCTTTGCTCGGGACCTATGTACTGTTCATAACTTGATGTGCATATATATATATATATATATATATATATATATATATATATATATATATATATATATATATATATATATATATATGAGCAAACAGTTAATAAAATATGTTAAAAATATGTTCAAACAGTTAATAAATAATTTCCTATTTGGTTTTATCGAGCTTTTACATCTGGCTGAGATAATTTTATAAATATTATTTCTTTAATATTTATAATATACTTTAATTTTACCATCTTGGATCATTTTGGTAAATTCAATTGTAATTTTTATTTTATATATATATATATATATATATATATATATATATATATATATATATATATATATATATATATATTAAAAAGTTTGACTCATTTCCAGGTAACTTACATCTAAACTTTCAAGTGTTTAGACCCAAAATTGGCGGAGGAGTTTTGTAGAGTTTTCAAAGGTCAAATCGTTGAACTTTGACTCCTTGACAGCCAAATTTCTGGCCGAAAACCGATTAAAAAGATTTTCCCAAATCTCGATGAGTTCGAATACCCTATATATTAAATTTAATGTCTGTAGACCAAAACCTGAGAGAGGAGTTTAGTAGGCAAACATTCTTAAACAAATATATGTATATGCGCATACATATATATATAGAGAGAGAAAGAGGTTTGTGTTTACTATAAATTATTAAGCAAATATTACACAAGTATAAATCATGTAGAATATCTGCATGAATATAATTACACATAATAGTTAACTAAAGATGATCATCCTATAAGAAAACCGAAAAAACTAAAAGGGAATTAATTAAAATGAATGTTTAAAAGAATATGCAAATTAGTTAGATTTTTTACAGATGAATGCAATTCCACGGCCCATATATAACAAAGTTGTATTTTCATTTTAACTAAATAAAAAAAAAAGGTTTTTTAATATGAATATCAATACAAAAAAAATGGTAGGAGTATAGATTGCATTATATTTATTTACTTAAAAACGATAATAACGACTCCCTAATTTGCAATTATATTCAAAATGGCGTTCCGATTGCATTCTAAGAATAAATGAATAATGGAGTGCCAGAATGTCCTTAGTTTTTATTGTTCTCATCTTGAGTGTCATTTTCGCAACGTTTCGGTCGATGTAACCTCCGACTTTTTTCAGGCATATCTTGTTAAACTCAGGAATGTTTATGTAGAACTTGGAAATTTGAACAGAATTTTGAACGGAACCCTATATTTACTTCACAAGAGAGGGAGGAGGTAGCATGCTCTTGATCTGTCAGCCATAACACTGAGAACTGAACCTTCAACCTTCAGGAAAATATCACTTTAACATTCGATTTTTTTCCCCAACTATCTTGACCCTAACCCTAACCCTAACACCACTGCTCCTCGGGACCTTGCCCATTGTTTTTTATTACATTAAAACACGATCAAGAGAGGAAGCTAATTTGGCCAAGTCACTAAATTACATCGCGAGTTTGTTGCGAGAAAAATATTCTGGATAGGCAATCATTTTGTTGTTTTTGTTAAATATTATTATATGAAGAATAATTTCGAGTTAAAATCTATTGAGAAATACACATTTTGTATTGAGAAATACAGACTTTAAATATGTAAACATTAAATGAGGTGGCCATTTTGGATAATTTATTATTCTTTATGTTAATCTCTATCTCTATTATATAAAGTCACTTTGTGTGTGAGTTCCTTCCTTATAGATTCCGAAACGGTTGAGCTTATCTTTTGCAAATTTCGCACAAGGGTAATTTATATGTTTGGCAGTGTTCTTAGATATGTTTTGTACAGGAATTTATCCGATAAGTATCGAAAATCGAAAAAAAAAAATCCGATCGTAAAAATAGTTTTTCTCTCTAAAAAAAAAAAAAGAAAAAGAAAAAAAAAAGAGTCTTTCTCTCTCTAAAAAAGAATTTTTATATAGGAATATTTTATGTTACACCGGCTAAGGGATATAACAAAATCTCAGCAAATCATTTCTTCTTTAAAAAAAAAAAATATAGATTTATTATCATCTGGAGATATAGCTTAGTGGTAGAGCACTCGACTACAGATCGAATGATCCTCTGTTCAAGTCCGGGTGTATCTCACCATTTTATTTTGATTTTTTCTTATGAGTTCAGTTTACAATAAAAGAAGAAGAGGTACCATTTAAAATCACCACAAATCATTTCTCCATTTGCATATTTTAAAACTAAACATTAATCAGAAATGAATTTTTCAGGGCATTCATCGTCAAGCTCAAATATCAGCTGACGTGATATTATAAACAAACACAAACGGAATTTGATGAACAACATTATCATTATTATTATTAATTTTTTTTTTTTTTTTTTTTTTGAATTAGTCCACCAGGCAAATTATTCCTCGTGATATATAATAATCAATAAAGGATTGCTTCTATAATAATACATACGCAATCTGTATAAATTAAAATAGCATGTTTAAGCATATTATATAACTGGGCAACGCCGGGCGGACAGCTAGTGTTTACATATTTAAAGTCTGTGTTCCTCAATACAAAATGTGCGTTTCTCAATAGATTTTAACTAGAAAAAAAATCCTCATATAATAATATTTAGCAAACAAACAACAAAAAACTTTTAAATGCTTACACGCAATTTGTTTTTCTCGCAATGAACTCACGCCGTGATTTCGTGACATTAAACCGATAATCCACTCGACAAAACTTACGCTGACAAGATGGATACAGCCTATTGCTCCAGACTCCTCCTACGTTGCAAACGAGCGACTGTGTTTTCGTTTTTCTGTATTTTTCGTGTTGGAAGACGTGACCACGACTGCAGGAAATCTCTGTCGTCGCCATGAAAGCATTGTCAACGCCGTTCGATCTCACAATTGTCCCGTTGGAAACATAATCTTGGATCTTTGGACAGGCTACGAAAGAAAGAGAAAAACCAACAAATGGAAAAAATCAATTAGGAAATCGCTCCAGACAAGGTATGAAGCCACTTGATGTAAGGAGCTAAGAAAAAAATAGTACTTCAAGGTAAAATAAAAATGAAAAAAAACCCAAAGAAAACGCTAATTGAATGCTACTGAGCCTAAGCTTATTTCCTTTATTAATTGCAAGAAATCTTCTCAACCACAACAGCTATGGCTAATGATACATTACCTGAAAGTACTTCGTTCGGCGCTTATGTCAACGGATCATTAAATCTAAGGGAGATAACTAGCATAAACATAGCAAAACTTAGCATATTTTGCAAGATAGCATTTGGGACACTGAAATAATCAATAGAATAATAAACGAATGTTACATGAAAAAAAAAAAATGATTACACGATTACTGTAGCCGAATTCTGGAAATTGCTGAAGCAGTTTATGAAAAGGAAACAAGTCAGCAAAGTTAATCAACGAACTTAAAAATATAACAATGTTAACAAAATAAACTTATTAATTAACGTACGCAAAACAAAAGTAAACGATGTTAATTAATCCACAACAAAAATTAAATAAACTTGTTTGAAACGGTGGCAATTAATCAAAAATAAACATTAAATAAACTTGTTAATTAACGAAAATAACGAAACGTTTTTGAAGGCGATTTTGAAGTATTTAAACCGTCAAATGTAATTTTTTTTAAACGAAAATGAAAAATTAAAAAATAAGAAATTTGTTTTTCTTTATTTTAGGTAACCAGTCATTTCTGTCTATGATTAAAGTTTTTATAAAAAAAAAAAAAGGACAAAATAACAACGTTCAAAGATTCTACACAAGATAAAGTGTTCGTTTTTTTTTTGGGGGGGGGTCTTAAATAAGGGAAGCATTTTTCATTGTTATTTAACATTGTTATATTTTAAGTTTGTTGATTAATTTCCAGAATTCGACTACAGTAATCGTGTAATCATTTTTTTTTTCGTGTAATAGGGTCTCTACCGGTCTACCGACATTTCATCACCTGTCATTTAATCACCCGACTATTGATTACGGACATGAAATCACTAGACATTTATCACATTTTTCATGAATTGGACACTTAATCACTCGACACCAAGACAATTAATCACCTCCCAAGGAAAAAATAAAATTTATTTATGTAATAATGTTATGTGATTATGTTTTTATTACGTTAAATTTTTAGCCCCTTTGACAATTTTGGAGTCGGTAATTCTTTTTTGGCACGCCAGGACACCAGCTCGCCAAAAAGTACGCCACACGCCAAATTTCATTCCGTCATAAAAACAACTTTCTGCAGAAAAAAAACAAAAAACTTATTTTTACATTTTTATCTCACGAATAAACATAAAATTATATATTAAAAACCGCGTTTATTATTTTTTAAATCAAACAACGGAGTTGAAGTACATGTTTTCGATTGTAAAACAAAACTATTTTTTTTTTTTTGATAAATCTCTGTTTGGCGTACTCATGAATTATTTTTTCTAAAGAATAAAATTGAATAAAGTTTATTTTTACAAGAATGTTTAGACATTTATCTAGCGAACAAGCATAAAAATATATTATTCACTGTAGAGAACCTAATGTTGAATTTATAAAATTATTTTCATATAATGGTTTCAATTAAAGTTTAAACTTCAAAAGTCAAATACCACGGTTCAGTTTTCCTTTAAACAGAAACATTCATTTCAAACGCGCCCTCTTTTTATCAAAGAACATACTGTTAATTTTATATGCCGGGCCCTTCTGCATGTGTGGTGATAAAACTTCTGAAATGCACTTGTGATCTCAGACTGTATATCGAGTTTTGACTTATCGGAGGCATTCCAATACAAACCTACTTAAGAACATTCCAAAACACGTAAAGTACATTTGTGTGAAATTTCAAAAATATACATTCAGCAGTTTCTTAGTCCATAGGGATCACACACACACACACACACACACACACACACACACACACACATACACACACACACAGTGCCTTCTATTATATAAAGAGCAAATGTCTGTCTGTGTGTTAATATGTCCGCTAAAACTTTTCTCATGCGCATCGTACATGCCCCAACGCGGCATCGTTAGAAAAAGCGATCTCTTGGGCAAAAAGTATTTAAAAAATTGAGAAAAAATCGTTCATTATTTTGTGTAGAAATACCGTTTTGTTTGAAAGGGGGGATCAGATAAAAACCTCTCTTTCGCCGCGATTTGCAAACTACGCATGCGCCAACTTTTGGTTTGTCTTTTTTTTTTCCCCGACTAGTATTTTAGTAAATACAATACTATTAATCGAGGTTACTTTTTTTTCCGACTTGAGTCGAACTTCTCTTTAGCGTGAAATCCGTTTTTATGACTATTTCGTTCGTCAAAACTTGTATTCCTTAGAAAGGTCAACCGTTGCGTTGTACTCTTTTTTTTTTAGTGAGTTTTTTTCCATTTCTTCATCAAACTGTTATATTTGACGTTCATCTTCGTCGCCAACTGTTATGCTTGCAGGTTGAACCAAATAACGTATAAGGCAATACAAATGAAGACTCAACAAACAAAGGTAGATCAATAAGAAGTGAATTAGGAAAAGTATATTTACAGTATATTTACATAATGGTTGTCAAGTAACAGAGTCTTCGCTGGAGAACATATCTGCTCTCGGCTCGGCCTTCGGTGGCTTCTGGTTAACACACACTCAGACTAACCGACTTGTTATTTATGTGTAATATTATCCACATATGTAAATGAGTGGGTGCCACCACAACACTACGCATGCGCCAATTTTTGTGATATTTTTTTCGTTTTAAATAGCTAAATTTGCGGCATCTGGATAATCGTACGTACATAAATAAAAGCGTTCGCTGACTAACTTGAGTTATGCGAGTTCGCGCCCAGCACGCGTCAACTTTTTTTTTTCTATTTTTTTTTTTTTTTTTTTTTTTTGCTCACAAAATTTTGCTTTCTGTTTCGCTTATGGCTGATGACACCTGAGTCCCGTTTTTGTTTGTTTGTTTGTTTGCTTGTTTTTGTTTTTTAATGTCCCCACCCCACCTCTGTTGTCACAGTTTTATTTTTTACGACCGGGCAACGCCGGGTAACCCCCCCCCCCCGCCGCTAGTTTATATATAAGTGGAGATTTACAATGTTAGAACAGATCGCAATTCCCAAAAAAATAAATTGATTAAAAAAAAATGAAAATACTTTTTGGAACTTAAAATGCTACAAAAAAAATGCATAATTCGGATGTTTTTATTGTTTTCGCTTAAAAAATGAATCCTCATTGTAAAGAATTGTTCATCGATTAAGTAAGGATGGAGAAGAAAATGTACTCACACATCGAGAAAGTTGCACTGAAGCGAACCGATAGATGCCTTGCGAAACTGGTCAATTCCAAACGAAGGACATTCGTCGTTATATGTATTTTATCATTAGAATTTAGACTTTTTGTCACATTCTTCAAAGCGGTGTTACCATCATAAATCTGTGTAAGGAACAAAATAAAAACGGCTTTCCTTAAGATGTGCATTAAGTTTGGTTTACGGCATATCAACCATCTGTGGGTTATTAAATGTCGATTAAAGTAGTCAAATATAAATTGCTCTTAGAATATATTGCTCACAAAATATTTTGCGTTTAAAATATATTGCTTTCAAAATACATTTCTTTTCAAATACATTGCTTTCAAAATACGTTGCTCAGAAAATACATAGCTTTTCAAATAGATTGCTCTTAGAATATATTGCTTTGAAAATACATTTCTCTGAAAATACATTGCCCTCAAAATACATAGCTTTTCAAATACATAGCTTTTAAATACATTGCTTTTAGAATACATTACTTTGGAATATATTGCTCTGAAAATGCATTTCTTTGAAAATGCATTTCTCTGAAAATGCATTGCTCTGAAAATACATTGCTCTGAAAATACGTTGCTTTCAAAATACATTGCTTTCAAAATACATTGCTTTCAAAATACATTGCTTTTACATACGACATGAAAGTAAACTGAAATTCTGGGTAGAGCTCCATCATTCTAGTAATTATAGGATCAATCGACTCATAAAAAATAATTTCAAAAACTATCTGGCAAATATACTCGGTGGACCAAGTGTAAGAGAGACACAGACAATTGCACTTATAGGAACAATTAGAATCTTAAAAAGCTCTCTTGGTTGAAATGTATGAGATAACGAGTGAATATCTGGCATCTGACAGGACGCCTCATCTCCGGCTGGAACAAAATAATTCTAAAATTAAAAACAAAAATTAATGTTCTCCACGGATCGGAAGTTTCATGAAAGAAACTCTCTTTATGGAAATTTAGTTTGATGTTAGGCATGTGTGCGTGTGGGTGTGGGTATGGGTGTGGGTGTGGGGGGGTTCTTTTGAGTTGTGGTAAAGAGACAAGTTGTGCTTATTAAATAATATGACAAAGAGGGGGGGGGGCAACTTACCTCGAAAACGTCACCTGAGTCTGTGAGATTGAACCAATCAAAATCGAGGCTGACGAAGCGAGTAAGATTGGGGACTGTGATTATCCAACTGCATTGCACGTTATTTGCATCTACGCTGGAATTTGGATCGACGGCGTTGAAGCCGGGAGAACTGATCTGTCCGAACGCTGCTTCCAAGTTTACTTTGCATCCTGAAAAAAAATAAAAAAAATAAAAAATAAATGTTTATTTTTCACATTTCTAAATTTTTTAGCATTTTATAACAATCTATATATTAATACGATAGCGTGTTTGTTATTTTTCTGTGTCATGCTTACATCCGGGTCGTTTAATTGTAATGTATTTCCATTTCTTGTTATAAATAATTTTACCAAGAATTCTTCATAAGTTTTGGTTTCGGTTTCGATTATGGCTGAAGGAACTCAAGTTATATATATATATATATATATATATATATATATATATATATATATATATATATATATATATATATATTTCATCAGTTTTTGTTTCAGTTTCGATTCAAGCTAATGCACCCAAGTCATATGGATATATTTTTTTTATTTTTGAAATCGCAACTTTATAATATTTAAAAATCGATAGAACATTAAGTCTATAATAATATATACAAAATCGGCAAGAATTAAAATATCATATTTAAGCGTACTTTACAACTGGGCTTTACCGGGCGTCCGTCCTAGCTTAGATAAATACTTTTGCAGTTTTAACAAAAGAGCTACAATAATGTCAGAGCGTCTCCATTTACACTGAACATCTACAAAATGCCAACATCAATATATTACATATGAATGAGTCCCCTGTGGAATATCCACAGGTCCCACTACTTCATATGATTTGGATTTATCCGACTACTATTCTCATCTTTAGTGTCATTTTCACAACCTTTCAGTCGATGTAACCTCCGACTTTCTTTAGATGTATCTTGTCAAACTTGGGAATCTTTCTATTTAACTTGGGAATCCGCACAGAATTTTTAACAGTTCTTGCGCAAAGACCTGTGGTGTAGTGGATAAAGTAGTTGGTTAAATTTAGTTTTCCAGTTACACTCTTCTAGAGGTTTATGGTTGAAGGTCCAATGTTCAGTGCGGGCGACGTTCAATATACGATTATGAAATACTTTGCACTTTTACCCATTCGTGGCTGACGGAACGAGAACATGCTACTTTCTCCCCGGATTAAATAAAAGGGCTTTCTTAGAAATTCCATGCAGATTCACAAGTTTGATTAAAAGATTCTTGAGTTCGATAGAAAGATTTCTGAGTTCGACATGATACACCTAAAGAAGGTCGAAGTTTACATCGACTGAAACGTTGTGAAAATAGCACTCAAGATGAAAACAGTAGTCTGAAGAATCCGATATCATTCCTCATCCCAAAAATTAAGCAATTGTCTTTGTTTTATGATTTTGTTATGATATGGGGGCACTTTGGTGATCGTCTCATCAGTAAAAGATATGATTCTTGAATGGGCTTCACTAGAATTTTGGAGACGAGGAGTAATTGTTGTTTACATTGTTTTTCTTTGGACTCAGTATGGCTGTTTTCATTTTAACGATGTTGAAGACACGAATGGCATGTGGATAGAGTATATTTGGGTGAAAAATCTATTGAGAGTTATATATTAGTTTTATTTTATTTTATTTTTTTTTTTTGGAATCCTTTGAAATGAGGTTTTATAATTTGTGTATTCATTCTTTTTGCGGACTGTTATCCTCATCTTTATAGTTGTTATTTCACCACGTTTCAGCCAACTCATCCTCTGGCCTTCTTCAGGTGGTTAACTGCAACGGGATAGGAATGCTGAGACTTGTAACTGTATCCCCTCCTAATTACTGCCTTCCATAGTTGTTGTTGTCTCACCACGTTTCTTGGTCAACTAATTTTCTGTCCACTACGCCACAGGCCCGTAACATAGTGGATAGAGGCGTTGAGTCTCTACGGTTCTAGGTGAGCATTGTCTGAAGATAGCAGTTTCAATCCTATCCAAAGCAGGTCAGAGGATTAGTTGGCCAAAAACCTGGTCAGATGACAACAACTATGGAAGGCAGTAACTATCAAAGAACCTACTGTTGATGATTTTATATGCCTGGCCTTTTGACTTGTGTGGTAATAAAACTTCTCAAATGCACTTGTGATGTTAGGCTATATAAGGTGTTAACTTTGGTCAAAATTGCTTGTTCCTTCTTTCATCAGATTTTTTCGACTACCACTGAAACTGGCTTAAAAGAAAACATAGAAAAGTTTTGTACACATTTTCATGTTTAAAAATATATTGTACAAAAATAAGTAACACTTGAAACAATAACATTTTATTTATTATTTTATACAAAAAATAATCAAGTATAACTTATTTCTGTAAAACTAAGATTACTTAATTTGAATTAAAACAGGAAGTCCAGTTTGTTGGCTAATTAGTTAATTAATAACCCTTGATTGTTAATTATGAATTAAATAACAACCATAGTTTGTTTGTTTCATATAAGATTCATATTGGAAGTCATATCGACGGTTGATAAGAAGATAAATTAATTAACACATAGCCATTTTAGTTTTACACATGATCAGACGAAGAGGGAGAAATACACGTAAAACACTCGTTTATATACAAAGAAAAGATAATTCCAAGTTACTCAAGACATTAAATGATACCTCATCACAAACCTAGACAAGGTGAGGCAACTTTTCATGTGGTTCAAGGGAGATCATTGTTGCAGTTTTCACAGCATCAAACCCAACTAACATTGACAAATTTCCCATACAGTTTAGTAAGCAGGGGATTTTTATATAAATTTCAAGTTTTTATTTGATACCACTTCCGGCGGATTTCGAGTCGCCTATTGTTCTGGATTGCCTCATGAACCTCATATATATGCAATCCCTCTCCCCCTTCCGTCAAACAGTACATACCTTCTTGAGTCTCTAAGGTTCTAGGTAAGCATTGCCTGAAGATAGTAGTTTCAATTCTACCCAAAGCAGGCCAGAGGATTAGTTGGGCAAAAATCTGGTAAAACAACAACTATGGAAGGCAGTAATTATCAAAGAATCTTATGTTGATTTTATATGCACCCCCCCTTTCAAACAGTACGTACCTTCTTGATAAGTCAGAGTGAAACTGGCTTCACAGGCTTCATTTCCGACGGTCAAATAAATATGGATGCTGTTTGTATTGGAAATGAACACTTGATTCTCAGCTGAATACGTCAGTTTGACCACCATGACGTCTCTGTACCAGATAGCTAGGGAATTCCCTTCGTGGTTATGAAGAACCAACTTGGAGAGCTGAAGAATTGAAAAATATCAGATGCTGATTGCTACGTTATGCGGGTTATCAGATGAGATGTTTGCGATAATGAGCGGATAAGACGAAAGCTGATTCATAGCATGCTTTATTTTTGAAACGACATTGCAAGAAAAATCAACAATAACTAAGGGCAATAACTCTTCTCTACTTCCGAGTTATACAAGGAGATACCACTATACTGATATAAAAAAAAATAAATAAATGTCAAAGAGATTGTTGGTTGTAACAAAAAAGAAAATAATATCTGCATTGTATACGGCATAATCACGTTTGACACACCGGTTCCCGTCAGATCACCAAAGTTAAGCAATGATGAGCCTGGCCAGTACCAGATGGGTAACCATTTGGGACTACCAGGTGCTGTATGTGCTCTCCGCTTATCTCGGCATTGTTTCTAGTCATCCTGGATTTCTCCTTGCAACTGGACTCAAGCAGTGCCGATTCAGGAGAGGTGTGGTTGGGGATTGCGCAACCCTTGCCATGCAATTACATGCGCAGCTGCCCTTACAAGGGGTATCCTTTGTCTTTTGAGACTGAACGGAGGCATCTGATCTGATGAGCATTGCTCTTCGGTGTCGGCTGATCCGTACATGCTGTGAAATTATAGAATACTCCATGTCCACCACTTTTCCTATCTATGATGTGCCTTCAATAAGTTTCCAGACATATTTGTATGGGCACTTTTATTTCTGGTATACATATGAAATTCTAGTCCCCCCCCCCTTCAAAATAATCTCCTCCGGCTGCAATGCGCTTGTTGTACCATTCCAAAACCTTCTGGTATGCCCCATGGAAGTCCTCTTGTGTATACATGTCAATTACTCTTGTCACAGTTTTTTTTTCGTCTCCTCAATTGTCTCATAACGACAACCTCTAAGGTTTTCCTTGAGCTTAGGGAATAACCAAAAATCACAAGGAGCAAGGTCTGGACTATAGGGAGGGTGAAGAACTGTCTTGATGCCCATCTTCGTCAAATAGTCTATGGCAAGGATGGAGCACTCTCCAGACAAACTTTGCACAACTCTTCCACATCTTCAGTTCCTCACAAATAATTGTGTGTACAGTTCCCACACTGACATCAAACTGTGCACTTATTGTCTCTATAGGCACATGACGGTCCTTATCCATGAAATTCTTTATTTGGCCAATCAACTCTGGTGTTCTGACTTTCCTACTTCTCCTACACCACTCATAATCCCTCACAAATTCCCCGCCTTCTTTGACTCTCTTATGCCACTCAAAAACTGATGCTTAATTCATGCAAGATGGTCCAAAAGCAGTCTGAAGCATTCCATACGTTTCTGTGGCATTTTTTCCAAGTTTCAAACAGAATTTTATTGCATATCGTTCTTCTAAATTTTCCTCACGTCCAGATTGCATTTTTGAAATCCATAAACTTTGACAATCAGGCTTTAGTAGGGTGTATTACAATTCCTACTGTGGCTGTTCATTTGGCATAAGAGATTTAAGGAAGGCAGGGAGTCTTTGAGGGATGATGAGAGGTGTGGGAGGAGTAGAGAAGTCAAAACACCAGAATGGATAGGCCAAATAAAGAATTTTCATGATAATGATCGTCGTGTGTTTATAGAGACATTAAGTGCACAGTTTGATGTCAGTGTGGGAAGTGTACACAAAATTATTTGCAAGGAATTGAAGACATGGAAGATTTGCGCAAAGTTTGTCCCAAGGGTGCGCCATATTTATCACAGACTATTTGACCAAGATGGGCATCAAAACAGTTACTCACCCTCTCTATAGTCCAGACCTTGCTCCCTGTGACTTTTGGTTATTCCCTAAGCTCAAGGAAAACCATTAGAGGCTGTCGTTATGAGACAATTTAGGAAATTAAAGAGACTGTGACGAAGGTCATTGACACGCTTACACAAAATGACTTCCATTGGAGCCTTCCAGAAGTTGTTGGAACAATGCCGCAAATGCATTGCAACCGGAGGAGATTACATTGAAGGGGACTAGAGTTTCACATGTGTACTATCAATAAATGTGCCCATACAAAAAAAGTTTGGAACGACTTATTGATAGTACACGCTTGAAACACTAGTCCCGTTCGAAATAAAAGATGATAGGAGAAAAGATAGTTGATAAGAGAGAAGAGAGAAGGGGAATGGAGAGAGAAGTTTTAAAAGAAACATGTTAATAAATAGAAAAAAAGGGTTCTTGGCCTTTGGGCCAGGATCAAAATGTAGTATCTGTTTTGATGCTGCGCTTCACTTTTTTGGTCTCGGTTAATGGAGGAGAAATCCTTTATGAATGATACATTTTTAAAAATTTTTGTTACTAACCAGAGTGCCCCTTTTTGGGAAGTTGGTTTACTCCACATTAAAAAACCAACTTTGTGTCTAGCTCTGCCCTCGTGAGGAGACAAATAAACAAACAAACAAACAAAAAAGAAACATGTTATTAGTTTTTTAACTCTTTTATTTTATTCTCCATGCGCCCGGACAATACCGGCTAACTCTGCTAATATAAGTTGTAATTGTGTCCGTACTTACAAACCTTACGATATTAAGCGATTTACCTGAAGAGTAATGATACTGCCTTTAGGAACTTCAATCTGCCAACTGATTTGAAGGTTTGGCGGCAGTACTAGACCATTATTGAACGTCAGCTTCTGAGGTTGACTTGTTGCTTGAAGTGTTGCAGAGTGAAAAGATCCTTGGAAAACAAATTATTCGAAATTACTGAAAAGAATTAAATTCTGATCTATTACATAAATAGGAAGTTGTCTGTGTGTATGCATGTTTGTATGTTGAGCTAAAAGTGAAAAAAAAAACAACTACAAAACAAACACCCATAAAGTTTTGTATTCTCTTGATCGGCGTTGTCCTGGATGAATAATAGCAACAATCAACCCGGAAATAAAGTGCGTTTTGACATGAGTAAAATCCGAAAATTGGAAGAAAAGCTGCAAATACCTTATAATATGTTTCCATTGCGCCATTTTGAATTTTCACTTCACTCTCTGTCTGTCTGTCTGTCTGTCTGTCTCTCTCTCTCTCTCTCTCTCTCTCTCTCTCTTTCTTTCTTTCTCTCTCTCTCTCTCTTTCTTTCTTTCTCTCTCTCTCTCTCTCTCTCTCTCTCTCTCTCTCTCTCTCTCTCTATATATATATATATATATATATATATATATATATATATATATATATATACTAGTATTTCAGCCCGGCATTGCCCGGGTGTTTGAATGTGTATGTTGAGCAAAATAAAATTAGTGGTAGTAGGAAGGCAGACTCAAACCCGTACCGCGAAGAAGTAAAAGAACGGGAAAAAACCTGACGTCTTTACTGTTACAACCACCGCCAAACCGGAAGTGACATAGATTTAAATTAAGGCTAGACAATCGAAAAGAGGGGATGACTTTCGAAAATATCGGTGAAAAAAGCGACCTCTCCCTGTAGAAAAGTTCCCAATTGAGGGTGAAGAAATGAATGTTTTCAGCCAATTTTTCCTTATTTGTCGTCTGAAAGGTCAGCTTCAAAGCGATACTGATCTTGTGAAAATTCGTCGCCTCCGTCAAAAGTTTTAGGCAGACATGCAAACATACATGCATACATTTATATATTGATAGCTCAAATTTTCGACCCAAACCGATTAAAAAGCTTGCCCTATCTCTGAATACCTTTTATGTAAAATTTCAAATGTTTAGACCAGAAATTGTCTAAGTAATTTGGTAAAGACCGCAGAGGTCAAATTTTTTTAAGTTTAACCCCTATTATGACCCCTTAACATTTATTGTTTTAGGCTCAAATCAAGTTATTAAGTTAGATCCATGTCCAAGGATATCTAAAATTTCAAGTGTTTACACCCAAAATTGGCGGAGGAGTTTGGTAGAGTTCTCAAAGGTCAATTCCTTGAACTTTGACCACTTGACAGCCAAATTTTTGGCCGAAAACGGATTATAAAGATTTTCCCAGATCTTAGTACCCTGTATATCAAATTTTGAGTCTGTAGATTTAGAATTGACAGAATTATTGCATAGGAAAATGTATACACACAGACACGTTCACTTTTTTATATATATATATATATATATATATATATATATATATATATATATATATATAAAGTGAGAATGTGTGTGTAAGGATAATTCTCAACCTATATACTCAACAAGTTTTTGATCTACAGACTTGAAATTTGGTATATACGGTATTCAGACATGTGGAAAACTTTTTAATCAGTTTTCCTCCAAAAAAAATGAGCTGCTAAGGGGTCAAACTTGGGAGTCATCGGATTTTTTTCTGTTTGTCAATTGTTTCTCAAGGTTTGAAAATACTTTTTAAAGACTTGGCAAGCTGGTCTAATGGCTATCGTAGTTGACTCACTGTTTTTAGGTTTTGGTTTCGATCTCAGCTTGAGTATTTTTTTTTTTACTTGCAACAAGTGAACTGTTTAGAAAAACATAATACTCGCATGCACATGTCTCAGTTTCTTTTAGGGTTTGTTTGTTTTGTTTTTTTTTACTTCATTTTTTTTTTTTAAGGAATTTAACGTTACGTTTAATACCGGACAATGCCAGGTACATCTGCTAGTATTTTATAAAACATTGTACATATAATATGTTCTTGTGTTCTTACTTGCGTCAGGTGGTCAGCTGGCATATCCGTGATGATTGTGTTATTGTTGCAATTTGGAAACACCAAAAAAAAAAAAAAAAAAAAACTTACTTGACGTCCAGTTGAAAAAAAACAACTCCTCAGTGACATTTCTTGCGGTATAATATTGCACAAAGACGAAGTTGTTTGTACTGAAGAATTGGTTTGTGTTGGAGTGCAAGGGTCGTCCTATAATGCAATTCTCCCATGCATCACTTCCTCCACTCCAGATTTCTAAATAGTCGTTGTCCATTTCCGGTTTGTCCAGAGTAAACTATAAACAGACAGAGGAAATAATGCAGAAGAGAATTTATATTAGTTTAACAGGTTTTCGAATAAAAAAAATAATAAAAGCAAAATAAATGAGAGTCGTCAACCTAAACCTAACCCTAACCCTAACCCAACCTAATAGTTCCCACACTGTCAGCTAGGCTTCAACCTCTGTCCCATCGATGAAATGTTGTATCTCTCTGCCTGTTTTACAAATATGTTAATGGTAGGTACTCCGAAGAATTTCAAGCCCTTGTACCCCTCAACGTAAATACCCCCCGACAAATCCGACAAGCAGCAAAATCCCACCCCTTCATAGTAGAAATCCTTAGATGTAAGAAAGCCTTCTACTCTAATGGTTTTTTTCCCCTCCCCCCCAGAACTGCTAGACTTTGAAATCCCCTTCCGGGTCCCTGCTTCCCCGACTGTACTAACATGAATGAAGTTCGAGTGTAATATAAACAGACATCTTGCTGCTAAACTCCCTACATAGTATATTAATTTATTTTTATTTCGGACTATTATTCTCCTCTTTATTAGTTGTTGTTTTTCATCTTTTATTGGTTTACAACAACTAATAAAGATGAGAATGATAGTCCGAAATAAAAATAAATTAATATATATATAATGCTCATCTCAAAAATGAATTCCAATTAAGGAATAATATATATCCCTACATAGTATCCCTGCAAATTATGCCCCCTACATGAAAGTGGTACTGTGCCTTGTTTGGGGTGAAAATGTAATTTTTTTTTTTAAAGAGGTTAAAAAATGTATGCAACATCTTTATATTCAAAACTCATACCCTTTTGCTCCCCTTTTCCCCCACTCTTCTTTCAATTACGTCCAGCCCATTCCTCTCTCTTGTTTTAAATAAATAAAACTCCTGCGTACTCGACAAAAGCAACATTGAACCTGGTCAGTACTAAAATGGGTGACCATTTGGGAATTCCAGGTGCTGTATGCGATCTCCGCTTATCTCGGCATTGTTTCTAGTCGTCTTGGACTTCTCCTTGCCACTGGACTCAAACAGTGCTGATTCAGGGGGGAGGTGTGGTTGGAGATTGTGCACCCTTTGCCTCACAATTTATTGCACAGTTATCCTTACGGGGGGTATCCATTGTATCTCGAGACTGAACAAAGGCATCAACTCAACAAAAAAATAAGCTTTTGTTTATAAAGACAGCTGGCTTTGTTTGCTGGTTGGCGCATGGTGGGGCAAAAGAGAGAGAGAGTTTGGGGGATTTGGCGGCGGCGGCGGAATGCTGTCAGTGAATTACAGTTCATAATACAGGTCTTTGTATCTGGAAAAGTACTTGTCTCTGCAAAATTTAATTGAGATTTTCTTATTCAGCATAGTTGAAAACCTACTCAGTCGTCATTTTAAAGAAAATTTTAAAGATGGACCTAATGTAAAAATTTACCGACTTTTTTACATAAACTATTGAAAATTATATTTTAAAAATTTATATTTAAAAAAATTATATTAGAAAAAATATATTTAAAAATAATTATACTTAAAAAAGTTATATTTAAAAAATATTATATTTAAAAAAAAGTTAAATTTAAAAAATTATATTTAAAAAAGTTATATCTAAAAAATATATATTTAAAAAAATTATATTAAAAAATTATATTAAAAAATATATGTTAAAAAATTATATTATAAAAAATATGTTAAAATAATTGTATTTAAAAAAATTATATTTAAAAAAAGTATATGTAAAAAAATTATATTTAAAAAAATTATATTTAAAAAAATTATATTTAAAAATTATATTAAAAAGATATATATTAAAAAATTATATTTTAAAAAAATATATTTAAAAAAAATTATATTTAAAAAATTATATTTAAAAAAAGTATATGTAAAAAGTATTATATTAAAAAAAATATATCTAAAAAAATTATATGTAAAAAAATTATATTTAAAAAAATTATATTTAAAAAATTATATTTAAAAAGTTATCTTTAAAAAACTTATACTTTAAAAAATTATATTTAAAAAAATTATATTTAAAAAATTATATTTAAGAAAAATTATATTTAAAAAAATTATATCTAAAACATTATATTAAAAAAATTATATTTAAAAAATTATATTTTAAAAAATTATATTTAAAAAATTATATTTAAAAAATTATGTCTAAAAAATTATATTTAAAAAAATTATATTTAAAAAAATTATATTTAAAAAATTATATTTAAAAAATTATATTTTAAAAAATTATATTTAAAAAAAATATATTTAAAAAAATTATATCTAAAACATTATATTAAAAAAATTATATTTAAAAAATTATATTTTAAAAAATTATATTTTAAAAAATTATATTTAAAAAAATTATATTTAAAAAATTATATCTAAAACATTATATTAAAAAAATTATATTTAAAAAATTATATTTTAAAAAATTATATTTAAAAAAATTATATCTAAAAAATTATATTTAAAAAAATTATATTTAAAAAAATTATATTTAAAAAAAAAACTTCTGCAAGTGCTTTTAAAAAAAACAGATAAACGTTCGTAAATTTATATATAAACCACGTGTTAACATATAACGTAACAGTGTAGATTACATTCCTTTTTGTCATGCCAGGGTTCGAGGCTATCTTTACAGCCTAAACAACATATTTGTCAATTTTTTTTTTAATTCTAAAAAATATTTATATCTATCTTGGTATAACTTTTTATTCAGTAATATTCTAAGATTATTCATGACGTTATTCAGTAATATTCTAAGATTATTCATGATTTTTACCAATGTTTTATCTTAGAATTTCAAATAAAACTTTTGTAAAATGTTCAAACTTTATATATTCGTCCCAAACAACAACTGCCATTCTGTCCAGACTCAGTTGTTTTTATTCGCACGTCGTGATTTCGATTCATAAATTCTGTTTTCATTATACATTGTTCTATTCGCCAGGCAATTCTTTTTGTCCACTTCACGTTTACATGTGATTCAGTTGCGTCCGAGTTCAATAACCAGGACGATCTTTATTCTCACTGTTTGTTTTGAGTGCACTACCTCTCTGCCTCGCCTTCTCTTTCATCACTCTTTTACATACGTCCAGCCCATTCCTCTTTCTTGTTTTGATGGATTGGAAATAATAATAACTTAGCAAGACCCGTGAAAATTCCACGGAATGTGAAATATATTTAATCAACAAATATGTTTTGATAAAGTTAATATTTTTCTAGATAGCACAAAAAAATTATGTTTTTGGACAGAATAACCAATAACATGCAGCAAATATGAGTTTATTAACATTTCTATGAAAATAGTATCCATTGTATTTTAAATATAGAACTGACCCAAATGAGATAAACTAATAAGCACTAATAAATACTTAGAGCATAATATTGTGCTACATAGTTCAATACCAATAATAAAATTACATTGTAAGAGACCATCTTTAATTTACTCCCTCAGTCCAGCACCTCTTGGCTGGCAAAGTTCTTCAATTTTTTGTTCTGTTTCTTTTGAATGATAACACTACTACTAATAATACCGCAAATGATGATGATGATGATGATGATGATGATGATGATGATGATGATGATGATGATGACGACGATGATAATAATAATAATAATAATAATAATAATGAAGAACACTGAAGCTGCATATCTACAAGTTCTACACCCCCATCACGCATCCCCTCCCATTGTCTCATCACCGTCTCCGCTCCTCCAAAAAAGTGATACCAAAGAGTCAAGAAGGGTCAAGGAGGATTGAAAGACTGACGAGAGAGCGCTGACCAGACCTCCGCTGGACAAGCGCGATGAGAACTGGGACCTTGGGGAGGCTTAGTGCCACTCAAATTCCAGTATAGACCAATGGCCACTGCCAGCGAGAAATCAATGGTAAGAGGCCGTTGTGATGACGCAAATTTATTTGCAAATGCTATCGAAGGAGGTGGAGAGAGCTGGACGTCTGGGGAGACTTGTTGTCACTCAGCTTCCAGAGAACCCCACAAGTTTCCAATCAGATCCTTGATGACTTGTGTGAAAGCTCCATGTGAGCCAATAATAATAATAATAATAATAAAAATGAAACAAAAGTCTTCTACTTCCTCTATCTATGAATTGTTTGAAACATGGAACTAGGCCAGAGAGTCGAAATGGAAAAGAAATATAAAGAAAGGCAAGATAACACCAATAATCGTAGGTTGAACTAGTAACAATCTAAAAAAACTAAAAAAAAAAAAAATGGGAGAAATTGGAATCGGGGGGTAGCAAAAAAGGATACAATGGATATTAATAATGGAAACGGCTGAAATCTTTAGGAAACCCCTAGAATGTGGAAACCAGCCAACATAAACTACGAAACACTAGCAAGCAACTTAAATACTGCAATAACAATATAACAAAAACACAATACAATCACATGAAACAAAGAAAATCGAAACTGCAAAATGTTAATTTAAATACATCCCTTAAAATAAAATAATATAGTGTCAGCACCAATTGGCACCACACCAAACCGAGAAGGATCTAGAAGGATTGAAAGACCACGGAGAGAAAACACTAACCAGACCTCCACTAGAAGGGTGCGAACATTGACATCCAAATTCCACTGAAGACCAATCGTCATTGCCAGTGATGAGCCGTTCCATATAAGTTAGCAAATTTACCGAATTTTCATTACTAATGATTACTATATTGTCCAATTTCTACTGTACACTCTTTAACCCTTATCCTCGAGTGGCCTCTTGGCCTTGATAATGTGGTGATGCCTGTGTAAAAAAAAACAAAAAAAAAACTCAATTGCAAGTGATTATGGTGATAATGTAAGTTTATTTAAAGACGAGGCAAGTACTTCAAATCGTTTTATTTTTTTTTTACAAAGGGGTCACCACATATCAAGGCCCGGAGGCCACTCAAGGATAAGGGTTAATGTGTGTATGGTTGTCATTGGGATAATAGCGTAGTAATCGTTTGGGGTGGAAGATTATTTAAGAGAAAGGTTGAATAAGAACTTGTTTACGTTGGACTTGAAGACGACAGTATTGTAGTCAGCTGGAAAGCAGACCAGTAGAACAAAGTTCCATGGGCGGGCAGATCTAGGAAACAACGCTTTTTTCGTGGAATCTACGTATAGGTTTAGGCATCGAGAAGGAGCAGGGGAAATTTTTGATGGTGGAATCTAATAGTTAGTGTCCCTTTTCTCTTCTCTGCGACCTCTTTGCTGTAGAAGAGACGTTGCGAGCCTGGCTCTGCTCTATCATTATTTTCATGGCAGGTGCTTGTCCGAGCTTCAATCTATTGTCCCCCTCCCCATGTCAAATTTCCACAAAAAGTACTCGTCCAGCTACAACCACTATCAACAATTTCCTTCCATCTCCATCTGTGCCTAAATCTAAACACAAGTTCCATGGACAAAGCTTCTTTCTTAGGATTGCCCACCTGCAGAACTCTGTTCCACTAGCATGCTTTCTAGCTGACTGCAACATGGTCGTATTCAAGTCCAATGTAAACAAATCCTTGTTGAGCCACTCCATTAAATAGTCATTTTCTACCCAATTTCGATCACCATATACGCGCTAACCTTTATCTTTGTGAGGCCTTCGGGCCTTGAAAAGTAGTGACCCCCCCCCCAACCCCTACAAAAAAAAAAGAAAAAACAACAACAAAAAAACACAAAAAAATATATGCAAATTCATTTCCAAAGGTCACCAACAGAGGTGGAGACTACTGGAAAACTGAGAAGACTTGTTGCCACCCAGACTCCAAGGAACACTACGGTTTGTTATCAGTAAGTAATATCAGATAATGACCTGTGTGAGAACTCCTAGTGAGTACCAAAAATAATGTAACTTACCTCGATTATAATTCTGGACCCTATCGGTGCCTCTATGGTTATTATGCAGTTGGTATTGCTCTTAATTAAATCCGGATTTGCTGTAAAATTGCCGTTAATCCCTTTTTGGAAATAGTTGCAATATTGGGCTGTCATAAATAAAATTGCAAACCATTAATAATATAAAACTCAGAAAAAAATACAAGAAAAAGTTTTTTTAAAAAGTGCAACGATGGTGTTTGTTTATTTTACTTAACATAATTATTTATTTGAATTGCTCTCACGTTGAGAATGGGAACTCCAGTAAAGTAAGGTTAGGGTTAGTTTAGGGTTATGGTTAGTTTATGGTTATAGTTAGCTTAGGGGTATGGTTAGCTTAGGTTACGGTTAGTTGGAGGTTAGGGTTAGTTTAGGGTACGATTAGATTAGGATTACAGTTAGTTTAGGGTTACAGTTAGCTTAGGGTTAATTTAGGGTTACGATTTGTTTAGGGTTAGAGTTAGTTTAGGGTTATGGTTAGTTTATGAATAGAGTTAGTTTAGGGTTATGGTTACCTTAGGGTTACGGTTAGTTTAGGGTTACAGTTAGCTTAGGCTTAGAGTTAGGTTAGGGTTAGTTTAGGGTTAGGGTTAGTTTAGAATTAGGATTAGTTTAGCGTTAGGGTTAGTTTAGGGTTAGTTTAGGGTTAAGGTAAACAAAAACGATTTGGTTTTTGTCTGATTGAAAAGCTGGACCAGTACTAAAAAAGTACACTTTATCAAATCTGCAATACTAATGATTACTACGATACTATCCCATTGATTACTGTACACGCAATAACCCTTATCCCTGAGTGGCTTTCGGGCCTTGATAAGCGGTGACTTCCATGTAAAAAAAAACAAAAACAAAAAAAACATAGATTCCACAAACAAAGCTTCTTTCCTAAAACTTCCCGCCTGTGGGACACTGTTCCGCTGGCCTGCTTCCCGGTTGAATACAACATGGTAGCCTTCAAATCCAATGTAAACAAGTTCTTGTTGACCTGTCCACATAAATAACCAAATTCTACCCCCCTCCCCCAAAAACAAAACTAGGCAGTACTGTGCACTAATTTCTTAACACAAGTATTTAAAAATAATATTAACTAGCGGGACCTGTGGAAATTCCACAGGGGACTCATTCATATGTTGACATTCTGTAGATGTTCAGTGTAAATGGAGACGCTCTGATATTATTGGAGCTTTTTTGTTTAAACCGCAAAAGTATTTATCTAAGCTAGCACGAACGCCCAGTAAAGTACGCTTAAATATGATATTTTAATTCTTGCAGATTTTGTGTATATTATTATAGAATTAATGTTCTATCGAGTTCATATGTTATAAAGTTGTGATTTAAAAAATAAAATATATATCCATATGACTTGGGTGCATTAGTTTGAATCGAAACCGAAATAAAAACTTATATATATATATATATATATAACTTGAGTTCCTTCAGCTATAATCAAAACCAAAACTTATGAAGAATTCTTGGTAAAATTATTTATTACAAGAAATAGAAGAACATAACAATTAAACGACTCAGATGTAAGCGTGACAGACAAAAGAACACACACGCTATCGTATTAATATATAGATTACTCACGGCAATCCATTTCATCTGAACTATCCCCACAATCATTTTGTCCGTCACATACCCATTTAGAGGAGAGGCAGTTGCCATTTCGACAAGAAAAGGAACCTACAACATAAAAAGAAACAAAAAACGAGAAATAAACAAGAAGAAAAATATAAAGTAAAGTTGCTCAGAGCACTTGTGGCGTGGTCCCTAACCTTGGCAGATGCCATCTTGGACGACGATAGCGTTTTTGTATATAACCACCGACATTTAATATGGATTGGGATATAAAGATTATGTTTTCACAAAGGAAGAAAATTGATGATATACCTGGTGCCTGAAATAAGTTTTAAGTATTCAGCACTTTTATTGCTAGTACACACACATGAAACTCTAGTCCCCTCCAAAGTAATCTCCTCCGGCTGCAATGCACTTGTTATACCATTCCAATAACTTCTGGAAGGCTCTATAGAAGTCCTCTTGCATGAGCATGTCAATGACCCTTTTTTATCTCTTCAATTGTCTTATAACGACAGCCTCTAAGGTTTTCCTTGAGCTTAGGAAATAACTAAAAGTCACAGGGAGCAAGGTCTGGACTATAGGGAGGGTGAGGAACTGTCTTGATGCCCATCTTGGTCAAATAGTTTCTGACAAGGATGAAGTTGTGGACTGATGGTTTGAGATATACTTTGTGCAAATCTTTCACATCTTCAATTTCTTGTGAATAATTGTGTGTACACACTGACACCAAACTGTGCACTTATTGTCTCTATAGACACACGACGGTCCTTATCCATGAAATTCTTTATTTGGCCAATCAACTCTGGTGTTCTGACTTTTTTACATCTCCCACACCTGTCATCATCCCTTACAGACTTCCTGACTTCCTTGAATCTCTTATGCCACTCAAAAATTGACACTCGATTTATGCAAAGATGGTCCAAAAACAGTCTGAAGCATTCCATACGTTTCTGTTGCATTTGTTCCAAGTTTAAAACAGAATTTTATTGCATATCGTTCTTCTAAAGTGTGCTCATGTCCAAATTGCAGTTTTTAAATTCACCAGTTGTGATAATCAGGCTTTAGTAGGGTGTCTTCCAATTCCTGCTGTCGCTGTTCATTTGAACCTTAAATCATAAAAATTTGTCAGCCATCTCATAAGATGTGTAGTAATAGCATACTGAATTTTCAAGAGTCTACGACAATTTTAAATGCTTGTACGAAAAAAGTTTGAAAACTTATTGAAGGCGTGTCTGGTACATGTAACATGTATTTATATACAGGTACCTGTTGTTGTTGTTGTTGTTGTTGTTGTTGTTGTTGTTGTTGTTGTTGTTGTTGTTGTTGTTGTTGTTGTTGTTGTTGTTGTTGTTGTTGTTGTTGCTGCTGCTGCTGCTGCTGCTGCTGCTGCTGTTGTTGTTGTTGTTGTTGTTGTTGTTGTTGTTGTTGTTGTTGTTGTTGTTGTTGTTGTTGTTGTTGTTGTTGTTGTTGAAGAAGAAGAAGAAGAAGAAGAAGAAGAAGAAGAAGAAGAAGAAGAAGAAGAAGAAGAAACACCCATCAAAGTTTTTACTTACCATTAAGGCATGCTTCTTTTTGACATACAAAAGAATATGACCGGTCACATTCGGTTACCATGTAGAAACCATGGTTCTTCATTGTCACACAATCTCCCACTAACCAATCAGGTTGAAAATTGTCCCAATATCCATCACAATCATTGTTATCTTCCTTTGAATAGCCTGTAAAGTCAAAATAAAATTTAAATAAAACTTTCAAAATTCGTAAAAAAAAAAAAAAAAAGGATGGCTTTAGAAAAAGATTAATTTGTGAACATCATCATCTTGGTTTTCTTCATTCATAGCTGCAAGCTGGCTTAGTATGAATGGATGAACATGCACAACATTAGCCAATCTACATATTAATTTATTCAATTCTCAAAACTATGAATAAGCATAAATGATGTGTACCTTTGTGGAATGGTCCCTAGCTTTAGTTAAAGCCATCTTGGTGTGTGTTTGTCTATAGCCAAGAATTACAGCGACATTTAATATGGGTATAAAAGTTATGTTTTTAGGAAAGGAAGAATATGAACCATATATATATATATATATATATATACATATATATATATATATATATATATATATATATATATATATATGTATATATATATATATATATATCGTTCATATTCTTCCTTTCCTAAAAGACATCAGCCACTCTGATGAGTCGTAGGCGACAAAACACATGTCAGTGAATAATTATATTTTAAAAAACAAATATATATATATATATATATATATATATATATATATATATATATATATATATATAGTAAGTTATAAAATATATATGGCGATTAAGCTACACTGAATATTCCGTGTTTCATCCACTCTAGGACTCCTCAGAGTGGATGAAACGCGGAATATTCAGTGTAGCTTAATCGCCATGTATATTTTATAACTTGCTAACTAGCTCTACCTACATATTGAGCACTTTTGAAGTAAATACTTAGTTTACGCATAAATTTATACTTTCGTATATTAATTTTATGTGAGTAAATTAAATAGTTATGCATATATATATATATATATATTTAAAGAAAAGAGATGACAGGTGAATATATATATATATATATATATATATATATATATATATATATATATTTATATATTTATATATATATACAAACATATATATATATATATATATATATATAGTTAAATAGAATTGTAGAAGGCGGTACAATGCAGAAGTAACGGAAAGACACAAGCTGAGGCAGGTGAGAAATTTATTAATGCAACTTATAAATACATGTGTACATATTCATATTTCATATACGCAGTATATTTATATTTGCACAGTGGTTACCTGGGAAAGTCGGTTTGGTGGTATGTCCGTGTAATATAATATTTCGAGAAAGTCTCTTCCTCAGATATTTACTTGACTTTGAAAAACATGCTGTTGTAAGTAGTTACTGCTTACAACCGCACGTTTTTCAAAGTCAAGTAAATATCTGACGAAGAGATCTTTTCGAAATATTATATTACACGGACATACCACCAGACCGACTTTCCCAGGTAACCACTGTGCAAATATGAATATACTGCATATATGAAATATGAATATGTACACATGTATTTATAAGTTGTATTAATAAATTTCTCACCTGCCTCAGCTTGTGTCTTTCCGTTACTTCTGCATTGTACCGCCTTCTACAATTCTATTTAACTACATACTATACAATGCTTCAAGCAAACTACACCCACCTCTTATATATATATATATATATATATATATATATATATATATATATATATATATATATGTATAAGAGAAAGAAAATTAAAACTGTAAGTTAAAATTTACAATCAAATTTATTGTTTGACTGAATACTCCAAAAAACAATCTACAAAATGTCCCTATTCTGCAGAGTTTTAAAGAATGCTATTTTTGCTATTCTTCTCATCAGATAACAGAAAGCAATCAGCAACTTATATTTGAAGCAATGCTAGAACTTGCTGTTTATGGCATTAAGTGAAGCCAGCAAATTCCAGCATTGCTACAAATATAATTTGCTGATTTCTTTCATGAAACACGCTTTTGGGAGTGCTGTAAATAGTCAATGTTGAAACTTTGTATACAAAGTGTTCGGGTGTTTCTGTATGGTTTCGTATTCCGTTTCATGCTTGGTGGCTTCCATTCTGTATTTGCACCAACTGTATCCATTTCTTCCATCTTTATTTTGCTAATAGATTTTTTTACTTCTTTCAGAATTCTCTTCAACTTACCGATCCAATATTTGCTTTCATTCCTGAATTCATTCGCCGCATTTTGCTTCAGGTAATCAAATTCAGTATCGTCTTTCGGATTGGCCAGTTTACCTCCATACCTTAAGAGAAATTTAAAAAAATCTAATATAAAGAGTCATTTTGTTAGATTTTCTATTCCCATAAAATTTTTTTATTCCTATAAAATTTTTTAATTCCTATAAAATTTTTTTATTCCTATAAAATTTTTTAATTCCTATAAAATTTTTTAATTCCTATAAAATTTTTTAATTCCTATAAAAATTTTTATTCCCATTTAATTCCTATAAATTTTTTTTCCTATAAAATTTTTTAATTCCTATAAAAGTTTTTAATTCCTATAAAACTTTTTTATTCCTATAAAATTTTTTATTCCCATTTAATTCCTATAAAAATTTTTTATTCCTATAAAAGTTTTTAATTCCTATAAAAGTTTTTAATTCCTATAAAACTTTTTTATTCCTATAAAATTTTTTTATTCCTATAAAATTTTTTAATTCCTATAAAATTTTTTATTCCCATTTAATTCCTATAAATTTTTTTATTCTTATAAAAATTTTTAATTCCTATAAAAAAAATTTTATTCCTTTAAAATATTTTATTCCTATAAAAAATTTTTATTCCTATAAAATTTTTTAATTCCTATAAAATATTTTTATTTCTATAAAAAAATTTTATTCCTATAAATTTTTTTTATTCCTATAAACTGAGCACTTAAATTTGTTTAGCTAAAAAATGCTACTCATGCAGAGAACGACTCGTTTTCCCATGGATATTGTGCCGGCATTTTCCGTCAGTTTATGTAAACTGTCAATATCATATTTAAGCGTACCTTACAACCGGGCAACGCCGGGTACCAGACAAGACAGTATTTCTATATACCGACGACTTCAAAACTGATATGATCACTGATTGGCTTAAATTATTCTTTGCTGATAAAAGCATTTGGTATTGCCAATCATTCTATCAAACTCTGGAATCTGTATAGAATTTTGAATGGAACCCTTATTTAATCCACAGACGTAGTATACTTTAGTTCTGTCAGCCATGACCAAGTAGAAGTCGTCAGTAATTCCTAATTGTATTCTACATATCAGAACACCTCACTTGGTAAGGAGTACCATGATAGACAGGTGACACCTGATCGTCATCAAACTACTCTCCGACAATCAGCAAAGAATAACGGGAAAGATCGTGGATAGAAGAAGCAATGCCTGTTCCATCACTGCAATGTTGCATCTCTGTGTCCATTTTACAAATATTTTAATGGAATGTGCTCTGAACTCGTTGCACTTGTGTGCACTCGACGTACATATCCCCGACAACCTCACTTAGCAACAAAATCTCACCCCTTCGCTGTTGATGTCCCTAAATGCTAGAAAACTTTCTACTCTAATATTCTCTTCCCTCGAACAGTTAGACTTTGGAATTCCCTTCCTGCTACTGCTTCCCTGACTGTACTGATATGCAGAAATTTAAATGTAATGTAAACCAACATCTTGTTAATCTTTCCTAGGTATGGTCCTAAATAGTAGCCCCTTACCTCCATGTGGCGATATGCCTTGTTAGGGGCGAAAGTGAAAAAAAAAAACATACATAGACAGTCTGAATACCTGGCGTGAGAGATATGGATGGAGAGCCATAACCCTCAATGAATTCTGAACATAGTCTGAACCATCATTCTTCAGAACGGTATCACTTGCAACTGAATTTTAGCTATCCTAGTGTGTTTCGCTGTTTCTGGCTTACCTTTTGCAAATATTGGCGGCAAGTTGTTGGCTCTTGTGTACGTTTACGAACAGATAACAATTGCCGAATTTTGGTTTCCATCCTAAAAAAAAAAAAAAAGAGAAAAATTAGAATCAGTTAGAAATAAGATGCAAACTTAAAAGCAATACTGTAAACATAAACTCAAGGGATAAAATATTTGGTATAAAATCTAGAAATAATATGTTTGAAAAATCTAATATATAAACGGTCCTTTGTCTGTCTGTCTGCCTGTCTCATATTTTCAAACTCTATCTCCTCCGAAACTAAGAGTCGCAAAGCAGCACTAGGGGCCTCAAAATATTGGAATTCTTTACGGGCCGTTTTTTTTTATTGGTCTTTAGCCGGTTAAAATAGTTTTTAAGGGGGTCAAAAATGGGTCAAAATTGAAAAACTCGTTGAACATTTTGTACATTCACCTTACTTTATTTTTAGTTTTTAATCAATTTATATGTGTGTATCGTTGGTACAGTGGTAACGTCACCAGCTTTGAATGCTTCGGTTTCGATTCTAGCTGATTCTTCTTTCTTTTTTTTTCTTTTTTTTTTTTAACTTTGGAAATCACGACTCTATAATAATATATACAATATCTGGGCAAATTAAAATATCATATTCAACCATATTTTATGCCCGGGCAAAGCCGGGCGCCCCCTCCTGCTAGTATTAACTAAATAATAACTTGAAAAAATAATCACTAGAAGATAATAAACTGAATTATAATAAGACTTGCCCTGAAACTAATGATTACTACATTACAAAGCAAATTTTAAAAAATGCAGATAAAGCCTGCTTGAAACTTTATAAATATGTTACTGATAAAAAAAAAAAATGAATCTCGACTGTATTAACTGGAAAGGTCCTATTCGTGGGCTGGAAAATTTTTTAAATATTATTATTTTTTTTTAACGCGCTGATGAAACCCAAGTTTGTGCAAAATATAATTTGATGAATCGTTATATCTTTATATGCTAGCACTGGGGACTGAAACAATTGTATGCAATGTTGTGGCTAATAAAAGTAAAACTTTCCTATGTATGTCCTATGCGAAGTCTTAGCTGTTAGATAAGAGAGACCCTATCTGTGCATATAGATACAAAGTGCCTTAACTAAGTTTTCAAGCATTTTTCGTATGGCACTTTTATCGATAGTACACTAGGTGTATCAGAATTTTTGTAGGAATTTTTGACACTCCTAACACGAAACTGCGAATAAAATATTAAAAAAACTCGTAATTTCTCATTTAAAAGTGGGTTGTTTATTTTCTTTATGGATTATACTTCCAAAATAAACTATTAAAGTTGTATAAAAAGTAATAGAAATATTATTTTTTTATTTTTTAAAAAACAGTAATGAAATTAATCGAATTTTACGAGTTCAGTATTTTTCAGTTTTTAAACTTTAAAAATCTATCAAAATTTTTCTATTGATTCTATTTTTACGATATTTTCAGAGTCAATGTGAAATTTTATGATCTTTCCAATAAACTGAATATAATATTTTAGACAAACATCTTTTTTTATGCACGCCCCCCCCATTTTGAAATGTCTATTAGAAAGTAAATAATTAATTTACTCGCCAAAGTTTTATATATCACAAATTGAATATAAAAGATCAATAAATAATATATTCAAATTTAAAACAAAAAAAGTAGTGTTTTTTAGAAATTTTACTGTAAAGTCCGAAGTTTAAAACCTTTTTTTTTTTTAAATCACGTTGTTTTTTTGTTTGTTTTTTTTTTTGTTTTTTTAAAATGAAACCTTGGTCCTTGCTCCTTTAATTGAAAAAAAAATTAGGGTTTGAATAACATTTTTCGAGTAGTTATAAGCTTGGAAACACAGGAGAGTCGAATTATTCAATATTTTTCACAAATTTCTGACACACTTAATAGTACACACATAAAACTTTAGTCTACTTCGAAGTAATCCCCCCCCCAACCCACCCCTACCCCCGGTTGCAATACATTTGTTGCACTATTCCAACAACTTCTGGAAGGCCCTACGAAGTCATCTTATGTGAGCGTGTCAATGACCCTCATCACAGCCTCTTTCCTCTGCTCAATTGTCTCATAACGACAGCCTGTAAGGTTTTCCTTGAGCTTAGGAAATAACCAAAAGTCACAGGAAGCAAGGTCCGGACTATAGGGAAGGCGAGGAACTGTTTTGATGCCCATCTTGGTCAAATAGTCTGTGATCTTCTCTGAGCACCCTTGGGACAAACTTCACGCAAATCTTTGATTTCTTGTGAATAATTGTATGTACAGTTCCCACACTGACATCAAATTGTGCACTTATTATCTCTATAGATACACAATGGTCCTTATCCTTGAAATTCTTTATTTGGCCAATCAACTCTAGTGTTTTGACTTCCTTACTCCTCCCACACCTTTCATCATTCCTTACTTGAATCTTCTATGACACTCAAAAACTGATGCTCGATTCATGCAAGATGGTCTAAAAGCAGTCTGAAGCATTCCATACGTTTCTGTGTCGTTTTTTCCAAGTTTAAAACAGAATTTTATCGCATATCATTCTTCTAACGTGTCTTCACGTCCAGGTTGCATTTTTGAAATTCACCAACTGTGAAAATCAGGCTTTAGTAGGATGTATTCCAGTTCCTGCTGTAGCTGTTCATTTGAACTCGAAATCATAAAAAATTGGTAATTCATATCATAAGACGTACGTATAACGATAACGTACTTAATTTTCAAGATTCAACAATTGTAAATAAATACACAAAAAAATTTGGAAACTTATTGAAGGCACTATGCAAAATTTGGCTGCTACAACTTCTCTTTTTGCCCATCTGTAACCTTGAGAATATTCATCAAGTCGTTTTGACGCATACAAATACAGACTAAAAAATGCTTGATTATAAAATAGAGTCTTACCATTTTGGCATTCAAACGTTAGCATTCCAATGGTTTCCGTTTCTGAACTAGCAAGACTGATTATCTGCAAAGATAAAATTTAGCTCAATAAATTGTCAACATCGAAATTCAAATTATTATTCAGTAAGTTTTAGATTTCATACCTATATATATATATATATATATATATATATATATATATATATATATATATATATATATATATATATATATAATATCAACTTATCTTGTGCTTCCTTTTTTAAAATTAAATATGTTTTTAACTCTTTTTCAAGATGTCTTTTAACATGTTTTATTAATCATTTGTTCATATATATATATATATATATATATATATATATATATATATATATATATATATATATATATATTAGTTTAATATTATTTATTAATTATTAATTAATAATTATTACGTGCATAAAAGTAAGTCATCTAATTAATAATTAATAAATAATATTTAAATTAAAAAAAAAAAGTAATACGTCCTAAAATGTGGGCGAAGACAAATATAAACAAAGGGCAAATAACTCCTTTCTTATAAAAAAAAAATGCTCAGGTGGCGGGAAAAAAAGAAAGAAATTAATCGCTAATAAAAAATAAATAAAAATTCAACAATCTTTATATGTATAGGTCTTAGCTGATTCATAAGCCTGCGACAGTCAAATTTACTACTTCTTACCGAATATAGCATGTGCCCAATTCTTTTCATAATCATCCCATATGCAAATGAGGTTACTTCTTAAATGTAGATTTCTTTTGAATAAATAGTATGTATAGAAATCATGCTGGAATAAAGTGTATATAAGTCCGTTTTCAATCTGAAAATTAATTTATAAAACAGTCTACATCTTCTATAATATAAATTTCACCTGTCTGTTTAAATGTATGTATGTATATATGTACGTTTGTATGTCTGCCTAAAACTTTCGACAGAAGCGACGAATTTTCACGATATCGGTATCGTTTTGAAGCTCGACCCTTCAGACAACAAATATCGAAAAATTTGGCCAAAAACATTAATTCCTTCACTCTCAACTGGGCACTTTTCTACAAGAAAGGCGTCGCTTTTTTTTCACCGATATTTTCGAAAGTCATCCACTCTTTTCGATTGACTAGCCTTAATTTAAACCTTCGCCACTTTCAGTTTGGCGATGGACGCAACAGCAAAGACGTCAAGTTTTTTTGTTTTTTTTTCACATTCTTTTTCTCTTTCACGGTACGGGTTCGAGCCTGCCTGCCTACTACCATTTTTTTCTTTTTTTTTTTGTTTTTGTTCAACATACACCTCCAAACACCCAGGCAATGCTGGGCACCCACGCTAGTATTAATTAAATTGTGAACAAACAAAACGGACAGACAAGAACATGACTTTATTATAATGCAGGAAAGCAAGGACGCCCAGAGAATCAACAGAGTTTTATATATATATATATATATATATATATATATATATATATATATATATACTAGCTGGCTGCCCGGCATTGCCCAATCGTACAATACGCTAAAACATGATATTTTAATTTATGCAGATTGCGTATGTATTATCATAGAATCAATCTTCTATTGATTATTATATATTACGAGGAATAATTTATATATAACTACTTAATTTACTCACATAAGATTAATATACGAAAGTATAGATTTATGTGTAAACTTTAAGTATTTACTTCAAAAGTGCTCAATATGTAGGTAGAGCTAGTTAGTAATTTATAAAATATATATGGCGATTAAGCTACACTGAATATTCCGCGTTTCATCCACTCTTAGGACTCTCTAGGCTTATGCGTGAATTCTGTGGTTGTTTATCGTTTTTATATGCTCCTATTCTATTGAGATTTTTGTTAGCCGATCAGCTTTCTAGTATCCTAAACAACCACAGAATTCGTGCATAAGCCTGAAGAGTCCTAGAGTGGATGAAACGCGGAATATTCAGTGTAGCTTAATCGCCATATATATTTTATACATTACTATATAAATATATATATATATATATATATATATATATATATATATATATATATATATATATACTAGCTGGCTGCCCGGCATTGCCCAATCGTACAATACGCTAAAACATGATATTTTAATTTATGCAGATTGCGTATGCATTATTATAGAAGCAATCCTCTATTGATTATTATATACTACAAGGAATAATTTGCCTGGTGGAGTAATTCGCAAAATAAAAATATAAAATAATGATAATGTCGTTCATCAAATTCTGTGTTTGTTTACAATATCACGTCAGCTGAAATTTGGGCTTGACAATGAATGCCCTGAAAAAGTAATTTCTGATTAATGTTTAGTTTTAAAACATGTAAATGAAGAATTGATTTGCAGCGATTTTAAATGGTATTTCTTTTATCATCAATAGAAATCATTAATAATAAAAAAAAAATTTAATTTAATGATGAGGTATACCCGGGCTTGAACAAGGGATCATTCGAGTTGTCATCGAATGATCTACCACTGAACTATATCTCTAGATGACAATAATTATGGGGGGTCTTTAAGAAGAAATGATTTCCTGAGGTTGTATTATCTTCCTTTGCCGGTGTAATGTAAAATATTTCCCTGTAAAAATTCTTTTTTTAGCTATAATAAAGAAAGACTACTTTAAGGATCAGAGTTTTTTGGATAAATTTCTGTACAAAACATATCTAAGAACACTGCCAGACATATAAATTAGCTTTGTGTGAAATTTGCAAAAGATAGGCTCGGCCGTTTTGAAATCTATGAAGAAGGAACATGTGCGCGCACACAAACACACACAAGCACAAACATACACACACACAAATGTTACAAGAAAAAGGGTCCCCTTTTCTTGTAAGTAAGAAGAACATTAGATAAATGAAAATGAGATTGGGATAGACCGAGATTCGAACCTTGTAAGCCAGGTTCAGAAATAGATTCGGAAGATGGAATGTTAGAATTTCACATTGTTCAATTTCATATCAAATAGTTTCGATATGTTTGTTTTATGGAAAGTGAATTAAAAAGGTCAGCTAAAAAAAAATAATGAACAATAACAATTTAAAAACATATTGAAAAATAAGTTAGGTTGAAAAATAGGTTAGTGAGAATTCTTTGTTGCAGAAGTGTGTGTGGAGGACGTGTCAGCCATGTGAGTTCACCACGTGAGTCCATCACGTTTTGAACCACACTTATGACGTCATAGCAGAAAGGGAATTTCTCAATATAGGAGCCAGGATTAGCAGATTAGTCAAAGAAGATCAGAGGCAGTCGAGTCCGGATCGAAGAACCAGCAGGGTCAGTCAGAAAGAGCTGACATGATCAGAGGAGGGTCCCTTTAGAAGCAAAGGGAGAACGGTTTAATCATATAGAACAACTTTGAATTCCTTGACGTCATCATCATTCGACCGGTCGAACTGATAATAAAGAAAATCATCATGTTTTTGTAAAACTGAGTCGAGTCGTCATTCAACAGCAAAAGATAATGTGTAATCCTTAATATGAACTTTGTATGACCTCCTTCCAAGTAATGTGTCCCTCCATCATAAGTAATGACTGTCCCCTCTTGTGTTAAAAGAACTGATCACCCTCTCCCTACTGTATATGTTTAAGAAGAAACACTCCAGAACTGTATAAATGTATCTTCCCCTCATCAATATGAATGTCCCCATCCTATCTCTTTAATATGAAACCCCCTACTATACAACACAAACACACACACAAACACATACACAAACACATACACACACACAAACCAAAACACACACAAACACATACAAACACACAAACACATACACACACACAAACACACAAACAAAAACACACACACATACACACAAACACATACAAACACATACACACACAAACACACAAACAAAAACACACAAACAAAAACACACACACAAATACACACACACATACACACAAACAAAAACACACAAACAAAAACACACAAACAAAAACACACACACAAACACACACACACATACACACAAACAAAAACACTCACACATACACACCAGCAAAAACACACAAACAAAAACACACACACAAACACACACACAAAAACACACACACAAAAACACACACAAAAACACACACACAATAACACACACACAATAACACACACACAAAAACACAACCAAAAACACACACACAAACACACACACACATACACACAAACAAAAACACTCACACATACACACAAACAAAAACACACAAACAAAAACACACACACAAACACACACAAACACACACAAACACACACACAAAGTAACTTTCATATAATTGTAAAATAGAATATATGTGTGTGTTTTGTTTAGTTGTTTTATTTTATGGCATCTCAATCATTTTCGAGTTATTTAATGCCGAATTTGATAAAAGTTCTTTATATCTTCTTATAAGGCACAATCACGTTGACACACCGGTTCTCACCAGATCACCAAAGTTAAACAACGATGAGCCTGGCCAGTACCAGACGGGTGACCATTTGGGAAGGCGAGGCGTGAGGTAAAATACCAGGTTGAGAAACTGGCGCGATCTATCATTCTCTCGAGAGTAGATGGGACCCTCTTAAGCCATGGTAAGCACCCCTTCTAGTGATGGCGTCACAAGAAAAAAATATCCTTGATAGCCCTGGCGAAGCATTAAGTATTCAGCTACCGACAAGATTTGAATTAAACTACAAACTCGTGTAGTGAATTCAATCTCGGCTGCGGCCGCGCTGGATGGACGGAGATCTTCAAATATTTATTTATAATGTTTGGTTTGGTTGTTTTGTAGAAGAAAATTATTGGTTTTGTTTTTCGCTTTGCAGAACATGATTGAGTTTAGCAAAGGAAAAGGGGGGTAAAAGCAATAGCAATAATGTTTGGTTAATTTTAGGCCAGGAAGCCGATATCTTCAGACAGCCTGATCTGGTAGCACCAGGAATGTGTACATGTAGAGAGAGAGGGTAGGAGGGGGGGTTATATAGTTTGATTCCAACCTACGAGGTCCTGGATATTACCTTAAACTATATCTGATGGTGAGGTCCCAGCTTGCGGGCTTTAGGGAGTGTGGAGCCACCTCTTAATTGTCATTGCTCCCAGGTCCACTCTGACTCGGAGTGGTAGTACTTGTTAGGGTCCCAACTATGGGTTGAATAAAAATTGACTTGAAAAAAAGATAAATATATTCTATTAAAAAATTTTTCTTCAAAATCACTGGATTCGGCATTAAATAACCTGAAAAGGGTTGATATGACGTAAAACAAAAACCAACTAACCAACCTATGAAAAGAGGATTGCAAAAGAGAAAAGATGAAGATGCTATCGATTACCTTTGTAATTAACAGTCCCAACCATATTCGAGCCATAGCTTCTGTTTCTGGAAAGCAAGATGTTTCTTATTTTAAAAAAAAAAAAAATTGTGTGTGTATTCTTTTTCTCTCCTATTTTTTTTTTTTTTTTGTCTTCAAATTGTTGGATTGACCATTAGACCTTGGATCGGCGTCCGACTCTGGCCGTTGTAGGTGTGGTATACCTTGCGAATGACTGCATAACTCCTTCATTCATACTTATAGAACGCAATCCTACGCCCCCCCCCGCCCCACTGATGCCCCTACTCCCAAGATACCTCCCAGACTTATGACTAACTTATTTTAATATAAACGGGCTTCCTTTTTTTACTTCTTTTCTTAGTAAATATCACGCCCGCACACCTCCACTTGTTATGTTTGTCCTATCTATAACCTCCGACACATTTGTGCAGTAACTCATCTTTATGGAAAAATATGATTTCTCCCCATCTCTTGCTTATATATATATATATATATATATATATATATATATATATATATATATATATATATATATATATATATATATATATATATATATATATATATATATAAATTACAATTAAATTTACCAAAATGATCCTAGATGGTAAAACTAAAGTAAATTATAAATATTAAAGAATTAATATTTATAAAATTATCTCAGCCAGATGTAAAAGCTCGATGAAAAGCAAATAGGAAATAGAGCTTATAATATGAACAAACAGTTAATAAAATATGTTAAAAAACACTTTGAAATGAGTTAAAAACATGTTTAATCTGAAAAGGAAACATTAGATTATCTAGTGTTTCCTTTTCAGATTAAATATGTTTTTAACTCATTTCAAAGTGTTTTTTAACATATTTTATTAACTGTTTGTTCATATACATATATATATATATATATATATATATATATATATATATATATATATATATATATATATATATATATATAAAAGCAAGAGATGGGGAGAAATCATACATATATAGTCATCCACATACAGTACTGTTTCGCTGTTTCACAGCTCATCAGTGCAGCTAGACAGGCAACTACGTCAAGCCCAGATTGAAACCCGCCTACCTGTGCAACAGTCAAGACTCCTAACTATTATGCTAATCGGTGGCTGTTGTGCGAGTCGTGAATTAACGATGTTTGGATATCGTCCGAAATACTTAAGCTCGATATGTTTACACAAAGAGCATCGCTTAATACGCTAATGGTCATTCGTGTATCACTTCTCGATATGCTCAACTTTTTTTTTTTTTTTTATTCAATTTTCACCCCAAACAAGGCACAGTGCCACTTTGAAGCAGGGGGTTACTATCAGGGACTTAATTAGCGGGGTCATTATGACGGGAGATGAGTAGAAAGATGTTTGTTAACATTACACTTGAACTTCTGCATATCATTGCAGT